>NW_024732355.1:0-34847 GCF_018991925.1 Homarus americanus | reverse complement strand
CTAGAAGTTACGTATTGTTGTTACCAACACTGTGTTAAGCTGTGGTGGGAGCATCAAGACTGTGTAGTGAGTGAGGAAAGAAAATGATTATGACAAAATCGATAGCTTGAATATTAGGAGCCAAGATGGTGGTGGTGGTGGAACCCGGTCTTGGGAGAATCCGGCCAGAGAGAAACTCGGCCTGTGAGAACCTGGCCTTCTTGGAGAATCTGGCCTTCTGGAGAACCTGGCTTCCTGGATAACCTGGTCTTCAGAGAGAAACTGGCTTCCTGAAAATTTCACTCTTGAGAACCTGGCCTCCTGGAGAATCGGGCCTTCTAGAGAACTCCGGCCTCTTGATAACCCTACTTCCTGAAAACCTGGCCTCCTGAGAATCTGACCTTTCTAGAGAACCCGGCCTCCTGGATAACCTGAGAGAAACTGGCTTCCTGAGAACCCAACCTCCTGAATAACCCGCTTCCTGGATAACTTTGGCCTCAGAGAGAAACCCGGCCTCCTGATAACCCTGCTCTTGAAGAACCCGGCCTCTGGATAACTCCTGCCTCCTGAGAACCTGGCCTCTTGATAACTTGCCTTCTGAAGGACCCGGCTCCTGGATAACCCTGCTTGGTGGTGGTTGTTGGGGTTTGTCTTCCTGAAGAACCTGGCCTCCTGGATAACCTCTGCTCCCGAAGAACCCGGCTTCTGGATAACCTGCCTCCTGAAGACTCCGGCCTCTTGATAACCCTGCCTCCCAGAACCCGGCCTCTGGATAACCCTGCTCTTGAAGAACCCTGCATGCGATTTTCTACAATATAAAGACGTACTCTACCTGACTCTCGTTGTTTCCAGTAATAGGTTTCGAGATTATAGTCCACAAAATATTTATACAATAGTAACAACACAATCCAGTAGAGTGAACCTAAGTCATAACTGATAAACTAAACACTATAATGATTAACTGTGACTTTTAACACTTTATGGTCTTTTAAACGTGTAATGGGGTTAGTGTTAAATTACCATCAACAAATAAACTATGAGAACACACACACACACACACACACACACACACACACACACACACACACACACACACACACACACTCAACCATGACCTTGGGTGTACACAGTAGAGGAATCATTTCAGGGTTTAAAATATATAAGAAAATTATTATGAAATGTGTGTGTGTGTGTGTGTGTGGTGTGTGTGTGTGTGTGTGTGTGTGTGAATTATGTCAACAAACCTGACTAAACTACACGTGTATAGTACAGGTCTAGACATTCAAGAACCTGTCCGTACTTGTGCAATAGTGTGTAACAGAGAACAGACCGACATCCTGACCTGCCGGTTTGTTGACCTACTGACCTGCCAATAAGCTGGCATAAAGAGGATAAGTAGGTAAGTGACAACAGGTAAGTGATTTGAAAGAGGAACACTGTGTGTGTGTGTATCAGTGATCGGACAGTACACCTTAGCTCTGCGTGAGTGTCATCTTACATCACACACACACACACACACACACACACGGAACCAGTATCATAACACCTCTGAACTCGTGAGACCTCTTTCTTAAAAAACGATAATTACTGAACCACAGCAATCACAATCACTAATGACTACAAATAACCACAACAATCACCACTTGGACTTATTGACGCACATCTCTGTCTATGGATGAATGGATGATGGATGAAACACTGACAGGAAATTCACTCAGAAGATGATAATGTCAAAACCGCCTGTCGAGTTCCAGAGGGGGGGAGAGAGAGAGAGAGAGAGAGAGAGAGAGAGAGAGAGAGAGAGAGAGAGGCTATATTCTCCCTGGTTTTCGGAGTTGGGATAAATTGTCTCGTAACCTCTCTCTCTAGTCCCTTCCCCACTTCTCTCCCCCAATCCATTCTCTACTCTCTCCAAGCCCATCCCTACTCTCTTCCCTCTCCAAATCCTCTTCTAACTCTCTCTCTTACTCCCTACTTCCTTTCGTCCTACACTCTCCCTCTCTTCCTTCCCTCCCTCACTCCAACACCCCTTCTTTGTCATTTTTTGCCTCTCTATCCGTCCTACCATCCACACACCTTTGCTCCATCTGTCTGTCTGTCTGTCTCTCTACTTCCCTACCATAACATATTGGTCATTTTCACATAGTTCGACCTACTCTCTCTCTCTCTCCTCTCCCCCCCGTAAAAGTAAAATATAAATAGATTTCCGCCCTGACTAACATTTTTTATCTTGTTGTGTTGTTGCTGTGATTCTCTCAGTCAGCTGCCTTACAATTGAATACTATTTCCATAATTGAGTTTAACATGACCACAGCCACAGAAACCTAACCTGGGGGAGAGGAGGGGGGAGGAAGGAGTATTGGGGGGCTGGATAGGGGAGGTGGTAAGGGGAGGAGGGATAGGTGGGGATGGGATAGGGAGAGGAGGAGAATATGAAGGAGGTAAGGGGTAAGGGTGGACCTGACCATTTAATCCTGTTATTTTTTATGTTCCTGTCTGTGAAGGGTGGAGGGGTGGTAAGGTAGTAGGGGAAAGGAGGGATGGGGAGGGGTAGGGTGATGAGGGATGTAGGGGTGTGGAAGGTATGGAGGGAAGAACGGGGTGAGGGTAGTAGGCGCTAGTCATTCCAATCTTGTTATTTTTATGTCTCATTTGTGCCTTTGAATTTTGGGGAGGGGGAGAAGGGAATGGAGGAGGGAGGGAGGGAGAGGAGGGAGGAGGGAGGGAGGGAGGGGAGGGAGATAGAGGAGAATGCAGACTTTTATTTATTTTTCCATTTATTTTTGGTTTGTGTGTGAGGGAGAGAGAGAGAGAGAGAGAGAGAGAGAGAGAGAGAGAGAGAGAGATGCTGGGGAAGGAAGTATCAGATGATTGTCCTCTCGATGGAGAATTTATCTGAGTTACTCCTGGCAATTTCTTTCACATGTTTTCTCCTTTTCTTTCTCCTCTTTCTGCTGGTATGTAGACTTTCTCATTCACTTTTCTTCCCCTTTCACGTTCTGTACATATTATTACATATATACATATTATTATATGTATCCGAGGTACTCCATAGTCAACCTAGCTGTGACTTGACACATTGTTTACACACACACTTTACATACACACACACACACAGGGAAAAGTAAGCACATCCACACTGCTCTCTTAACAGGTTGTCAGGAATAAATGTGTGTATTAATGTGTATATATGTCTTTGTCTGTGTATATGCGTGTATGTATATGTGTGTGTGTGTGTGTGTGTGTGTGTGTGTGTGTGTGTGTGTGTGTGTGTGTGTATGCATGTTCGTATATATTCACCATAAATATAGAATGAAAAACGAAAAACAAGAAGAGAAACGAAAAACAAATAATAAGACGAAATTCAAACGGGGAACAAGAGAGAAAGGAACGAATAAGAGTAACATAATAAATGACTCAGAACAAACCTCTCTGGGACGGTAGATTAAGTACAGAATAAAAGAATAAACAGGGAAGAGAGAGAGGAAGAGGACAACCAAGAGATATTTGAAGAGATGAACGAATAACGAGGGAATAACAAAGAATAAAGATTGAGAGAGAGAGAGAGAGAGAGAGAGAGAGATAAGAGCTACCAGGACTTATGTGAATATTCAAAAACACTCATTGATGAACGCCGAGGCTAAGGACCTTTTGCAGGGAATTTCAGACGAACCTTTCTCCTGCCAAACTTTTTTTCAAACAACGTCATTATACCACGAATTTTACCCTACTTCCCCACTCATACCTCCCTCTCCTCCCATCGCCACCTTCTCCCCACCTCCAACTCCCCTTTCGCACCTCTCCCTCCCACCTCCACTTCCTCATCACCCCTTCCTTCCCCTATTCCTTTTTCCCTCCTATCCTTCTACCTCCTCTCTCCATTTATACTCCCCCACCCACCTCCTCTCCCCCACCCTCACCCACCTCCTCTCCCCCCCACCAACTAACCCCTTTCTCCTACCCTCCCTCCTCCCCACCCACTCCTCCATACCTCCCTCCCCACCAACTCTCCCCACCTCACCCACCTCCTCTCCCCACCTCAACTAACTCTTCCTACCCCCTCCTCTCCTACCTACCCTCCCCAGACCACCCATCCTTTGACCCTCTCCCTCTCTTCACTCTATGCCCCAAGCCTCTCACTCTCCCACATCTTCCATTCTGTACCTCCCCACCACCTCCCACCTAAATCTCCTTCCCTACTCCTTCCTTACCCACATCCCCTCCTTTATTTTCCCTCCCTAATCCTGCAATTCTGAATCCCTCCCTGCCCCCTCCCCTTATCACTCTTAGGCTACTTTGAGGTTGTTTAAACTTTGATACATTATACATAGTTTGGTGATATATTGTTATATTTTTTTTACGCAAATTGCAAAGTTATTTTCTGTTATTTCGTTATTGTGGAGGTATTTATTATTTTGTTATTTTTTTGCTATTTGTAATTTGTTTTATTTTATTTTATTTTATAGTTTTATGTTGTATTTCGGGAAACAAATCAATGATCCTTTATAACTTACCATTTTAATTTGAGAGAGAGACACTGATGCGCAGTGGTTGAGGCCACACAGGACCACTAATGCTTATTTCATAATTGGTAGAGAGATATGTCCCCTCAGCCACACGGTGCTGATGGTAGCCATTACTCCTGATATGTTAACACGCTGTCCACCCCTGCTAGTTCACTGTCCACCACTCCTAGTTCACTGTCCACCACTCCTAGTTCACTGTCCACCACTCTAGTTCACTTCATCCACTACTCCTAGTTCACTGTCCAATTCCCCAAGGGTCTTGAATGTCCATCCCTTGCTATTTCACTGTCCACCCCAGCTAGTCTACTCTGTCCACCCTGCCAGTTCACTGTCCAATTCCCTGCTAGTTCACTGCTTGACCATCCTTGCCAGTCTGACTGTCCACCCCTGCTAGTCAATGTCCACCCCAAGGTTCACTGTCCATCCTCCTCATGTCACTGTCCACCCCAAGCAGTCCACTGTCCAGACCCTGCTAGTTCACTGCCCAATCTCACAGTTCACTGTCCATCCCTGCTAGTTCACTGTCCATCCTCAAGTAGTTCACTGTCCATCCTGCTAGTTCACTGTCCACCCTGCTAGTTCACTGTCCACTCCCCAGTCTTCACTGTCCATCCTCATAGTCTGTCGACCACCCCTGTCACACTGTCCATCCTTGCTAGTTCACTGTCCACCCTGCTAGTTCACTGTCCATCCCTGCTGTTCACTGTCCACCCCTCAAGGCCTCACGCCCACCCTGCTAGTTCACTGTCCATCCTTGCTCACTGTCCACCCTGCTAGTTCACTGTCCAATTTCTGTTCATCCACCCCCATGCTAGTCTGCCACTGTCCACCCCTGTTAGGCTCACTGTCCAATTCTCAGCTCACTGTCCACCCTTGCCAGTCTGGTTATTGTTCACCCCTGTTGGTCTACATCTTTACTAGTGTCCAGTCTGCCAATTCACTAACCTACCACACATTCACAGCTCTTCCAACATGTCCAAATACCAGTCTGACAACACAACAGTCTACAACACTACAGACGATCAACACCAACCTTCTAACACCTGTCTTCCCACATCACAGATCTTCCAACACACACACTCCTGCTCACAAAATCTCAACAAAGAAAAATAAACCTATGTGGCACATATTCTTAAAATTAAAAAGGAAAACAAAATCGCAGGAGTTTTTCTCTCAACTTATAAACACATTCTGGTTGACACAGTTAGTGGGTTGAAATATGAGACGACACTAATGGTGATTGACATCTTATCTGGCCGGTGTTGCTGTTAGTAGTGGCTGCCCAGCTAATAAGAGCGCCAGTACTGAGTATAATAATGAGTTGGATTAACTATAGAGGGGGGTAGGGCCAATAGGTCTGGGTACGTGGGTTAGGTGGGTCGGTACGGGGTTGGTGGGTGCTAGTACGGGTTAGGTGGGGTCTGGGTACGTGGGTTAGGGTGGGGTCTGGCATGTGGGGTTGTGTCCTTGGGCAATGTGGGGTTGGGTGGGTCTGGGCATGTGTTGGGTGGGGTCTGGGTACGGGGTTGGGTGGGGTCTAAGTACGTAGTTAGGTAGGTAGTTTGATGAAATCAAGTTGTTAGGTCAAATTAAGGTGTTTGCTGTGTTTAGTTGCTAGGCAAGATTAAATTAGGGCTTACAGTAAGTCGTTTTGCTGATGCTTAAATTTTAAGCTAAATTAAAATTCAAAACAAGTCAAGCTAGATTGTTGTCTTGCTCTACGCTGCCGTCCAGCACTCGTGTTACTTAGAATCAACGCCCTTTGAAGGAGCAGAAGACTAACTGAGTTTCAGAAATGTATAGTTATATAGCTCTTTCAGCTAAGATGGATGGAGAGCCAGACGAGGGGTTAGTCGGTACTAAATTATGATCATGTTCCGGATTCCTGGCGCTGCTTCCAGGAGAGAGTCAATTTTGTTTTGTAGCAAGAAAGAGATAATTTACTAAATGAATGAAGGGGAAATGTAATAATTAATAAATTTTATAGTAATAATTAATAATTTATATTAATGGAATGAATAGGTGTGTGTGTTGGCGCTTCTCTATACCTCCTTCCTCTTTCTCATTATTCTTCTTTATCTAATTCTCTTTCTCCTCTTCTCCTCTTTTTTTCCTTCTCTATGTCTTTTTCTCATCTCTCATTATTTTCTTCTTGTTCAATTCTCTTTTCCCCTTTTTCCCTTCTTTTCTTCTCTATGTCTTTTTTCCCCTCATCTCATTATTCTTCTTTTATCTAATTCTCTTTCCTTTTTTCCTTCTTTCCTTTCTATAGTCCTTTTTCCCTCATCTCATTATTCTTTCTTTGTTTAATTCTCTTCTCCTTTTCTCTTCTCTTTTTCCTTCTCTATATGTCTTTTTTTTCCTCATCTCATTATTCTTCTTTATCTAATTCTCTTTCTCCTTTTCTTCTTTTCCTTTCTATGTCTTTTTTTCCTCATCTCAATTATTCTTTCTTTTATCTAATTCTCTTTTTTTTCTCTTTCATTCTTTTTTTCTCTTCTCCATATCTTTTATTATTAACTTTATTCTTTTCCTTCTATGTCTGTTTTCTCTGATTATTATCTTCCTCTGTCTCTGGTCTTTCGTTGTTTGTTTTATTACGTTTCTTTTGTCTTGTTTTTCTATTCCACGACGTTATCGGCTTACTTTCTCTTCCTATTCTTCTTCCTGATTTTACTGGTTGTCTTCTTTCTCATCTCTTAAGCATCATCCTCTCTATTCTTAGTTATTACTTCTATCTCATGGTTATAACCTCTCTCTCATCTCCTATTTATTACTCTCTCTCATCCTCTTTATTATTCTCTCTCTTCCCCTCCATTTACTTTTCTCTCTCTATCTCTCCTTTATCACCCTCTCTCTATCTCTCCTTTATCACCCTCTCTCTATCTCTCCTTTATCACCCTCTCTCTATACCTCTCTACCTTCGCTACTTCTCCCCACAATGAACCACTAAGGGCCACCACTTACTCCCGCTGCCCCACAATACATTAACTGTAATGTCCTACTTTTTGGGACATACGTTTACCACGTTATCTTGTTACTCGGCTCTGTACGTGTTCTTGGTGTCCGTGTACGTGTTATAGGTGTCCGTGTACGTATTCTTGGTGTCCGTGTACGTTTTTATTTTAGGTGTGTGTGTGTACAAAACACACACACACACACACACACACACACACACACACGCACACACACACACACACACACACACACACACACACACACACACACACACACACAGACAACACCCAAATCTGATATTCTCAAAACCAACCTTCATTTTCCCATCAAGGTTTAACAACATTTACCTGCCATAACCTTAATTAAGTTTGATCCTAACGACCGAACATTATCCACCACCTGTTACAACTTCAGTCAGCTGTGTACCGAAGACCTGAGCAGCGGTGGAGGAAAGACTGAAACTCGGTCGTGGCGTGGCGAGATGGGGGTAATTCTTTCGTCATTATATGCAGATAGCCTCTCCTATCTCCTCCTCCTCCTCCTCTTCCTTCTTCTCTTCCTCTCTCCCTCCTTCTCCTTTCTCTTCTCCTTCTCTATCCTCCTTCTCCCACCTACCTTGTCATTTTTTGGAGCTGTGTATAATATTTTACAAAGAAATCACACACACACACAGCACACACACACACACCTGGAGTATTATATAAACACATCCCTATGAAACTACTGGAACTTATATTACTCTCCTAAAGCATTATAAAAACAATTGAGCCCTTCAAGAGCTCCGGCAGACTCATAAGAGGTTCCTCGAGAGCGTGTGAGCCCTTGTGAGAGTTCCATAGTGTGTATGTGTGTATGTGTGTGTGTATGTGTGTGTGTGTGTGTATGTGTATGTGTGTATGTCTCAGCAACTAGAGGCAATACCTGGGTTATTGTGTTGACCGACCTCTTGTGTGCTGTGTTATTCCTCCTTGTGTGTGTGTGTGTGTGTGTGTGTGTGTGTGTGTGTGTGTGTGTGTGTGTGTGTGTGTGTGTTTACAAGTTAAGAATATGAACAACTATACGTTAATATTTAAAACTCGTTATCTTAGCACTTTATTCTTACTTCCTCTCTCCTATTCCCTTCCTTTCTTCAACATTTCTCTACCTCCTTATTCCACCCTACAGAAAAAACGGGGAAGAGGAATAAAGACAAACGTAGAAACAGATAAAATAAACACAATCACCACGTGTATAAATCACCTCACTAATGAAATCGAGAAAATGACGAAATTAAATCCAGTTTAGTGACAAGAGAAGCTAATGTGTTAAATGATGATGCATCTCTCTCTCTCTGGCTCTTCCTCAGAACTTAGGTAAGAATAGGACAGGTTTTTTCTGGTTCTATTAATGACCTCACATTACCGACTCACCTCAGATGAAAGAGTCGTATTAAAGGGGTCGGTGGGGTAAGGGTTAAGGGGTGGGAGAGGGGGAGCGTCAAAGTAAAGTGGACAGGTGACTATAATTAATGGCACTCTCTTGAACAGGTGAATCAATTAACCACTGGGTAATTAAGGTGTTAATGACTTCTTGATGGAGTCTTATTCTTTGAGCATAAGATAAAAGTTAATTAGCCTTTAGCAGGTGTTTTATACTCATCCTAAATGACCTGACTGAGGGATTTTTTTGCCTAAGTGAAGGTTGGTTATTTTTTTACGAGAATTATATTACGTAGTCAAGGATAGTGGTCCTATATTCACCAAATCCTTCATCATTAGTGGGAAGGATACAGCCATGATATCCTTTAAGCATCCTATACAACTCTTTCTTTATCGTTATGTCTGTGTGTCTATTATTATCACCTCTTCTTCCCTCTTTCGTTTATTTATTCCCTTCTTTTTCTTCTTCTTCTTCTTCTTCATGTCTCTTATTCTTTGTTGTTTTCTCCTCCTGCTTCTGTGTTCTATTCTTCCTCTTCTCCCACGTTGATCCCCTTTTTCTTACTCCCCTTTCCTCTTCTCCCACGTATATTCTTCCCATTTATGTTTTCTCAGCTATCTCCTCTCTCCCACGTTCATCACCCTCTCCCTTTCCCATCGTTCCTCACTCCCCCTCCCTGCTCCTACTCTATCTCTCCCTCTCCTTGCTCCTACTCCTCCTCTCTCCCTCCCTGTTCCCACTTTTCTTCTCTCTCCCACTGTCCTCCGTCTACCACGCTGCTCTTCCTCTCCCACTATACCTCTCCCTCTCCCACTCTTCCTCCATCCCACATTTCTCCCACTACAGATGAGGACATTGACCCCAAACTGCCAGTCATACATTCATACATACATTCATACATACATACATACGCACAAAGTACACATAAAGACAAAGACAAACGCACTACCTGGGTGTGTCAGAGCCAGGCAGTAAATATTGTGGGAACAAAGAGTTAGGTGAGTGAGAGCCTGACCACAGGACGCCACAACTTGGTTGGTGTTAAATAAGTAACACGAACAAGACACCACAGTACTAATTATTTTTTCACGTAAACAACGAACTAACATTGACTATCTTAATCAAAACTAATTTATTATATTTACATTCGATTATATTTCTATCATTTGCTTTAAATATATCAATAAATCAAGAAATAAATGAAAAAAAAAATAACATTGATAGGTGCGTGGCCGTGTTCGTGGTGATTCTCCAACACTGGCCGCGTCACCTTAAGGACGTGTATTGGCCGCTCCGGGAACTCAACTTAAACGACAGTGACGGCCAGTTATTACGATGGATGACCCGAGAAGGAAGGTTTTTATTGGTCGAGTAATGGTTATTTACTGATACCAGGGAGCGTCCATCTCAACACTGCTTTAAACTCACTGTATTTTATAATTCTAATTGAGAGATAAGGTTACAGGTAGAGAGAGAGAGAGAGAGAGAGAGAGAGTTTGTATTCAGGGTTAAGCTAAAATCTTGTTGGACTTGTAAGTGTATATATGTATATGTATAAATGTGTGTGTGTGTGTGTATGTTTATAGATGTGGACGTATACATAAACCTGACTACCCCCCATGTACAGTCCTTGCGTCACCCCGTACGAGAATGGGCAAGCAACATGTCCGTGATTATTGTACGTGTCCAAAGGTGAGAAAACCCCTTCACAAACACCTATATTTATTACACGTTATTACAGGTATTCACAATTACCGTAATTACACCTGGCGAGAGTCTTTGATGATGTCAGGTATAGAACGTGAAATGACAGACTGAAAACACTGGCTCAATGGCTCATCTGTCATTAGATTCTATATTGATAAGCTGTAATCTGACATAGAATCCGGTATTGATAAGCTGTACTCTGGCAAAATCCGGTATTGATAAGCTGTAATCCGATAAGCTGTAATATGACATAGAATTCAGCAATGGTAGGCTGTAATCTGACATAATATTCGGTACTGATAAGCTGTAATCTGACATAATATTCGGTATTGATAAGCTGTAACCTGAGAGTGAATTCAATATTAGTAAAATCTGACAGTTCAAAATCCTGTATAGGTATAAAAATCTGTCCGGTTTTTTTCGGCCTGACTAACCTGACAGAAGATAGTAAAAAAATCATCTTCCACTATGTCCGGCAGGTCTTAAGTTCCAATCCTGGTTCCCAGCTGTCAATTCCTAGTTCCCAGCTCCCAATTCCTAGTTCCCAGCGGCCAATTCCTAGTTCCCAGCTAACAAATCCTAGGCCCCAGCAGGCAATCCTTAGTTCCCAGGAGTCAATTCCTTGTTCCCAGCTAACAAATCCTAGCTCCCAGACGCCAATTCTTAGTTCCCAGTCGCCAATTCCTAGGTCCCAGCAGGCAATTCCTAGTTCCCAGTGGCCAATTCCTAGTTCCCAGTCTCCAATTCCTAGTTCCCAGTGGCCAATTCCTAGATCCCAGTCTCCAATTCCTAGTTCCAAGTGGTCAATTCCTAGTGCCCAGCTGCCAATTCCTAGATCCCACCTCCCAATTCCAAGTTCCCAGCTGCCAATTCTTAGTTCCCAGTCGCCAATTCCAAGGTCCCAACAGACAATTCCTAGTTCCCAGCTAACAAATTCTAGGTCCCAGCAGCCAATTCTCAGTTCCCAGCTGCCAATTCCTAGTTCCCAGCTCCCAATTCCTATTTCCCAGTCGCCAATTCCTAGTAGACCACCCCCTCCCTCATAGGACCTACACAACAGAATAACATCACTAAGATTCGTTCACCACCACAATCTCTTCGTCCCTCTCACTCAGTAATTTGGGTCTCTTGTCTGCCATGTACAAGCGACTGTTTCTGAAGCACTTATGAGATTATTTCAGAGACTCAGAGCTAGTACGATGCTGTTTTGGGGGAGTCTTGAGTGAGTATGTGTGTGTGTGTGTGTGTGTGTGTGTGTGTGTGTGTGTGTGTGTGTGTGTTTGAGACAGAGAGAGAGAGAGAGAGAGAGAGAGAGAGAGAGAGAGAGAGAGAGAGAGAGAGAGAGAGAGAGAGACGTCAGCATCAACTTTACAACACAAATTGAAATATCATCCCATCAGCTACTACTGACTCCCACAGCAACGCCTTCCCACAACACCCCACAACAACACCCCAACCAAACCCACACAACACCCCAACAGCACCCCACAACAACACCCCACAACAACACCCACAGCAAAGGCCACTCCACAGCAGCACCCACAGCAAGAGCCCTCACAACACCCCCACAACAACACCCACAACAAAACCCTCCACAACAACACCCACAACAAAACCCTCCACAACAACACCCACAACAACACCCACAACAAAACCCTCCACAACAACACTCCCACCAAAACCACACAACACCCCCACAACACCCCCACAACAACATCAGCTCACTGGAATCGCACCGTCGTGGTTAAATGAAAAAATACAACAACTCAGAGTTCGAGACTTTAAAAATAAGACGAACATTCCCAGTTACTTCAATTAGCAGTAAAGTTTGGATAAAATACAACCAACAGATGCTCAGGATAACCCAGGTGTCTTGTCTGGTGGAGGAGGACCTTGTTGTTAGGGTGCAAGTTAAAGAGTTGGGTTAAGTGAGTTACAAGGACACGACACAAACTGGATTTTCATATTAAGAGAAGGTTATGTTAGGGGTAGGGTAGGGTAGGGTTGGGTAGAGATTGGGGAGTAGAGATGAGGAAGTGGGAGTAGGGATGAGGGTATGGTGGGAAGTTGGGGTAAGTTGGGGTAGGGTAGGGTAGGGTGGGGAGTGAGGGAAGTGGGTTTAGGGTGGGTTAAAGTGGGAAGGTAGGGTTAGGTTGATGAGGTGAGGATGAGTGAGTGGGGTTGGAGTAGGGTGGGGGTAGAGTGGGTGGGGTGGGTTTAGGGTAGAGTGGGGTGGGAGGGTGGGGGTTGGGTTAGGTGGGGTGGGGTGGGTTGGGTGGGGTGGGAGTGGGGTGGGGTGGGGTGGGATGGGGTGGGGGTGGGAGTGGGGAGTGGGGTAGGGGTGGGGGTAGGAGTGGGGTGGGGTAGGGTGGTGAGAGTGGGTTTAGGAGGGTATTAGGGTAGGAGTAGGGTTGGGTTGGGTTGGGTAGGGTTGGGTTGGGTTGGGTAGGGGAGGTGGGGTAGAGTAGGGGTAGGGGCAGATGGGTTTAGGAGTAGGGTGGGTTTAAGATTGGGGTAGGGTAGGGTGGGGTAGGGTTGGGTTAGGTTGGGTTGGGTGGGAGTGGGGTAGGGTAGGGTTGGGTTGGGTAGGGGTTGGGTTGGGTAGGGTAGGGTGGGGTAAGGTAGGAGTAGGGAGTGGGAGTAGGATGGGGTGGGGTGGTGGGGGTGGGGCAGGGTGGGGGTGTAGAGTGGGGTGGGATGGGTAGGATGGAGTGGAGTGGTGGGGTTGGGTTGGGTTGGGTTGGGTGGGAGTGGGTAGGGTAGGGGTAGGGTAGAGTTGCAGTGGGGTGGGGTAGGGTAGGGCAGGGTAGGGGTGGGGTGGGTTGGGTTGGGTAGGATAGGGTGGGATTGGGTGGGGTAGGTTGGGTAGGGTGGGGTTGGGTTGGGTGGGAGTGGAGTGGGGGTAGGGTAGGGTAGCATAGGGTTGGGTAGGGTGCCCAATTCCCAGGTTGTTGATCTGACTTTCTATTTATCCCTACAGGGCTCAATTGTTTCTCTTACCATTGACAACTAACATACATATATTGTTTCTCACTTTTATCTTTCTCCTTTTTGTATTTCTTTATTATTATTATTATTATTATTATTATTATTATTATTATTATTATTATTATTATTATTATTATTATTATTATTATAACATTTTCGCCCCCCAGGCCCCGATGTGGGTCAGTGACCTGTGCCCGGGTGGGCTAATCCCTTAAAAAAAAATGTATGTATGTATGTCGGAATCCCCCTCGATACGTAAATTAAATTGTAACCTTTCTCATTCTTTTTTTTTGCTGAACCGGAAACTGTGTTAGGGTTGAGAATTACGACTAATTAGCGATCATTAACCTTAATTACGTTATTATCGCCCAAGTGTGGACCATTCCATAACAATGAGTAGGCGTTACTTAATACTGAGTGGGCGTTACTTAATACCGAGTGGGCGTTACTTAATACTGAGTGGGCGTTACTTTACGCTGAGTGGGCTCCATATCCGGGAACATCAGAGCGGCTCCACTATACCGACCCCACTCAGCCCCCCTCTCACTCCCCTCACCTGAACTCCTCTCCCTTTAACACCTCCCCCTTTCACCTCTCACTTCTCTCACCCCTCCCCTCCTTTCCCTTCCTCACTCCTCTCCCCTCCAGCCCCTCGTCCCTCACCCCTCACCACTGTTGCCATTATTTTTGGCCTCTCCCCCCTCTTCCTCCTCTTCTTCGTTATCCGTTCTCCCTCCTCTTCCGTGTACTCCTTTTCCTTTTCCCCTTATCCTCCTGCTCCACCTTGTTAACTCTATCCTCAAACCTTCCTTTGTTTCTTCTCTTCCTCCTCCCCCACCTTTTACTCTTTCTCCTCCACCTCCTTCTTCAATTTCTCCACTCCCCCACTTTCTCCACTCCTCCTCCTTCCCTCCCCACGTCCTCCTCCTCCTCTTCCTCTTCCTTCTTCTCTTCTCCTCCAGTAGTAGAGGTGTGTGACCCCCCGCTAAGTGGACGAGAGATCACTGATCAATGATTGATGACGAACCGTCTTCACCCGACCAGGAGGAGAAAAAACAGCTTGAGGAAAGATTACGAAGAGGAGAGGCCGGATATGCGTTCTTACAGTCGGCGGATATGCGTTCTTACATGTCAGTAGACAGAATATGCGTTCATATACCCCAGTTGGCCGGATATGCGTTCTTACATGTTCAGTAGGCCGGATATGCGTTCTTACATGTACAGTAAGCCGGATATGCGTTCTTACACCCCAGTCGGCCGGATATGCGTTCTTACATGTACCAGTCGGCCGGATATGCGTTCTTACATGTACAGTTGGCCGAATATGCGTTCTTACACCCCCAGTAGGCCGGATATGCGTTCTTACATGTACAGTTGGCCGGATATGCGTTCTTAAATGTCCAGTTGGCCGAATATGCGTTCTTACATATACAGTTGGCCGGATATGCGTTCTTAAATGTCCAGTTGCCCGAATATGCGTTCTTACATGTACAGTTGGCCGGATATGCGTTCTTCATGGTTGGCCGGATATGCGTTCTTAATGTCCAGTTGGCCGAATATGCGTTCTTATGTACAGTTGGCCGGATATGCGTTCTTACATTACAGTTGGCCGAATATGCGTTCTTACATGTACAGTTGGCCGGATATGCGTTCTTAAATGTCCAGTTGGCCGAATATGCGTTCTTACATGTACAGTTGGCCGGATATGCGTTTACATGTACAGTTGGGATGCGTTCTTAAACATCCAGTTGGCCGAATATGCGTTCTTACATGTACAGTTGGCCGGATATGCGTTCTTGTACAGTTGGCCGGATATGCGTTCTTACATGTACAGTTGGCGAATATGCGTTCTTACATGTACAGTTGGCCGGATATGCGTTCTTACATGTACAGTTGGCCGAATATGCGTTCTTATGTACAGTTGGCCGGATATGCGTTCTTAAATGTCAGTTGGCCGATATGCGTTCTTACATGTACAGTTGGCGGATATGCGTTCTTACATGTACAGTTGGCCGGATATGCGTTCTTACATGTACAGTTGGCCGGATATGCGTTCTTAAATGTCAGTTGGCGGATATGCGTTCTTACATGTACAGTTGGCCGGATATGCGTTCTGTACAGTTGGCCGGATATGCGTTCTTACATGTACAGTTGGCCGAATATGCGTTCTTACATGTACAGTTGGCCGGATATGCGTTCTTAATCCAGTTGGCCGGATATGCGTTCTTATGTACAGTTGGCCGGATATGCGTTCTTACATGTACAGTTGGCCGGATATGCGTTCTTACATGTACAGTTGGCCGAATATGCGTTCTTACATGTACAGTTGGCCAAATATGCGTTCTTACATGTAGTTGGCCGAATATGCGTTCTTACATGTACAGTTGGCCGGATATGCGTTCTTACATCTGCAATTAGCCAGACATAAGAACTCAAAGTCTCCAGTCACGAAGGGAAATTGTTTTAACGCAGTACTCTTAGGCCGGATATCTCTACCCCCTTACTGAAGGACACATGTGGTGATGGCTGCCACTCTGTATTCACATATTGAAAAGTCGATCCAGGAGGCCATCCATAAACCTGAGCGATGTTTTCCCCTAAGTTCCCTTGCGCTAATGTTTCCCCTAAGTTCCCCTGCCAGGCTAATGTTTCCCCCTAAGTTCCCCTGCCAGGCTAATGTTTCCCCTAAGTTCCCCTGCCAGGCTAATGTTTCCCCTAAGTTCCCTGCCTGGCTAATGTCCCAAGTTCCCTGCTTGGCTAATGTTTCCCCCTAAGTTCCCCTGCCAGGCTAATGTTTTCCCCTAAGTTCCCTGCCTGGCTAATGTTTCCCCCCTAGTTCCCCTGCCAGGCTAATGTTTCCAGTTCCCTGCCAGGCTAATGTTTCCCCTAAGTTCCCCTGCCAGGCTAATGTTTTCCCCTAAGTTCCCTGCCTGGCTAATGTTTCCCCTAAGTTCCCCTGCCAGGCTAATGTTTTCCCCCTAAGTTCCCTGCCAGGCTAATGTTTCCCCCTAAGTTCCCCTGCCAGGTAATGTTTTCCCCTAAGTTCCCCTGCCAGGCTAATGTTTCCCCCCAAGTTCCCCTGCCAGGCTAATGTTTTCCCCTAAGTTCCCTGCCAGGCTAATGTTTTCCCCTAAGGTTCCCTGTCAGGCTAATGTTTCCCCTAAGTTCCCCTGCCAGGCTAAATGTTTCACCTAAATTTCCCCGCCATACATATTGGTTTCCTCAGATTTCCCCAGGCGTTTAGACAAAGAGCTGATGTGTGAGTGATGATGATTTATGTCTGGGCCTCAATGTATACCTGGTGAGGTGAGTCAGGTGTGAGTCATAGGTGAATGAGTTGGTGAGTCGTGAGTCATAGGTGGATGAGTTGGTGAGTCGTGAGTCATAGGTGGATGAGTTGGTGAGTCGTGAGTCATAGGTGAATGAGTTGGTGAGTAGTGAGTCATAGGTGGATGAGTTGGTGAGTCGTGAGTCATAGGTGAATGGTGTTGAGTCTCTCTCTCTCTCTCTCTCTCTCTCTCTCTCTCTCTCTCTCTTCTCTCTCTCTCTCTCTCTCTTACTCTCCCTATCTCTATATACTCAAGAGAGATCAAAGAGTTCTTTTAAAGCTGGACAGACAAACATTAATAATCTCTACAAGACAGTAATAAGCTGTCTTATTAAACCTAATGGTATGTGACCCCCTTCCTGGCGTGAGAGAGAGAGAGAGAAACGTTAGTACTAAGAATAATTGAAAGAAAGAAAAAAAAAGAAAAGAAAGAAAAGAAAGAAAGAAAGAAAAGAAAGAGAAAGGAAGTAAGGAAAGTGACACCATCTGATGCATGACACCTCTCCGTCACTGCCAACCAAAGCCGTACCCAAAGACGACACCACCTGACACATGACACCAATATTCACTAACCATAACCTTGGGTACAAGTGACATCTGACACCGTCTTGCAGTACCTGGCCATTAGGAGATGTTGTTACGCTGTACATAATACTAGATTATCCTGTCAGCTGGCCCAAGTAGAGGAGGAGGAGGAAGAGGAAGAGGAAGAGGAAGAGGAAGAGGAAGAGGAAGAGGAGGAGTAACAGGAGGAGGAGGAGGAAGAAGAAAAGATAAGCGAAGATGGAAAAGAGATTAAGGGGGAGAAGGAGGAGGAGGAGGAGACATGATAGGAGGGGAGGAGGAGGAGAGGAGGAGAAGGCAGAGATGAGGAGAAGGAGGAAGACAGGATAATAGAGAGGAAGACAAGAGAAAAGGGAAAAGAAGGAGGAGGAGGAAGAGAGGACACAAGGAGGAAGAGTGAAGAGAAGGAGAGAGGAAAAAGGTAAATGAGAATGAGGAAGAGAGAAGAGAAGGAGAAGAAATAAAGGAGAGATGGAGAAAGAGAGAAGGAGGAGGAGGAAGGGAAGAAAATTACTTGTGATAAATGGAAGAGGAAGAACACAGAGAAGCCAGAGAGGAAAGTGGAAGAAGAGAAACAGATACAAAAACGAGAAGCAGTGAGACGAAAGGAAAGATCAGAGGAGGAAGAGGGTGAGAGGAGGGAGACAGAAGAAGGAAGGAAGAAAGAGGAAGGAAGGAAGGAAGATGGGAGGAAGAAGGGACAAATGACATTAAGTGAGAGGAGGGAAGGAAGGCAGGAGACAGGAAACAAGGAGATAAAGGAGGAAAGGGGATAGAAGGATTGAATAAGAGAAGAGGATGAGAGGGAAGATAAAAACTGAATGAGAGAGAGAGAGAGAGAGAGAGAGAGAGAGAGAGAGAGAGAGAGAGAGAGAGAGAGAGAGAGAGAGAGAGAGAGAGGGTTTATCAAAGCTGACCGTGAAACTTAAAAACTAACCTACCCTACCCTACCTACCCTACCCTACCCTACCCTACCCTAACCTAACCTAACCTAACATAACCTAACCAAATCTAACCAAACACACGGTATTAATATATAAACTCACCATTTCTGTTGCAGCTTCTCAATTTTACAGTAGTTTAAGGCATTTTTTACACCACAAAACGACACCATCATAACAAAAAGCTTTAAATTCGTGTTTATTCCTCAATATTTTCTTCTTTTTCATATTTTTTGCAAGTTAACACATTTTTGTATGTATGTAACTCAACATTGCAAGAAGAAGAAATATTTTAATCCTCAAAGGTGTTGAAATGTTGCAACGTAAACAGTAGACATTTACCTGAGTAGTGCGTGTCAACAACCTAGGTGAGGAAAGGTGGTGAGGTGAGGGAAAGGTGGTGAAGGTGAGGAAGGTGATGAAGGTGAGGGAAGGTGGTGAGAGGTGAGGGAAGGTGGTGAGAGGTGAGGGACGGTGGTGAGAGATGAGGGAAGGTGGTGAGGAGGTGAGGGAGGTGTGGTGAGAGGTGAGGGAAGGTTGTGGGAGGTGAGGAAGGTGGTGAAGGTGAGAGGAAAAGGTGGTGAGAGGTGAGGTGGTGAGAGGTGAGGGAAGGTGGTGAGAGGTGGGGAAGGTGTGGTGAAGGTGAGGGGAAGGTGGTGAGAGGTGAGGAAGGTTGTGGGAGAGTGAGGTTGTGGGAGAGGTGAGGAAGGTTGTGGAAGGTGAGAGTTGTGGGGAGGTGAGGAAGGTGGTGAGAGGTGAGGGAAGGTGGTGGGGAGGTGAGGAAGGTGGTGAGAGATGAGGAGAGTGGTGAGAGGTGAGGGAAGGTGGTGAAGGTGAGAATGGTGAGAAGTGAGGAGGTTGGGGAGGTGAGGGAAGGTTGTGGGGAGGTGAGAAGGTTGTGAAGTGAGGTGGTGAGGTGAGAGGTTGTGGAGAATGAGGAAAGGTTGAGTGAGGTTGTGGAGATGAGGGAAGGTTGTGGGAGGTGAGAGGTGGTGGGAGGTGAGGGAAAGGTTGTGGGAGGTGAGGAAGGTGGTGAGAGGTGAGAAGGTTGTGAAGGTGAGAAAGGTGGTGAGAGGTGAGGGAAGGTGGTGAGAGAGGTGAGGGAAGGTTGTGGGGAGTGAGGAAGGTTGGTGGGAGGTGAGGGAGGTGGTAAGTGAGAGGTGGTGAGAGGTGAGGAAGGTTGTGGGAGATGAGGTTGTGGGGAGTGAGGGAGAAGGTTGTGGGAGGTGAGGGAAGGTTGTGGGAGATGAGGGAAGGTTGTGGGAGGTGAGGGGGAGGAAGGTGGTGGGAGATGAGGAAGGTTGTGGGGAGATGGGGAAGGTTGTGGGAGATGAGGAAGGTGGTGAGAGGTGAGGTTGTGGGGAGATGAGGGAGGTTGTGGGAGATGGGGAAGGTTGTGGGAAGTGAGGAAAGGTGGTGAGGTGAGGGAAGGTGGTGGGAGATGAGGGAAAGGTTGTGGAGATGAGGGAAGGTTGTGGGAGGTGAGGGAAGGTGGTGAGAGAGGTGAGGAGGAAGGTGGTGGGGAGATGAGGGAAGGTTGTGGGGAGATGAGGGAAGGTTGTGGGGAGATGAGGGGAGAAGGTTGTGGGAGATGAGGGAGGTTGTGGGAGATTGAGGAAGGTTGTGGGAGGTGAGGAAGGTGGTGGAGAGGTGAGGGGAGGTTGTGGGAGGTGAGGAAGGTTGGGGAGGTGAGGGAAGGTTGTGGGGAGATGAGGGAAGGTTGTGGAGGTGAGGGAAGGTGGGTGAGAGGAGGAAGGTTGTGGGAGGTGAGGGGTTGTAGGGTGAGGGAAGGTGAGGGAGGAGGGGGGTGGGGAGATGAGGGAAGGTTGTGGGAGATGAGGGAAGGTTGGGGAGGTGAGGGGTTGTGATGGGGTGAGGGGTTGTGTGATAAGGAGGGAAGGTTGGGAGATGAGGAAGGTTGGGAGATGAGGAAGGTTAGGAGGTGAGGAAAGGTTAGAGAGGTGAGGAAAGGTTAGGGGAGGTGAGGGAAGGTTGATAAGGAGAAGGTTGTAAAGTGGAGGGAAGGTAGAGAGGGAAGGTTGGGGAGATGAGGAAGGTTGTGGAGAGATGAGGGAAGGTTGGGGAGGTAAGGGTTGTGAGATAAGTGAGGAAGGTGGTGAGAGGTGAGGTTGGGGAGATGAGGGAAGGTTAGGGAGATGAGGAAGGTTGTGGGAGGAAGGTTGTGGGGATGAGGGTAAATGGGGGAGGTAAGGGCTGTGGAGAGTGAGGAAGGTGTGGGGAGAGGTGAGGGGTTGTGGGAGATGAGGGAAGGTGGGGAGATGAGGAAAGGTTGTGGAGGAAGTGAGAGAAGATTAGTGAGAGGAGGAAAGGTAGAGTTCGTGACGTTTTACTCTCCTTTATCACCCTTCTTCCTTCTATCCCTATTTTTTCTCCCCACCTAGCTGTTTCTCTCATTGCATCCCAACCAATCTTCCTTTTATTCCCCAACTCCACACCAATCTTCTCCTTCCACTCCCTCAAACAATCACCCCAGCCACCCTTCGGTCTCTGTCTAGTACAAACACGCCCCCACTTCGACTTTCCCTGGGGAGAAGGACCTGACACAGCTGGATACTGGTGGTCCATCGTTGACACACCAAGACCATCACACACACACACACACACGCACACACCAGCACCTAGAATACACTCACCACATAGCTGGTTCATCGCTAGGACACTGAACCAAGAACCCAACGTCACCCAGCACCAAAAAAAAAAAACTCTCATCACAAGTTGGTCCACCGCTGGGACACTGGACCAACACACTCCAGCTCTGCACCCAGCAAACACTTGTCTTTCACGGTGTTTGTTTTGCTGTCGAGTCACCAACGAAATTTGGCCTTGTTTTTTTTGAGTTTATTTCTCGTGGTTCTCAAAAAATCATCCGGGGTATATTTTCTATATATTTGAAGATAGATAGATAGATAGATAGATAGATAGATAAGGAGTAAAAAACAGATGATAGACATAGCCAGACAATGGGTGGCAGAGAGTGAGGCAAAAACAATGCCATACATATTGCTAGTCAGTGCAAAACAGTGGGTGTTAGACGGTGCAAGCCAGTGGGTGCCAGATACAGTTCCAGACAGATTGCGGGACAGAGCCAGAATGCCAGACAGATTGCTAGACAGTTGCCAGATTGCAGATAGTGCCAGACAGATTGCAAGACAGATCCAGAGTGACAAACATGCTAGAGAGTGCCAGACTGTGGGTGATCAACACCACACTGGGACACAACAAAACACAACACATTATTTCCACCGTCAATTGATCACTATTCAACACTCTTGTATAATCCTGCGTTAAGCTTCATTATTTACCAGTAAACAGGAAGTCATTATTATTATTTTAATGAGGCAAGTCGTAATCTGCTTAAAATGTGCAATTTAATGAATCGCCTGAGTGAAAATATATGACGTGTGAGCCGAGGTTGCAATGGGAGTTAATAATTTATATTTGTTTGCTGTATAGTTATTGGGTCACCCGAGGGTTAACCCCAAAATAACCTTTCCAGGCACAGACTAAACAAATTTACAAGACTTTTCCCTTTTCATTTTTTATGCTACATTATCATAAAATTAAACCTATTCCTAGTTATCATTTTTCAATTCCGGTAAAATGTCTTTGTAATTAAACTATAAAATTACATTCCCATTTATTTTCCCATGTTAAGAGGATAAAATATTTTTCACACCATTGTTTACTCTCAAGAAAAAATCCTTAGTGGTAATTGAACTTATTTGAACTGATGGGAGTAAAGTTGTAAAGTAAACATAAATACGACATTAGGAACTTTACGAGCTTAACTCTGGACACGTGTTTGAACTTTACACGTAGTAGAGGAGTTCACAATGATCGCATGTTTTTATAGTTCACTCCCTCTTATACCAGGATAACCAAGACTGTGGCCACTTATGGTGACCTTTGGGTGACCTTTGGGTGATCTTTGGCTGACATTTGATGAGCTTCTGACCTTTGAGTGACCCCTGGGCATTCTGGGTGACCTCACTTCTGGGTGATCTTTGGGTGACCATCTGGGTGAGCTTTGTGACCATCTGGGTGATTCTTGGCTGACCTCTGGGTGACCTTGTGACTTTGGGTGACCTCTGGGAGAGAAATAACCAATATGCTGAGAGAACAAACCTGGAATATATAGTTTAATATCGATGAATCAGACCAAGACTGTTGCTGTCCTACTGAGCAGAGCGCTGTTCTTCCCTGTGTTGAGGGAGAACAGGAAAGAGAGAGAAACAAAGGACGAAGGTAGCAGGAATAAGACACACACTCTGATGAAGGAAATACCATGAGCACAAAACAAGCTGACGATAGTGTGAATAGATTGCGACACCGAGAGAGAGTCAGCCGAGGTCATGACTCCTGGAGGTCATCAAGGTCATGGAGGAGTCAGGAGATTGAGCTGACATGGCATGACTATTCTCTCTCTGTCTCTCTCATTCCTTCTCTCTTTCTATCTCTACCATTCTCTTCCTCATCTGTCTATCTTCTCTATCTTCCTCTCTCTCTTTTATTACAACCCCTACATCCTTGTGTAAGGTGGCGCAGGTTTAAGCGCCCAATAGGCATGCTGTTCATGCTGCCTTTATGTCTCCGTGGGTTAAGGGCAGAAGCTTAAACAAGTTGGTGAAGCTCCAACAACTTGTCCCTGAATACGAATTGTAACTTTCGATTGACAGCAGGTACCTACTGCATGGTGAACAGGGACGGGAGGCTGGGAAGTGTGTCCCAACAACTCTCCACCTGCACTGAACCCCGGTGACATCTCGTCTTGGAGAAGAGCGTACTGTTCTACCAACCCTCTATCTCTATCCTCTCCCACCCTCACCTACTATTATTTACAAATTATGCACCCTATAAGTCATTTGTACAATCAGAAATGTAAATATTAATTCATATGACCTCCAACGAAAGCGAACTCTGAATATTCCAGTCACATAAATATTACCAAAAGGTCACGCTCTTCCTACTCTTTATTCTCCTCTCTCTCTCGCCCTTTTATCTCCTTTTCGTCATCTTTCTCCTCTCATTTCTGTCTTTTTATCTCACTCTCTGCCTTCCCCTGTTATTTCTTCCTTCTTTATTTCTCTCTTCTTTCCTTCTTCTCTCTTTGATTGTTTCATTTATCTTCCTCTCATTTCTCCCTGTTATTTTTCCACATCTCCGTCTTTCACCTCCTTTATCTCCCTCTAGCTCTCCAATCTCCTCTCTCCCTCCCCTCAGCCTCTGTGCCCTCTCCTCCTTATCCCACTATCTTTGCCTCCTCCGTCTCATTCTCTTCCTTCCTCTACTCCTCCTCCTCCTCTCCCTGGACCCGGTAGTCTAGGGTCAAACAGCTAGACCAACAGCACAAGGGGGAGAATTGTGTTTCTTTTCTCCTCAGGTAACGATGCTGACCGCCCCCTCACAATCTTCTCTTATCCTTGTTTTATAAATGGTAATGTGTCTAGGTATGATGTCTCAGTATAATGTGTCTCCAGCATGTCTTAATGTTTCTTTAGCAGTGTCTTTAATGTGTCTCCAATGTGTCTCTTGAGAATAATGTCTCTAATATGTCTCTCTATCATTATGCCTCTAATATGTCACATGCGTATTATCATTATATCACTGACAAAATATATCACTTCAACATTATAATAAAGTATACCCACAGATCATACTATTATAACCTTCCGTCCTGATTTAAAGTATATTATAATATGCTTCTGGAGTATAATAGTTCACTTAAAGTTTATAATACAAAAATACCATTCGAGTGTAATGTTTTTCGAGGTTAAAAGACAATATGGCAGAAAATAAGTCAAATGTTTTACACTAGAGGAAGGAGTAGAGTAATGCGTATATACATTTAGTGATAAGTCTCTTACTCTTCGTATTGATAAACAAAGAAACGTTTATTATTGGTCACAATGCAAAACGTTCAAATACGTTTAGTCACGGGCAAAAACGTTTAAATCACACGCAAAAACGTTCAATCACCTTGGTCACACGCAAAAAACGTTTAAACTCCTTTAGTAACACGCAAAAAATTCAAATACCATACCAAAACCATTCACACCCAATCACCCAAAACATTCAAATACTTCATAAACCCATAGAAAACATCCAGTCTTACACCACATACAGGAAACTTTCAAACACTCTAAACCACAAAGAAAAAACACGTTTCAAAACATCTATACAAAATATTACACACGAGAACCAACACTTCTTCAAAAACAAAAAACAAAAAACAAAAACAAAAATGAAACAAACATAGAGAACAAACAAACACTAGATATACACACAAACAATATATCTGACACAACACCAACACGAGACGTTTTCTCTAATTTCATAACGTCACTTCCGGTGCCATTAAGAGGTTATATACCTTTATGCCTTCAACTGGCACCAATTATTAAATTTTGACCTGTTTTGTGGCTTGCAATAGGTGAAGTGCTGTGCTGAGGATAGAGGTGGTGGGTGGTAGTGGTGGGTGTGGGTGGTGGTGGGTGATGGTGGTGGTGATGGTGGTGGTGTGGTGGGGTGGTGGTGGTGGGTGGAGTGAGGTGGTGGTGGTTGGTGGTGGTTGACGGTGGTGGTGGTGGTGATGGTGGGGATGGTGGTGTGGTGAACAAAGTTATGGTATTGGTGAACGAATAGGAGTGAATAGGAAGGAGTAGTGGGATAGTGTATAGGTGGTGGGGTAGGGTGTGGAGTAGGTAGTGTTGTTGGAGGAGTAACATTGATATATAATGATAGGAAACTAAACATAATGGAGGGTATAGTGCAGTCATCCCTGTAGTGACAGAGGTGTGGTAGAGAGGGAGGTAGTGGTAGATTAGTGACAGGGAGAGAGGACAGGAGGGATAGGGACAGGGGTGAAGGGAGGAGTGTAGGTAGAGTAGTGGGACAGAGGTAGTGGTAGATTAGTACAGGGGTAGTGTAGATTAGTGGACAGAGGTAGAGAGTGGTGGGGAGGGAGTGGTAGATTAGTGGACAGAGTGTAGATTAGACAGAGGGGTAGAGAGGGACAGAGGTAGGGGATTAGTGACAGGGGTGGTAGATTAGGTGGACAGGAGGTAGTGTTAGTATTAGAGGGAAAGATTGGACAGAGGTAAGGTAGAGACAGGGGAGGGTAGATTAGTGAGTAGGGTATGTGGGTGGGTAGATTAGTGGACAGAGGTAGGTAGATTATGGACAGAGGTAGTGGGTAGATTAGTGGACAGGGGTGAAAGGAGAGGGGACAGAGTAGTGGGATTAGGTGGGACAGAGTAGGTGGTAGAGTAGTGACAGGGTAGTGGTAGATTAGTGGACAGGTAGATTAGTAGAGGACAGGTAGTGGTAGATTAGAGGACAGAGGTAGAGAGTGACAGAGGAGTAGTGACAGAGGTAGGTAGAGAGTGGACAGAGGTAGAGGTGATAGGGGTAGAGAGACAGAGGTAGTGAGAGGTAGTGATGGGAGTGGTAGAGAGGGCAGGGGTAGTGGTAGATTGAGAGACAGGGTAGGGTAGGAGAGGACAGAGGCAGGTAGAGAGTGACAGAGGTAGGGAGAGTGAGGAGCAGGGGTAGAGGAAGTGACAGAGGTAGGTGGAGAGTGGTGAAGAGGTGGTGGGTAGAGAAGGGACAGGGGTAGGTAGGAGAGGACAGGGGTAGTGGTGGAGAGACAGGGTGTATGGGTAGAGTAGTGTAGGGGTAGGTAGATTAGGTGGACAGAGGTAGGTGAGATTACAGGGTAGTGGTAGGAGAGGGAGCATGAGGTAGATAGGACAGAGGTGGAGT
Organism: Homarus americanus; assembly: GCF_018991925.1. Lineage (NCBI taxonomy): Eukaryota > Metazoa > Arthropoda > Malacostraca > Decapoda > Nephropidae > Homarus > Homarus americanus. The sequence continues at coordinate 8,655 of NW_024732355.1, read as the reverse complement.
AGTGACACAGGTAGGGTGGAGAGGGACAGGGTGATGAGTGGTTGAGAGTGGGAGGAGGTGATTAAGTACAGGTGGTGGAGATGAAGAGAGAGGTAGTGGTAGATTGACAGGGGGAGTGAGATTAGTAAGTGATTAAAGTGACAGGGGTAGTGGTAGATTGGTGACAGGGGGTGGTGGTAGATTAGCGACAGAGGTAGTGGTAGATTAGTGACAGGGGTGAGTAGATTAGTGGCAGGGGTAGTGGTAGATTAGTGGACAGGGTAGTGGTAGATTAGTGACAGGGGTGGTGGGTGGTGGGGACAGATTGGTGGTGAAGTGGTGACAGGGTGGTGGTAGAGTGGTGACAGGGGTGGTGGTAGAGTAGTGACAGGGGGTAGTGGTGGTGGCAGGGTGGTAGTTAATTGGACAGAGGTGGTGGTAGATTAGTGACAGGGTGTGTGGTAGATTAGCGACAGGGTAGTGGTAGATTAGTGACGGGGGTAGTGGTAGATTGCGACAGAGGTAGTGGTAGATTAAGTGACAGGGTGATGGTAGATTAGTGGCAGGGGTAGTGGTAGATTAGTGACAGAAGTGGTAGTGGTAGATTAGTGACAGAGGTAGTGGTGAATTAGTGACAGGAGTAGTGGTAGATTAGTGGACAGGGTAGTGGTAGATTAGTGACAGGAGTAGTATTAGATTAGTGGACAGGGTAGTGGTAGATTAGTTGGCAGAGGTAGTGGTAGATTAGTGACAGGGTAGTGGTAGATTAGTGACAGGGGTAGTGTGGTAGATTAGTGGACAGGGTGATTAGTGAAGTGTGGTAGATTAGTGACAGGGGAGTGGTAGATTAGTGACAGGGATAGTGGTAGATTAGTGACAGGGGTAGTGGTAGATTAGTGACAGGGTAGTGTCAGAGTAGTGGTAGGGGTAGTGGCAGGGAAGTGGTAGATTAGTGACAGGGAGTAGTGGTGAATTAGTGGCAGGGGTAGTGTCAGAGTAGTGGTGGGGTAGTGGCAGGGAAGTGGTAGATTAGCTGTAGATCAGTGGTAGATTAGTGTCAGAGTAGTGGAAGGTTAGTGGCAGAAGTGGTAGATTAGTGACAGGAGTAGTGGTAGATTAGTGGCAGGGTGTGTCAGAGTAGTGGTAGGGGTAGTGGCAGGGAAGTGGTAGATTAGCGGTAGATCAGTAGTAGATTAGTGTCAGAGTAGTGGAAGATTAGTGGCAGGGGTGTTAGCAGCTCCTCTAAACACTGCCACTCCTCCTACAACAACTGAGAAAAAAATAACTCTGTCTTCCTCAGTAACAAGACATATATACAGTCTTGGCTAATGAACACAGTGGGTGTGACAGTCAGTGTTTGTAATGTTCAAGGATGTCTGCCATTATCCCATGTGGTGTGAGGAAGAGGGAGGTGTGGGAGACAGGTGCGATAGGTGTGAGGGGACAGGTGTAACAGGTGTGAAAGGTGCGACAGGTGTGAGAGGAGGTGCGACAGATATAAGAGGGTGACAGGTGCGACAGGTGTGAGGGAGAGGTGCGACAAGTGTGGGTGACAGGTGCGACAGGTGTGAGGGGAGAGGTGCGACAAGTGTGAGGTGACAGGTGCGACAGGTATGGTGAGCAGGTACGACTGTATGAGGTGACAGGTGCGACAGGTGTGAGGGGAGAGGTGCGACAAGTGTGAGGTGACAGGTGCGACAGGTATGAGGTGACAGGTACGACATGTATGAGGTGACAGGTGCGAGAGGTGTGATTTGACCTCTGAACCGTCATGTCTCATAAGATGGAATGACGTCACAAGGCGGAGAGAAAGTCAGATGTTAACAGCGTCTTTAACTGATGTATGTATGTATGTATGTATGTATGTATGTATGTATGTATGTATATATGTATGTATGTATGTACTGTATATATGTATGTATGTATGTATGTATGTATGTATGTATGTATCCTCAACTTACACACACACCATACAAAGTGAATCTACCATACATGCATACAAACATATAGCATAGATATACAATGATATACAGTAGATGTATAGAATAACCATTTTGAAGTATACAACTAAAGATAAATATAACATTCCAAGGCGGTGTATGCCGGGTAAGCAAATGCCTTCATCTGTATGCAAAAGAGACAAAGGGTGTGAGTATTTGTTGTATAAATACTGATGCATACATTGTACCTTGTTTGGGCGCCTCACTGACGATGGCTGTAAGAATGCTGGCTGGCACGAAGGAGGGAATAACCAAGGGGGCATCCAAGCGTTACAGCATCACCACAGCATTACAGCACCACCACCTGTGTTACAACACCACCACAGCGTTAGCACCACCACCACAACGTTACTGCACCACCATAGCGTTACAATACACCACAGCGTTACAGAACCACCACGCGTTACAAAACCATCAACACAACGTTACAGCATCACCACCACAGCGTTACAGCACCACCACAGCGTTACAATACCACCACAGCGTTACGCACCACCACAGCGTTACAGCACCACCACAGCGTTACAGCATCATTTAACATATTATATGACCCATAAACAGGCGTCAGATATGTGTGTGTGTGTGTGTGTGTGTGTGTGTGTGTGTGTGTGTGTGTGTGTGTGTGTGTGATAAGCCGCCCTATATATATACCGTAGTCTCTATACTGTGGAAGTTATGGCCTATTTTATCACCTTGGCACCTCTAGACCCTGGACCCTGACTTCTCCTGGACCCCGACCTCGGACCCTGGACCCTAGACCTTGTGACCCTGAACGATAAACCTGAGACCATGGGCCTGGACGTCAGCTTTTACTTCTAATCTATCTTAGGTCCTTCCCACCATTATCTATATTTCATCTTTTCCCTATTTTTTGTTTTTCTTGTCTTTCTTCATCCTTCATGTCCTTCATTCCCTCCTTCTCCTTCTCTCCTCTCTTTTTTTTTTTTTTTTTCTCTCTCTCTCTCTCTCTCTCCTTTTTAACCCCGCCTCATCGCACCCTCCATAAGTCTCTCTCCCTCCCTCCCCTTCTCTCCCTCACACCCACCCCCCTCTCCCACCCCTCCTTTCCCCACCACTAACCTCTACCCCTACCCTTATCCTCTATCCCTCTACCCCCCTTACCCTACCCCCTACTCCTCACTGCTAACCCCCTAACCCTACCTCCTATCCATATATGCTTGGCCTGACTTTGCGAGAAAGGGAGATGGAGGAAGAGGAGAAGGGAGAAAGAAAACAGAAAGAGAAAAGCAAAGGAAAAGATGGGAGGAGGAAGGAGGAGGAAGGAGACAACAGGAAAAGGAGGAGGAGACTGAGAACAACAACAACAACAACAACAACAAGAATAAGAACAAGAAGAACAAGAACAACAAGAAGAAGTAAGAACAAGACGAACAAGAAGAACAAGAAGATGAAGAACAAGAAGGTAACTAAAGAACTCGGGTCATTCATTATTACATACCCACTTAAAGAGATCTTAGTCACCTGGTATAAATCATAGGTCGAAATTGTGGTCCAAATTTAGACCATTGCAGGAACCATCTGGCCTAAACTAATCTAGCGGACCCTGATTTTTCGTACCTAAGGTCCCTAGTGACTGGTTTTGCTGTGGTGGATTATGTTAGGGTTTGGTTGGGGTTAGGTTAGGGTTTGGTTAGGGTTTGGTTAGGGTCAGGTTAGGGTTTGGTTGGGGTTAGGTTAGAGTCAGGTTAGGGTTTGGTTAGGGTTAGGTTAGGGTCAGGTTCGGGTTTGGTTTGGTTTAGTTTGGTTTGGTTTGGTTAGATGAGTGAAAAAAGTGTAAATCTTGGAATAAAGACGAAACATTTCAGTCTTTTCTGTTAACACACACACACACACACACACACACACACACACACACACACACACACACACACACTCACCGCAACAGTTGGTACAAAATATCGCAGACTTAAATATTGGTGGGGTCCTTAGGGCAGCGGTTCCCAGTATTACCAAATATTCGCCCGCCTCGCCCACAATACTCGCCCGCCTCGCCACACTCTTACAATACTCGCCCGCCTCGCCACACTCTTCACTCTCCTTCCGCCTCGCCACACTCTTCCAATACTCCTCGCCTCCTCCCTCTTCCAATACTCCCCGCCTCGCCACCTCTTCACAATACTCGCCCGCCTCGCCACACTCTTCACAATACTCGCCCTCCTCGCCACACTCTTCATCTTCTCCCTCCCTCCTCGCCACCTCTTCACAATACTCGCCCTCCTCCACCTCTTCCAATCTCCTCCTCCTCGCCACACTCTTCACAATACTCGCCCGCCTCGCCACACTCTTCTCAATACTCCTCCTCGCCACATAACATGTGAATATTCATGAGAGTAAGAGACCGAGTGGAGACCTTATAAAAAACAGGTGACTTTTCTCTTTGTCTTGGGTGTGTGTGTGTGTGTGTCGGGGGCAGAGGAGAACCTTCAAGTGCCAGTAAGGGTCTAGAGGCATAGTGACACCCTGGTCAATACCTGAAGCTGTTTTTTGGATTCGTGTTTGTATTTTACAGTGACTATTTTACATGTATACAACCACTACACACACACACTATACCTATCACTACCAAACACACCATCATATAACATACTAATATTACATACATCACCTCACTACACCGCAAACACACCACACACAACCATACACCACACATACATACACACACCACAAACACACCACACACAACATACTATCACTACTAAACATACCACACACACATACCACACTACACAACACACACACAACACAACACCACACACCACCACACACACACACCACCACACACACACACCTCCACATCACACACCACACACCACACACACCACCACACACCACACACACCACCACACACCACACACCATCACACACCACCACACACACACAACACCACACCAACACAACACCACACACCACCACACACCACACACCACACACCACCACACACACACCACACACCACACACCACCACACACCACACACCACCACACACACCACACACCACCACACACCACACACCACCACACACCTCCACATCACACACCACACACCACCACACACCACCACACACACACACCATCACACACCACCACACACACACAACACCACACCCCTAGAGAAACACATCCCATAATTGACTACACATCTCTCAGGGGTGACCAACTGAGCCAAGGGGGAGGAAGGCGGGGGTAAGTGTGACTCCTGATACACCTGAGACACTAATTTAAGGTACTCTGTCGCCCCAAGAGCCAGAGGACGAGGTGTACTCAGCAGAAAGTTGGGGATATCATGGCTCACAGGAGGTAGCGGGTACTCTGGCTATCATGTCTTCACAGGAGGTAGCGAGGTACTCTGGCTATCGTGGCTTCACAGAAGGTAGCGAGGTACTTTGACTATCGTGGCCTCACAGGAGGTGTGAAGCACTCTGGCAATCGTGGCCTCACAAGAGGTAGCGAGACAGGAGGTAACTGTCATGCAAATTCCTAACATTGTTGTTTACCCCCCAGGAGTGTGTGGTGGCCACAGGCGCAACAGCTGTGTGGCCATGATTATGACCTGTTTTGTTTCTTAACGTCTGGTCCTGGGGTGTGGCTGAGTGTTGAGTGAGGCCCTGTGGGGCGAGTGGGGCAGTAGGTGTTGAGTGTGGCCCTGTGGGGTGAGTGTAACCGTGAGTGTTGGAGGGCCCTGTGGGGTGAGTGTGGCCCTGAGTATTGAGGTGGCCCTGTGGGTTGAGTCTATTTTTCATATATTCTACATCACTGATTATTTACTCTCTTTCTTCATCCATTTTCATTATCTCACACCAATTACTCTCTTTCTTCATCCATTTTCCATTATCTCACACCAATTACTCTTCTTTCTTCATCCATTTTTGTGGTTTATTTGGGATTTTCTCTCAATAATTTTCTCACTATTTCTCGACTTCCCAGAAATAAGAGGTAAAGTTTAGACGTTTAACTAGTGTAAAATCCAGGTGGTACCTGTTCACTTGTGCGTCTCTAATTATTCCTTTGATCTCGGGAAATTTTGCCTCAGTGTGTCTCCCCTTCCTTCTTGACTTGGTGTCTTTCTTCTTCTTCTTCTTCTTTCTTTCTTCTTCTTCTTCTTCTTCTTCTCTCTTCATCTCTCCTTCTAATGTCTTTTCCTCTTTTGTTCATTTTTCTCTTCCTCACTGCTCTCTTTGATGTCTCCCTTTTTTCCTCTTCCTTCCTTTCTGTTCTCTGTTCTCTTCCTTCTCCACTGTTTTATCGCCTTTCTTTCTCCTCTTTCTTCCTGTTCCTTGTCTCTTCAATCTCTTAAGGTTTGAAGTTTATATTTTTCCTCTTTCTTTTTGTTATCTCTTTTCTTCCATTTATCTCTTTCTGTCTCTTTCTCCTCCTCCTCCTTCCTACTCACCTCCTCCGTCTCCTCTCTCTTCCATCTCTCCTCTCCTCTTCCATCACACACACACACACACACACACACACACACACACACACACACACACACACACATACACACGAGACAGGTAAACCAATTCAGTCATCAATTTTCACAACAGAATCAGTCTGGTCCGTTCGCATCTGTACCCACGGAGGGGGCGGTGGTAGTAGAGGAATATCCACGAACCACACACTCAGACTTCAGACTCTTCGACTCCTCCCACACATTTCACCTCCATCCACAGATTTCACTTTCACCTGCACACCCACAGACGTCACAGCTCTGCACCCACAGACGTCATAGCTCCACACCCAAGACGTCCAGCTCCACAACAGAGACGTCACAGCTCCACACCAACAGACGTCATACCCACGCCCACAGACATCACAGCTCCACACCCACAGACGTCACAGCTCCACACCCACAGACGTCACAGCTCCACCCACAGACGTCACAGCTCCACACCCAGGACGTCACAGCTCCACCCTCAGACGTTACAGACACCTCAGCAAGTGTCCAAATGACAGAGTTTGAGAGGATTCTGACCACGTGAATTTGTGTGTGTGTGTGTGTGTGTGTGTCATTATAACACCCTCACTTATCTCTTATACAACTCTTTAACACAACCATTCTTTAGTTAACACGGAAATAGACCCCTCACCCTTCACAATCCCTCACCCTTAACTTCCCTCCCCTCCTACCTCTCTCACCCCTTGACCTTTCTAACCTCACCTCCCTAACACCTCACCTCCCTCACCCCTGACTCTTACCCTTACCTCTCCTCACCCCTGACTTCTCTTACCCCTTACCTCCTCCTCACCTCACTTCCTCACCTCTCTCACCTCACCTCCTAATCCCTCACCTCCTTCATCTCCTTACCTCTCTCACCTCACCTCCTCACTTCACCCTCACCTCACCTCCCTCACCCGTCACCTCCTTCACCCTCACCTTCACCCTCACCTCTCACCCTCCTCACCTCACCTCCTTCACCTCCCTCACCTGCCTCCCCTCACCTCCCACCACCCCAAGGGATCTCCGGTATCTCCACTATATAACTCACAGATGAATAAACTTAATATCCTTTGTAGTTCACATTTTTCTTTTAATAAAACACAAAGCCTGAGCGCAAAACCCTCCCCAAGGTCCACTTCATCGAATATTGAAAACAGAAAATCCACAAATTAAAAAGCCATTATATTTTCCAGATAATAAAAATAAAAGACAAAACAAAATCCCCAAAATCCTGAATATTAAAAGAAAAACCAGAAATTTTTACCGAATATTAAAAACATAAATCCCTCCAAAATTTACAGAACACTGAACTCAAGGTCAGAGAAAAAATTATAACAAAATCTCAAAATCTTGCTGAACATTGAAAACTAAATCCACAAACCCACAAAAACTCACTAAAACCAAAGTGATTATGTATGAAAAAAAAGAAATCCGTAAAGCAAGACGTAATTAAAGGTTAGGTGAAGTGAGGTGTGGTGCGAACACAGGTGGCTGGATACTTCCAAGTAGAAGAGTAGTGACATCACCAGCGGCATCTTTTAAAAGGACAAACTTGGGTAATTCAGGTGACTTTAACACACACGTCGAGGTGGGTCTCACAGCACTAACGTAACCCTAACTTAACGGAATAATAACAGTCTTCCAGGTTCCTATACAGGTAGTGTTGTATTTTACTCCAGGTTAATTACAGGTGGGTGAAAGTTTTTATACGTGATATTTACAAAGTTTACGGTTGTCGTTGTCTTTCTCAGATTAATATTGGTTTTGGTTTAGAGGTAAATATTGCTTCTCTGATCAAGGTATACACAGGTGTTTATCAATTATGTCTTACAAGTTAATAAAAGAATACATTGTGTTATTTTTGTTTACATTAATGTTATTATAAACTATTACCTAATCTAACCTAAACTAAATTAACCTAACAAAAGTAAAATTAACCTAACCTAACCTAAATTAACCTAACCTAAGTAAATTAACCTAACCTAAATTAACCTAACCTAACGTAGAATTAACCTAACCTAACGTAAATTAACCTAACCAGAAATTAACCTAACCCAACCTAACCTATCTGATTTTGACTTAACTTAATCTCGCCTAACTTAACCTAACCTAACCTAAATAAATATAGTTTGATCTAACTTAACATTTCCTACCATAGCTTAACTTCAATAATGCTCCCAACATAATTTAACCAAACTTAGACTCTAACTTAACCTAACCTAACTAA
>NW_024732354.1:0-16684 GCF_018991925.1 Homarus americanus | reverse complement strand
TAGATCACCGGTCCTAGCTCACCAGGCCTAGATCACCGGGCCTAGATCACTGGGCCTAGATCACCGGGCCTAGATCACTGGGCTGAATCACCCGGGCCTAGATCACTTGCAGGGCCTAATTCACCAGGCCTAGACCACTGGGCCTAGACCACTGGTCTAGATCACCGGGCCTAGATCACCGGGCCTAGTTCACCAGGCCCCTGGAATCACCGGGCCTAGATCACCGGGCCTAGATCACTGGGCCTAGATCACCAGGCCTAGATCACCGGGCCTAGATCACGGGCCCTAGTTCACGGGGCCTAGATCACCGGGCCTAGATCACGGGCCCGAATCCACTGGGCCCTGATCACCGGGCTGACACAGATCACTGGGCGAAGTTCACCGGGCCTAGTTCACCGGGCCTAGATCACGGAGCACAGATCACCGGGCCTGAATCGCACTGGGCCTAGATCACCGGGCCTGGATCACTGGGCTGATCCGGGCCTAGTTCACCGGGCCTAGATCCGGGCCTAGATCACCGGGCCAAGATCACTGGGCCTAGATCACCAGGCCTAGATCACTGGGCGAAGTTCACCGGGCCCCTGGATTCACGGGCCTAGATCACCGGGCCAGATCGCTGGGCCTCGATCACGGCGGGGCCTAGTTCACCGGGCCCTAGATCACCGGGCAGAAGTTCACCGGAGCCCCTAGATCACCGGGCCAGGAATGCTTTGACTCTAGATCACCCGGGCCTAGATGCAGACTCAGATCACACCGGGCCTGGGTCACCAGGCCAGATCCAGCCCTGGAATCCCGCTGGGCCCTAGTTCACCAGGCCTGAATCACTGGGCCTAGATCACTGGGCCCTAGATCACCGGGCTGGAATGCACCGGGCAAGTCACCAACAAGGTCTGCCTCCTGCCACAAAACGTTACCTCAGGCAGCTGTTGTTGTTTACCTCATGGCCGGACCGACGCTCAGTCAGGGGTTTACCAGGCAATGGTTTAACTTATATTTATTATTTAAAACCATCTAACAATGATATAATTACTATATAATAGTATTAATTATTTTAAACTATGTAAACTTTGTCACTGTTATTTAATAATAATAATGACAATCATTTATATAAAGGTCTCCCTCAACTTCAATATATTTTCAAGTCACTAAATTAACAGAATAATACACATCCATTTGTTGTATACATCATATAATTTATGATTAATAGAATGTTAAAGAACTCTTGGTAAAGATGGAAGGCAGGCTAGTTAGCTTGTTAACCAGCTCATTTGATGTAATTGTCAATATTGATTTGAATTAAAAAAGAAATGGTTTCCTCAACTCGGCCCAAGTGTTAATGGGACTGAGTAGTGCACCCAGAGATGATGATACTGTACACTCTATTAGGTCACCCTTCTGAACTGGCTCTCTGTTACGTTCTGTTGGCATGTACTGGCTCTCTATTTACGTACTGTTGGCACTGTAGGCATGTACTGGCTCTCTGTTGCATGCTGTTGGCAACTGTGGGCATGTACTGGCTGTTACACACTATTGTATGGGCATATACTGGCTCTCTGTTACGCCTGTGGCCACTGTGGGCATGTACTGGCTCTCTGTTGCGGCTGCTGTGTTGGCACTGTGGGCATGCTGGCTCTGAGTTACGTACTGTTGGCGCTGTGGGGCATGTACTGGCGCTCTCTGTACGTACTGTTGGCACTGTGGGCATGTGCTGGCTCGCTCTTACGTACTGTTGGCAACTGTGGGCATGTACTGGCTCTCTGTTGTGTACTGTTGGCATGTACTAGCTCTCTGTACATGCACAGCAACTGTGAGCTTCATGCTGGCTTTCTGTTATTTATGTACTGTTGGCAGCTTTGTGGGCATGTGCCTAGCTCTCTGTTGTTACATGCTGTTGGCAGCACATGGGCAATGCCTGGCTCTCTCGCACATTCACTGTTGGCACTGTGGGCATGTGCTGGCTCTCTGTTGTGCTGCTGGCACTGTGGGCATGTACTGGCTTTCTGTTACGTACTGTTGGCAGCTGTGGGCATGTACTGTAGCTCTCTGTTACGTACTGTTGGCACTGTTGGCATGTACTAGCTCTCCCGTTACATACTGTTGGCACAGTGGGCATGTACGGCTCTCTGGCCGTACTGTTGGCACTGTTGGCATGTGCTGGCTCTCTGTGCATGCTGTTGGCATGTACTGTGGCTCTCTCACTGCATGCTATTTAGCACTGTGGGCATGTACTGGCTCTCTCTTACGTACTCTGTTAGCACTGTGGGCATGTGTACTGGCTCTCTGTTACATGCTGTTGTGTGCTGGCTCTCTCTTACGTATACTGTTAGCACTGTGGGCATGTACTGGCTCTCTGTTGCATGCTGTGCTGTGGTCATGTACTGGCTCTCTATTTACGTATTGTTGCTTGACTGTGCATATACAGGCTCTCTGGTACGTACTATTTGGTAACTGTGGGCATGTGCTGGCTCTCCTGTTGCAATACTGTGTGGCAACCTGTGTTCTTGTACTGGCTCTGTGTTGCAGCACTGTTGGCCACTGTGGGCATGTACTGGCTCTCTGTTACGTACTGTTGGCATGTCTGGCTCTCTCTTGTACTGTGCCTGTGGTCATGCTGGCTCTCTGTTTTTGTGTGTGTGGCAACTGTGCGCATATACAGGCTCTCTGTTACATGCTGTTGGTAACTGTGGGCATGTACTGGCTCTGGCCACGTACTGTTGTACTGTGTTCATGTACTGGCTCTGTGTTGCATGCTATTTAGCACACTGTAGGCATATGCTGGGTCCTGTTGCATTACTGTTGGCAACTGTGGAAGGCATGTACTGGCTTCTGTACGTACTGTTGGCACTGTGTTCATGTACTGGCTCTGTGTTACGTACTGTTGGCCACTGTGGGCATGTGCCTGGCTCTCTGTTACATGCTGTTGGCACTCCTGGGCATGTACTGGCTCTCTGTGCATGCTGTTAGCAACTCTGGGCTGTGCTGTCTCTGTGCATCTGTTGGCCACTGTGTTCATGTACTGGCTCTGTGTTGCATGCTGTTGGCACTGTAGGCATGTGCAGCTCTCTGTTACGTACTGTTGCTTTTCTGTGTTCATGTGCTGGCCTCTGTTACGTACTGTGGCACTTCTTTCAGTATGTGCTGCCTCTCTCAATACACGTACTGTTGGCACTGTGTGCCTGGCTCTGTTGCATGTGCTAGCAAGCATAACAACACACACACAAAATAAGGGATACAGACCTACACACCCATGCCAAGAGAGAGGACTGCTGAAGGGTTTGAGAGACTATGAAGGGTTGGAAGACTATGAAGGGTTTGGGAAGACTATGAAGGGTTGGGAAGACTATTAAGGTTGGGGGAAGACTATGATGGGTTGAGAAGACTACTTGAAGGGTTGGGGAAGACTAATGCTGGTTGGGAAGACTATATGAAGGGTTGGGGAAGACTATTAAGGTTGAGGAAGACTATGAAGGGTTGGGGAATATACTATGAAGGGTTGGGAAGACTAATAAGGTTGAGAAGACTATGAAGGGTTGGGGAAGAAGACTGTCAAGGTTGGAAGACTATGAACGGTTGGGGAAGACTATGAAGGGTTGGGGAAGATTGTAAAAGGGTTGGGGAGGACTATGAAGGGTTGGGGAAGACTATTAAAAAGGTTGGGGGAAGACATGAAGGGTTGGAAGACTATGAAGGGGTTGGGAAGACTATTAAAAAGGTTGGGGAAGAGTATGAAGAAGGAGTTGGGGAAGACTATCAAGAGATTTGGGAGGATATGAAGGGTTAGAAGACTATAAAGGTTGGGGAAGACTATATGAAGGGTTGGAAGACTATTAAAGGTTGGAAGACTATCAGGGTTGGGAAGGACGCTATTAAGGTTGGGGAAGACTATCCAAGGGTTGGGGAAGACTATCAAGGGTTGGGGAGGACTATAAAAGTGTTGGGGAGAAGACTATCAAGGATTTGGGAACTGTCATGGGTTGGGGAAGAAGACTATTAAGGATTAGGAGGAACTATGAAAGGTTGGGGAGGTTATGAAGGGTTGGGAGAAGACTATCAAGGATTTGGGAAGACTGTCCAGGTTGGGGAAGACTATGAAGGATTGGAAGACGCTATGAAGGGTTGGAAGACTATTAAGGGTTGGGAAGACTATCAAGGGTTGGAGAAAGACTATCAAAAGGGTTGGGACGACTTTTAAGGGTTGGGAAGAACTATCAAGGGTTGGGAGGGCTATTAAGGGTTAGGGGAAGACTATTAAGGGTTGGAAGACTATCAAGGGTTTGGAGGAATTATCAAAAGGGTTGGGAAGACTATTATGGGTTGGGAAGACAATCAGGGTTAGAAGACTTTTTTAATGGTTGGGAAGACTATAAAGGGTTGGGAAGCTTCTTCAAGGGTTAGGAAGACTATTAAGGGTTAGGGAAGACTAATAGGGGTTGGGGGAGGACTATTGAGGTTGGGGAAGACTATGAAGGGGTTGGAGAAAGGCTATGAAGGGCTGGGGAAGACTATGAAGGGTTGGGGAAGACTATCAGGATTTGGGGAAGACTATGATGGATTGGGGAAGACTATGAAGGGTTGGGGGAGAAGCCTATCAAGGGATAGGAAGACTATTGAGGTTGGGGAAGACTATGAAGGTTGGGGAAGACTGCTGAAGAAGGGTTAGGGAGGACTATGAAGGGTTGGGGGAAGACTATCAAGGACTTTGGGAAGACTATGAAGGATTAGAAGACTATGAGGGTTGAGGAAGACTATGAAGGGTTGGAGAAGACTATGAAGGATTGGGGGAAGACTATGAAGGGTTGGAAGACTATCAGACTTGGGAAGACTGTGGGGTTGGGAAGACTATGGGGTTGGGGGAGCTATTAGGTTGGGGAGAACTATCAAGGGTTCAGGAGAGACTATGGGGTTGAGAAGACTATCAGGGGTTGGGGAAGACTATTAGGGGTTGGGGAAGACTATCAAGGGTTGGAAGACTCTTAGGGGTTGAGAAGACTATCAAGGGTTGGGGAAGACTGTATGGGTTGGAAGACTATCAGGGTTGGGAAGACCTCAGGGTTGGGAAGAAGACTATTAATGGATTTGAGGGAAGACTATCAAGGGTTGGGAAGACTTAACGATTTGGGGAAGACTATTAGGGAATTTGGGGAAGACTATTAAGGGTTGAGAAGACTATCAAGGGTTGGGGAAGACTATTAGGGGTTGGGGAGAAGATATCAGGGTTGGGAAGACTATTAGGGTTGGGGAAGACTATTAAGGGTTGGGGAATTATGAGGTTGGGAAGACTATTAGGGGTTGGGGAAGACTATCAGGGTTGGGAAGACTTAACGGTTGAGGAAGACTATTAGGGGTTGGGAGAACTATTAAGGGTTGGGAAGACTATAAAGGGTTTGGGGAAGACTATTGAGGGTTGGGGAAGACTATCAAGGGTTGGAAGACTATCAGGGTTAGAAGACTATTGGGTTGGAAGAACTATCAAGGGTTGGGAAACTAACATCGAGGTTGGGAAGACTTCAAGGGATGGAGGGCTATCAAGGTTTGAGACTATCAAGAGACTTGGAAGACTATCAAGGGTTGGGGGAAGACTATCAAGGGTTGGGAAGATTATTATGGGTTGGGAAGACTATGAAGGGTTGGGGAAGACTATCAAGACTTGGGGAAGACTATCAAGGGTTAGGGAAGACTATGAAGGGTTGGAAGACTATGAAGGTTGGGAAGACTAAACATCAGACTTTGGGGAAGACTATTGGGGTTGGAGAAAAGACTATCAAGGGTTGGGAAGGCTATTAAGGGTTGGGGGAAGACTATCAAGGTTCGGGAAGACTATTTAAGGGTTGGGGAAGACTATCAGGGGTTGGGGAAGACTATTAAGGGTTGGGGAAGACTATCAAGGGGTTGGGGAAGACTCTTGAGGTTGAGGGAAGACTATCAAGGGTTGAAATTATTATGGGTTGGAAGACTATCAAGGGTTGGGAAGACTATCAGGGTTGAGGAAGACTATTATTAATGAATTTGGGGAAGACTATCAAGGTTGGGAAGACTATTTAGGGTTGGGAGGCTTTATTAAGGGTTGGGGAAGACTATCAGGGTTGAGGAGAGAGCTATTAAGGGGTTGGGGAAGACTATCAAGGGTTTGGAAAGACTTAACGGTTGGGGAGAGCTATTAACAAGGGGTTGGGGAAGACTATTAGGGTTGAGAAGACTATCAGGGTTAGGGAAAGACTAGCCAGGGGTTGGGGAAGACTATCAAGGGTTGGGAAGACTATCAAGGGTTGAGAAGACTATTATAGGTTTAGGAAAAGACTATCAAGGGTTAGGCAGACTATCAAGGGTTGGGAAGACTATCAAGGGTTGAGGAAGACTATCAAGACTTGGGGAAGACTATCAGGGTTGAGGAAGACTATCAAGGGTTGGGAAGACTATCCAAGACTTGAAGTCTATCAAGGTGGGAAGACTATCAAGGGTTGGGGAAGACTATTATGGGTTGGGAAGACTATCAAGAGTTGGGGAAGACTATTATGGGTTGGGGAAGACTATCAAGGGTTGGGGAAAACTATCAAGACTTGGGGAAGACTATCAAGGGTTGGGGAAGACTATCAAGGGTTGGGAAAGGGTATTGAGGGCTAGAGAGGATTATTGGGTGTTGGGGAATTCCTTAAAGGGCTAGGGAGGGCCTTTTAATATCTGGGGAGGAATATTAATACTTGGGGAAGACTTTAATTGTTTGGGGAAGAAGGAAAATTACGTAATTTATGCAATTAACTTATAAAAGGTACAGCCTACGCCATCTGTTGAGTACTGACGTCACTTTATATAATGAACTCTTAAAAGGTACAGCCCCTGCCACCTGTTGAGTACTGACGTTACTTTATAGAATTAACTCATAAAAGGTACTGCCCACGCCATCTGTTGAGTACTGACGTCACTTTATACAATTAACTCATAAAAGGTACAGCCCATGCCATCTGATGAGTACTGACGTCACTTTATACAATTAACTCATAAAAGGTACAGCCCACGCTATCTGTTGAGTACTGACGTCACTTTATATAATGAACTCTTAAAAGGTACAGCCCTCGCCATCTGTTGAGTACTGACGTCACTTTATTCAATTAACTCATAAAAGGTACAGCCCATGCCATCTGTTGAGTACAAACGTCACTTTATATAATGAACTCTTAAAAGGTACAGCCCACGCCATCTGTTGAGTACTAACGTCACTTTATACAATGAACTCATAAAAGGTAAAGCCCACGCCATCTGTTGAGTATTGACGTCATTTTATACAATTAACTCATAAAAGGTACAGCCCACGCCATCTGTTGAGTATTGACGTCACTTTATATAATTAACTCATAAAAGGTACAGCCCACGCCATCTGTTGAGTGCTGACGTCACTTTATATAATGAACTCTTAAAAGGTAGAGCCTACACCATCTGTTGAGTACTGACGTCACTTTATACAATTAACTCATAAAAGGTACAGCCCTTGCCATCTGTTGAGTACTAACGTCACTTTATATAATGATCTCTTAAAAGGTACAGTCCACGCCATCTGTTGAGTACTAACGTCACTTTATACAATTAACTCATAAAAGGTACAGCCCCCGCCATCTGTTGAGTAATGACGTCACTCAAGTTTATTTAAATTGGTAAAGTTTCGCTTTCCTGCCACAAATTCACTGTGGAATTAGAGCAAGACTGTAAATTGCCATTCCTAGACTGTCTGATACACAGAATAGGTAACACTTTTAAGTTCAGTATTTATAGAAAACCAACTAATGTGTGTTCATACATTCATTATTATTCTGCCCACCATAATAGAGTCAAACAGTCAGTATTTTCAACAATGTTTTTACGTGCTTTGAGAATTTACAGTCCGGAATTCATTGATGAGGAATATAAATATATCTATAATATTGGCTCAAACCTTAAGTACCCTACATCTTTCATAGCCAAATGCCTGAACATTACTAAGAAATCTTTCTACAGAACTGATCCCAAGCCCACCCATGACCAGAAGAAACTCTTAGTATTACCATTTCACAAAAATTTCTCTCAAATTCCTTCACAACTAAAAACCTGGAACGTCAATGTGGCATTTAAAAACGTATGCACTGTTAAACAAATGTTAATCAAGAACTCCCCCAACAACACAATTGGTTGCATTTATAAGATTCCTTGCAAGGAATGTAATATGTTTTACTTAGGCCAGACAGGTAAAGATCTTGTAACTAAACTTAAACAACATAAATATAGTGTTAGGACAGGCCAGGAATCCAATGCTCTGTTTGCTCTTTTGAGGGATAACAAGCAATGCATTGACTGGGATAATGCCTCCTCAATATTACCTTGTAATTCAATTGACAGTAGGAACATTATAGAATCTAGTCTCATTAAACAAACCGAAGCAGTAAACATGAATTTGAGTAATGGTATGTACAAACTGGACAATTTTGTAATTAAGATGATTTGTAACCAGGTGAGGTTGGGTCAACTTACACTCTGACCTGACTACCAACCGGTGTGGTGCTTTTTAAAGATTATTAGGGTCATTACCTAATACCTGACCATTGTGAACCTGACCTCACCCTCTGAATATATGAACCTTGTTCTGTACTTCTCCTTAGTCTGTACTCACCCCTGAAAATGTGAATTACACGAAAGCGCTTGGGAACTTCGTGTTTTCTTTTCCTTGTGGTTATCGGCATATATAGGCCTATATATATATATATATATATATATATATATATATATATATATATATATATATATATATATATATATATATATATATATATATATATATGTGATATCCAGAAATTTCAGAGTAATTTCAAATGCCCCGCCATGAGTGATACTGAGCGTTCAAGGTCATCTGAGGGGAGGGAGCGCTGCCTGCTCGTAGCGAGAGACTGCGGAACTAGGCCTATATGATATTAAATGTAATTTACCGAATTAATAATGATGCGATTCATGAAGTTAAGGGACTATTATTGAATTTGAAATTATTATAGATCGTTTAGCAGTCTGAATAATGTTACGGGTGTCCCAAGGAGTTATTAGTTAGGCGGTAAATATATCACGTAGACCTAAGGTAACGCCTTGAGGAGACGCGACGCTGGCTAGGCCCAGTCCCGGAGAGCATTCACACAGACAAGACGTTCCGCGCGTCCATCAGAAATAGTCACGTGGCCTAGTCACCTGTGCTGCGCTATTGCAGTATAACAAGTAAGTCTCATTCGATCTCAGACAGGGTTAGATAGGGCAGTGATAAAGTAAACTAGAGCTAACAGTGAGTTCATTTCAGGGTTTCCGTCAGAACCCACTTGATTGGAGTTGATTGGAGTTGACCGGAGTTGATTGGAGTTGACCGGAGTTGACTGCGAGAGATTGACTGCCGTTGATGATTGAGGGTGGCGATTGTCGCCATTGGACCGATCAGTGTAGGCCTGTCACTGTTTAGCGGGGTAGCAAAGGATCTCTTGAGTGAACGAGTGCTCTCGACAACTAAAACGACCCGGGACCAGCATCAGCAGTGGGTGATCAGTTCTTACCACTCCGGTGCACAACACCACATGTCCCGAGCAGCTAGTGAAACCCTCTTGCTAACGGGAAGCTAAAGTTTCTCTCAACTGTACAAGGTCTGATTGGCTCACTCCCTTCCGCTTTATGGACGCACTGGGAGTACACTGAGGCTATCTGAGTAAACTAATGGTCACACACTGAGACCGTGAGTCTAGGTCTCTAGGAGATACCTAGAGGAACATTTTCCCTCCCTTATTACGGGTGTAGTTAACACCATTCCTCAGACTGATATTATCTTGACGTGTGTAGTTTAAATATTTCTTAAATAATTTTGATAGTAGTGTTTTTTTGAAGGTTTGTGCCATTAAGTGGAACCAGAGTGATACTGTGATTTGATTCTTTTAATGCCTCTAATTGTTCTTCATAATTCTGATCTCAGGTATAACCTTGTTCCCCAGAGTAGTGGTTAGGTTAGGTTAGGAAGTGTACATCTGTTGAGGTGCTATTATCTTGTTGAGTGCCCTTAAGGCCTATTCATTGTAGAGTATTTAATTTCTTAAATTTTATTACCATTTCCTCAGTGACTGATATTATCTTGTTGAGTGCCCTTAAGGCCTATTCATTGTAGAGTATTTAATTTCTTAAATTTTATTACCATTCCTCAGTGACTGATATTATTTTGTTGAAGACCCTTAAGGCCTATTCATTGTGGAGTATTTAATTTCTTATTTTTTAGTACCATTTCCTAAGTGACTGATATTATTTTGTGAAAGCCTTAAGGCCTGTTCATGTGGGCGAGCAACATTTCTTAATACTTCAAATTTATTGTTGCCTGTGTTTCTAATAATTTCTATGTCATGTATAACTTTTATTCCCCAGAGTAGTGTTTAAAGTTTAAGTTAAGAGGTGCGCATATTGGTGTACCATTATTTGATTGTGTTTGTAGTGTTGGAGGGAATATAAGTGTCTAAATTTTACAGTGTGTCTCATTCATCCCAGTCACAGACGCTATCCTTCCACGGGTCACGGACAGTTCATTTTGTGTAGTAGATTTAAGTGTTCTTGTGCTGGTTCGGGATTTTTCTCAAAGGGGCGCTTCCACTGCCTTTACCATCTATTAAATTTTAATAAACCCCAAGTCAAGTGAGAAATTAAAGTCCAGCAAATTCCGACCGGTTACATATATATATATATATATATATATATATATATATATATATATATATATATATATATATATATATATATATATATATATATATATATATATATATACAGTGATAATACGATTTACGCGGTCAACTGAACCAGACTACAGGACAGTATGTGTAGTTGTTCTTTGGGGAGCTGGCAAAGAAGTCTAGCAGTGTGAGTTTAGTCTAGCAGTGTGAGTTGAGTTTAGTCTAGCAGTGTGAGTTTAGCCTAGCAGTGTGAGTTTAGTCTAGTAGTGTGAGTTTAGTCTAGCAGTGTGAGTTTAGTCTAACAGTGTGAGTTTAGTCTAGCAGTGTGAGTTTAGTCTAGCAGTGTGAGTTTAGTCTAGTAGTGTGAGTTTGTGTTTTTCATTAATCAAAGTTGAGGGTGGAAGGAAGGGTGAAACACCAACCAGTAGTTTTAACTAATTATTTTAGACATAATAAAAATACTGCACTCTGTGACAATACAAAAATAGTTGACCTTCCCCAAGCAATTAAGGTCCCAGCACCACACAAACATAACTGACCTTCACCCATAAATGAAGGCCTCTTCTTCGCCATACAAAATAACTGACCTTAATACTATTATTACACACTTAACATTATATACACAGACACTGGTATAATACAACATACAACAGTACCTTAAGTTCTCCCTTAATACTATCAGTACACACACTTAACATTATATACACAGACACTGGCATAATACAACATACAAATTACCCCTTCAGAGTGTTTGCTGTGACACTACCCAATAGAAAACTTAGATACAGTACTCCCTTAGTGCGGTGAGTGTGAAAGTTATGCAGCTGTAATAAGAGTCACAAGAGATTATAGGGACCTGTACTAATGTATGCAGTACACAGTATTTACATAAAAAACTATATTCATGTCCACAAAATTAATGCCATTCTTGTAGCAATCATTTTTTTAAATACCATTGTTAGATAAACACATGCCAGTACTATTAGGAAAAGTTGTATATAAGAAAAGCAAATATCTAAATACTGTATGTTAATTTAACCAAGTCTTCTGCTTAACATTATCAAAAAACAAATTTTAACCCAGAGTTTGGCATTTCAGCATTGGCTACTTTAACCAAATGACTGCCCAAGGATGAATTGATATATAACCAAGAAGAGTTACCTAACTAAGGCACAAGATGCTAACTGAACAATATATTAAACATGAAATTATATACACTTAAGAGGTGTTAAAGTTCATCTGCCCCATAACACCAGCTACTATATATGAACCCTAACCATTATTTACCAGACAATGGTACCATATATGTGTAAGTGATGAAAGGATATATTTAAAACATGAATCAAAACTACCAACCATTTTAGTCAAGATAAAATATAAAAATATCTCATCAGAGTTGAGCAAAACTTATCAAATATTTACGTACAATTTCAACAGAGATTGAAGAGTTTCCCTGAGATAATGACAACACCTTGACTATAACAAATGGTCTACCACCACTGTACTACTTTACCAAGATGATTTACAACCTGCGTTAATGTACATACTTGTGATAAAACTTATGTCGCGTGTAAATAAAGACAGACGTACACAGTTGACACAACTATTGATGCACAAATTATAGTAAACGAGAGTTCATCTCTGTTCAACACAATTTATCCAGTAAAGATGAAATTTTAAGCACATAGATGATAAGTTTAACCTTTGTTCACTACTGTACTGTAAATAACATTATTAAAAAGGCTGATGAAACAAAATGGAGTATTATTATGAGTGATATTTAACCAACACCAAATGTCTACACTAAGGCCAAGGTAGAAGTAATTTACATCTTAAGAGCAGATAACTTGTGTTTAATATCTATAAAAGTGGCATTTGTCACTTGTCTTTATTTCTGCTACATTCATAGAGTTTGTTCAAGTGGTTTTATATTGATGTATGTCACTGTATTCAAGTTTGTGTGTCACATTTACCTTCTGTTAAAGTCATTCAAACATTTATTGAATTCTGTTTTTTTCATGCACAAGTTTATGACGTTTGAGATGACCGCTGCGGGAGAAACATTTCCCACATTCCTCACATTCAAACTCCTCTATACCATTGTGTAGTACAAGAATGTGTTTCTTGAGATTACCCTTAAGTGCAAAATGTTTCCCACATTCATCACATTCAAATTCCTTCACACCACTGTGTTCAAGAATGTGTGTCTTGAGAGTACTCTTATGGGAGAAACATTTCCCACATTCCTCACATTCAAACTCCTTCACACCATTCTGTCCAAGAATGTGTGTCTTGAGAGTACTCTTTTGGGAGAAACATTTCCCACATTCCTCACATTCAAACTCCTTCACACCATTGTGTACAAGAATGTGTCTTTTGAGAGTATTCTTCTGGGAGAAACATTTCCCACATTCCTCACATTCAAACTCCTTCACACCATTGTGTAGAAGAATGTGTGTCTTGAGAGTACCCTTCTGGGAGAAACATTTCCCACCTTCCTCACATTCAAACTCCTTCACACCATTGTGTACAAGTAAATGTTTCTGAAGAGAAGACTTGAAGCCAAACTGTTTGCCACATTCCTCACAGGAGAGCTTTTTATCTCTGCTTGACATTATGAACTTCTACTTAGTTACACTTGGTCTTGAGATGTGACATCACAATATCTGAAACAAAATATTTTGCCTTAGATGATATTCTTATAAAAGTACAATTTATAAATGAAAACTACAAGTGACTAAATAAATTTGTGTAAAAAAGAGTAAAAATAAAATAAAAATATAAGATAAAAAGGTTATATTAATGTACACCGCGAGGATGCCGGAAAACCAGCTTTTTCAAGCGAGACAGATTGTATGAGTATGGAAACACAGAAGAAGGCAGAGCATTCAACAGTGTGAGGAAAGAAGGATGTACTATAATGGGTTATTATAGTGTGACCCACATCCACACAGACACAGTTTGGCTGTGTGAGTAAAGAAGGATGTACTATAACGGGTTATTATAGTGTGACCCACATCCACACAGACACAGTTTGGCTGTGTGAGTAAAGAAGGATGTACTATAATGGGTTATTATAGTGTGACCCACATCCACACAGACACAGTTTGGCTGTGTGAGTAAAGAAGGATGTACTATAATGGGTTATTATAGTGTGACCCACATCCACACAGACACAGTTTGGCTGTGTGAGTAAAGAAGGATGTACTATAACGGGTTATTATAGTGTGACCCACATCCACACAGACACAGTTTGGCTGTGTGAGTAAGATGTACTATAACGGGTTATTATAGTGTGACCCACATCACACAGACACAGTTTGGCAGTGTGAGTAAAGAAGGATGTACTATAATGGGTTATTATAGTGTAACCCACAGTCACAGAGACACAGTTTGGCTGTGTGAGTAAGAAAGGATGTACTATAATGGGTTATTATAGTGTAACCGCTGTGCCTCCAACTCGGCCCAGCAAATACCAACACGGACCATCTCGGATAACCAACCTTTAACTCAAACATTCTAATGTATGTTTATATCAACGACATAACATAAAACATTTATTACCTTTACCACGAGGGAGGGAGGAAGGCCCACAAATTAACATTTACTCACAAAATTAACAAAAATAAACAAGACGGCCACCTTGGTTGATGTTGACCTGCTACACCTTGTCCGATTCTCTCTCTTATCTTTCAGTAACTACAAGTTTTCATTATTAAACTATAATAATAGTATTTTATTAATAAATATTACATAATATAAATAAATTATACTTTAAATATAATGTTTTATTATTGATTAAATTCCCGCTAATAGATATATATTAATATTAAACTAAACTTAAGTCAGTGGCTGGAGAACCGAATAGCTTGACAACATTTACAATTTTACTAAAATAAATTTAAACAATAACATTTTGTGTTGAACTATTTTAAGTTTATTTATTAATATTTTATTAATATATAACACTACAGTATATAGATTCAGTTAACGAACCTCTTTGCTCCCTGGTGACAACCTTAACCTGACGTGGGTCAACACTCCACTATCCACCTATATGAACCTTTATTAATGTGGAACAAGTCCATTATAAGAACAATTCACTGGACAATACTCACGGCAGTAGGTATAACCTGTAATATTTGATCACTAACTTGAACTATCATCATTATTGTTGTGGAATGTTCCTAAAAGTACAGTAATTATTTACCTATTATACAGTACAGCATTAATTTATGCCAAGATTGATGCCAAAAAACTATATTTAAGTATAACTTAACCCAAATAAAATACCCCATTTGTTTGTAAAGTTTCCTGGCTTTTCCATGCAGTCGACACCCCAATAGTCTATTGTAAGATTGTACCATCGTACGATATGAAAAAAAAAAAAAAAAAACAATCGGAAATTTCGGAAATTTCAAGATTTTATTTTTTGGAGGTGCCTAAATACCATATAAAATAAATGAAGAAATTGCCCAACTATATAAAAATAGACCAGATATTGCACAACATCAAACCTTAATATTGGATGTCAATATGAGATGCAAAAACTTCTTGAAGGTAATGTGCTCAGAAATTAAAAAGAGGTTTAACATCAATGATCCCTTTTAAAAATAGTCTCCTTTCTTAATCCTCAGACGTGGTTGAATTGGTACCAAAGATATTTAATGCAACCCTCCAGTAGTTAAAGGGTCAGCAGCAAAGGCTATGCTGGTCGACAGTAGATGCGAAACAAAAAGTTTGGATATTTTAGATTTATAAGAAAGTAATGAAAATTAAAGATGATGATTAGAACCTTAAATATGATGTAATTGGAAATTTGCGTTGACGTCTTGGCATTGCCAACGTCTAACGCAGCCACTGAAAGACTATTTTCAAAATTGAACCTTACCAAAACAAAGAGTAGAAACCTTGCAAATGCAAAACTAAATGCCCTTATCACTATTGTAAGATTGTACCATCGTACGATATGTTTTCCCATGTTGAGAGAGGGCTTGTCTTTGGCAGCCTGTTGTAAGTCTCCAGCTGACGCTGTTAGAATAAAGTCTACAAAGAACGTGGTCTATGACCAACCTCTCACATGGCGCACTGAGTAGGATATGTCGGGGCCCGACACGCCATTACAGCCCTGACAAGAACGCTGACATGGCCCCTACACGTCCACGATTCTCGACGCCCTCAAGGGGACGCCAGGGCTTTCTACACCGGCCGGGAACACCACGCGCGCCCAGCAGCAGGCCATGAGTGCATTGATGGCTCAGATGGCGTCTCTAGGTGCTGGCGGTGGTCATGCTTCTATGCCGGTCATGAAGCCCTCAGCAGCTGTCGCTCCAGAAGTGTGAGGCAGAAATGCCAGCAGCTGCGTTTAGACATGGAGGCGATCCATGGAGTCATGGGTGCTGTTGAACGGTGGCCACAACTGGTGGCCACACTCCACATTCGCCTGAACTGCATCCCTGCACTCCAAAGGGTGATTGACTCGAGATACCCCAGCGGTCAGAGTGGGAGCAGCTCGCCCAAAGAAGCCCTGGACGCCATCAGTGGAATGGTTCTTCAATCTTCAAACCAAGCTGTGAAATGGAACGAGTTTTTCAACAGCAAACAAGGTGAAGAGGAGCCCATGAAAAGGTATTTAACGATGCTTCGCAGAGGCAGTGGAGTGTGAATTTAAATGTCCCACCTGTGATAACGACCTCTGAGTACATGCTATTACGAAGTTATGGTGGGCCTGAGTAACCCAGTGTTGAAAAAGGGAAATTTTCAGGTACTCTAGTTATAATAGTGTTGAAGTGCTTAGAAACAAATGCATGTTATTTGAGGCAGCAGTGAGAGATGCTGGTGTATTGTGTCGCACGTCTGGCCAGGCAGTGGTGGGAACAGCCGCGGAGGCAGTGGCGGTTGGTGATGACGTCACCGGTGAGTCTGATAGCTGCCGCCCGACCTCGACACCCCAGTCGCACTGTGGTAACTGCGCATGTCAC
>NW_024732353.1:0-12923 GCF_018991925.1 Homarus americanus | reverse complement strand
TGATAATAGGACATAGTACCATAATAAACCTTTTCTCGAACTGTTAAATAACTCAACAAAAATAATAATAATCCATTCTAAACAACTGATTATCAGACGTAGATGTCATAATTCAGCTCATCATAATTATCCATACACTCTCGTGTATAAATTCCACCGTCAAAATTTGTATTGTCGGAAGAAGTTTTACTGTCTGAATGTCTGTCTAATTTTACAAAAACTCTCCGTTAGTATCCGTCTATTTCCTCTGTTACCTCATCACTTAAGAGTATTACAAAATATTACCACTGACTGTAACACCTGATGTGCAATGTGCATACTCATATTTATAATCCTGTGTATTTTGTAACTGAAAGAAAATACAGGTACAGGAATATTTAGTTACTCTTGCGGTATACAAAATCATACATCTATCTATCTATCTATCTACTGTATCTATCTATCTATCTATCTATCTACTGTATTTATCTATTTATATCAATTTTATTAACTCACCTGTACCATTAATCATCAGTATATTTATCTTAATCTTCTTCCCATTTTGATTTATTCCTCTTAACAATGTATGTATCTACACCCACAAACATACCTACTATCCACTCCCAAACACCCACAAACAAACCTACTATCCACTCCCTACACCCACAAACATACCTACTATCCACGCCCTACACCCACAAACATGCCTACTATCCACGCTCTACACCCACAAACATACCTACTATCCACGCTCTACACCCACAAACACACCTACTATCCACGCCCCACACCCACAAACAAACCTACTATCCACGCCCCACACCCACAAACAAACCTACTATCCACGCCCCACACCCACAAACAAACCTACTATCCACGCCCCACACCCACAAACAAACCTACTATCCACGCCCTACACCCACAAACAAACTCTACTATCCATGCCCCACACCCACAAACAAACCTACTTCATCATCTGCATGCGCCCCATGCACCCCGGCCAA
Source organism: Homarus americanus (assembly GCF_018991925.1). Taxonomy (NCBI): domain Eukaryota; kingdom Metazoa; phylum Arthropoda; class Malacostraca; order Decapoda; family Nephropidae; genus Homarus; species Homarus americanus. The sequence goes on along the minus strand of NW_024732353.1, from coordinate 11,940 downwards.
AACCAAAAACTCCTACTTCTATCCCACTGCCCCCGGCTGCACCCCGGCCAGCAGCGGTAAAACCAAAACCCTACTTATCCACTCGCCTCTGGCACCCCCAAGCAAAACTGCAAAACCCACCCATCCACGCCCCTGGCCACCCCATGTTCAAAACCTCTTAACATCTCTAATGCCCACACCCACAAACAAACCTACTATCCACGCCCTACACCCACAAACAAACCTACTATCCACGCCCTACACCCACAAACAAACCTACTATCCACGCCCTACACCCACAAACAAACCTACTATCCACGCCCCACACCCACAAACAAACCTACTATCCACGTCCCACACCCACAAACAAACCTACTATCCACGCCCCACACCCACAAACAAACCTACTATCCACGCCCTACACCCACATACAAACCTACTATCCATGCCCTACACCCACAAACAAACCTACTATCCACGCCCTACACCCACAAACAAACCTACTATCCACGCCCTACACCCACAAACAAACCTACTATCCACGTTCTACAACTCCACAAACAAACCTACTAATCCACGCCCCACAATCTGGCACAAACAAACCTACTATCCACGCCCCACGCCCACAAACAAACCTACTATCCACGCCCCACACCCACAAACAAACCTACTATCCACGCCCTACACCCACAAACATACCTACTATCCATGCCCTACACCTACAAACAAACCTACTATCCACGCCCTATACCCACAAACAAACCTACTATCCACGCCCTACACCCACAAACAAACCTACTATCCACGTTCTACACCCACAAACACACACTACCCACCACCTACACCCACAATAGAGTAAAGGAGGAATACAGAGTGTATTTACTCAGGGTAGCCATACCACTCTGGGTGGTTGATCCTTAGTGCAGCAGGAAAGAGAAAAATTATAAGTGGGTCATTCTATTCCTCGTGTGATGGATGGAAGGATGGATGGATGGATGGATGGCTGGATGGATGGGAGACTGAATGGGAGGATAGATGGGTAGATGGGTGACTGAATGGGATGAGAGATGGGTAGGTGGGTGAATCGGTGGATGGATAAACAGCTAACTGGATGAATGGACATATGGACTTGGATGGCATATTTGGATGTAAAACCCTACGATATGAAGAACATTTTGGACGTATAAACCCATGACAATTAACACAATTTTGGACTTACATCACAGGAAACAGGTAAAACATTTCTGTGATCGTCCTTCAATAATTCCATACGCCAACCTTACCTGCATTTATCTCATTTACAGTATAAAATTTTAGTGTTAATTTCAGCATCTGAATCAATCAATCAATCTCTCTCTCTCTCTCTCTCTCTCTCTCTCTCTCTCTCTCTCTCTCTCTCTCTCTCTCTCTCTCAAGATGGAAAATTTCATGACGTAAAATCCGATGAAAACTCGACCCTGTTTATACGTGTTGCTTCGAGGGTTTGCTTTCACGTTAACCTCATGTTTCGTTTCGATAAATGACACATATCACAGGAGGTGAACTACAAACTGAACTTTGACCTGACACCAACGACCGACCGACGGAAGATGGGGCTTCGGGTTTAGTCGTATCCCATTTGAGAGTTTTATGAATGTGAAGCCCCGAATTAGTCAACAAACCCTACAGCTCAATTTGGATTCGAACTTGTGCATCTTGTTCTTGAATCAGAACCTTATCTCACACATATATAGGGGTTAGGTTAGGTTGGGTTGGGTTAGGTTGGGTTAGGTTGGGTTGGGTTAGGTTAGATTGGGTTAGGTTAGGTGAGCCGTGTCCATCACAACCAGACACTTATCCCCGTCCACCAGATCTTCCCTTTAACAAATCAGGCCGCACCTCGATTATGCGGTTCAGTTCTGGTGCCCCTATTATAGAATGGATATAAATTTACTAGAGTCGGTGCAGCGAAGAATGACAAAAATGATTCCGGGACTTAGAAACTTTCCATATCAGGATAGGTTACAGAAACTTAACTTGCATTCCCTAGAAAGACGAAGAGTGCGGGGAGATATGATAGAAGTATTTAAGTGGGTGAAAGGAATCAATAAAGGGGATATAGATAAAGTTCTTATAATATCCGAGCAGGATAGGACTCGGAACAACGGATTCAAGTTGGATAAGTTTAGGTTTAGGAGGGACATAGGAAGAAACTGGTTCACAAATAGGGTGGTGGACGAGTGGAACAAGCTTAGCAACTTTGTAGTAAGTGCCGGAACTCTGGAAAGTTTCAAAAGGAGGCTAGATAGATTCATGGATGATAGAGAGTGGTAGTAACTCTCGACAGGAGCTGTCATGCACAGGCCAACCGGCCTATTGCAGACTCCTTATTTTCTTATGTTCTTATGTTCTTAAATCCTCAGCTGTTCTTATGTTCTTAAATCCTCAACATAAAAGACAAATTCACCTCCATGTGCTAAAATCTTACTACACTACATTACCGTCACCACTATACCAAACCTGTGTAATATTAACACACTAATACACTATTAAGACATCACCAAATCCATCAATAAACAGTACATCTTCCTTTACACTTGATTAGAAAGAAAAACAGGAAAATATGCCCAGAATCTCAATTTCATTCACTAACATTACGAAAAATTACAAGAGTTAAGAGTCAAAGCAAGATATGTGCTGTACGCAATGTTGATGTTATTTTGTTCGCCATCATTGTGTCCTAAAGTTAATCTGTTTTGTGACGTATATCCTCGGACTTGGGAACAAATCATCATGTGTACCTTTGAGTATTAAGGTCTTGATCCATTTCCTTGATGTCTACCGTTTGGAACAGGTAACACCACCACAATTGTTTTAACCAAGACGAAAACGGACGAAAAAAAAAAGCTTCTACAAATATCAAGTATTAATTTTCTCTCTTTACAGGATCTAATACTCTTTGAAATGTGTTTAAATTAATCTGATTTGTTTTCATTTATTGTCGATCCTTCATAAGAGGACTCGTGGATCCCCCGAGCCTAGCCGGCCATTTTGTTTACATTTTTCGGTCGCTCTAAAATACCATTAAAACAATATTGAGTATAAACGTTTGGCTCAACTGATGATCGCAAACATGTCCCAACATTTTTTTGCCTCAACTCCACATTCTGTAACTCATTTAGGTAGATGTCCCTCACTACACATACACTGGACTATGTGTAATGTTGCAGCTAATGTGTTATCAAGATATTGCACATTATAAGTTCATTTGTGGTCATTATTATATCAAACGGAGGAATTTTAAAGAGCTATTACACCACCTGTATCATTAGTTGTCGCCAGGTGAAGGAATGTTTAGGTAGATTATATTTTATTTACTGTAATTAAAGTTTCAATACCTAAGACGTTCCACTATAAGAGTCTTTCAACCTCAGGTAAGGTCTTAAGACTTTCTACTCTAGGTCTTACACCCTGGAGTAGCTGTATCGTCCACTTAGGTAATTTACTCCACAAGGAACTACAAGTTACACCTTGATGTAATACTTCATTTACTGCCAAACTTTATAGGGAAATATTTTTTCACAAAGAATTTCAAGTTACAATTTCACATAATAAGTCACATTACAAACGTTCCTTCGGCTTACAGTTAAACTTTGCAATGTCAAGATATTTTTTTCACTGCAGAGGAAAGTATCCGTCATCATCATCATCACCACACACACACACACACACACACACACACACACACAGACACACGCGCGCAAAGACAAAACTCCTGTATCCAGATTCTCAAAAGTTTATAAATTAAATTCTTCCCTAAAATTAAACAGACAATACATCTATTAATCATAGAGTATGTGAACAATATCGACGCCATATTGGTTACCATCTTTGAGTCATATAATTAGTTAGCTACATAGTGTTAATTATTTAGTTAAATAGGAAAAATAATCTACTAGCGTGTGTTGTGACCAAAATAAATCAACATTGTATTTACTTTCTCCTCCAGGGGGCACTAAGTCTAGAAAAATGACACAATTGACATCTACATAAAGTGACTGACCAAGGGTAGATATTGGCTACCTTTTGTGTTACTTTGAGGTCGTAAGAACACACAGAGCTGCTCTTAAGGATGTTTACCACAATACACCTCAACCAGTTTCTCATTCACAAAAGTCAAACAATAAATCTGGTTCAAAAGATACACCGTAAATTTTATTAGAATACAATAATCAATTACTGTATTATTGCATTGAGGCGAATAGTCTTATGGTGTTAAGATGTGTTCTTAAGCCACGAAGGTAAACAAAAGGTATTCAATATCTGCCTTGGTTGACGATGATCTGTAGACGTTAGCAAGTCCTCCTCCTCCTGCTCTCGAGTAAGGTAAAGAAGGCCTCACCTGACCAAAATTGTTAATTAAGATAGATTACATGAAGATTAACCCTCCCAGCTTATTTCAACTAATGATTAACCTAACGCTACATGGGAAGTTAAGTTAGGTTAGATTAAGTTAGGGTTAGGTTAGGGTAGGGTAGGGTAGGGTAGGGTAGGGTAGGGTAGGTCAGGTCAGGTCAGGTCAGGTCAGGTCAGGTCAGGTCAGGTCAGGCAGTGCCAGTGTAGTTAATCTTGAGGTTAAATAAACTAGAGGCTAATCTTCACATGAGCCACTAAGACACTTTGACGGAGGCGGTTACGTACAACAGGAAAGCTCTGATAACATATAATGTACAGTATATACCGTTTAAGTTGCGTCAGCAGCTCTATACACCACTTATTGACCTACTCATTCACTGCCGTAGAAATATTTACTTCTAACAGGTTTCTATATGGTTCCCAGTCATTATAATACGACCTTGTAAAATCAAATGATCTAAATTAAACTAAACTTATCCAAATTAAACTTATTAGCTAACAAATCCTTCTAAAACACGATATATGTAAATCAAAAGTTCTAAATTCAACTTAACTTATCGTAATATAACTATTATAACTAAACCATTTTAATTAAACCTAACCTAAACACCTCAAGTGCCACAAACAGAAGGAAAAAACACCTTTAATATTATCGTGTAAGAAGCCCCTGTAACCCACTAACTCAAGGTAATGCATCTATATCAATCTACCTGCGTCGGAAGCTCTATACGTGACTATGATCGTTACCCACTGCTGGAGAACATTTGTACTTCTATAATTACCCCTGGAGAAACAATGCACCAATTTACGATTTATTTATTTTATTTTTCATTTATTTTTTATTCTTGGTCCATACTGTAAACACCGCCCGCTTGTGAGTCCCGTCAGCCATTTTGTTCTAACTTTCGGGGATTCTAAAATAAACTATAAATAAATAAATAAATAAATAAATAAATAAAACAAGCATCTTTTGTTTTTCTAACCCATGAGCTGTGAGTCTTCATTATATACTTCAACATTACTGTAAACTAAGGCTAGAGAGGGTGTGTACAGTACTAGTGGAGCCAAGACGAGAAGGTATTTCAAATCCCTAAAGGGTTTTACAAGTGGAGAGTCTTACAAGTGGAGGGTCTTACAGGTGGAGGGTCTTGGGGTCTTACAGGTGGAGGGTCTTACAAGTGGATGGTCTTACAGGTGGAGGATTTTAATAAGGATAAATACAGCAAGTCTTACAGTTGAATCAGCCAAGTCGAGGAAAACTCTTAAGAGTCATGTAACTTCTACCTGATGTTACCTGTAATCAAGCTAAGGTATATGTAAGAAGAATATTATCTCGTTACTATCCATTCCTCTTCCACTATCCTGCGAGGTGGTGTATTAATAGGCACAGATACTCATGATAAAGAAGGAATAAAGAGAAAGACGCAAGATACCTATAAAATGCGACAGAATATACCTACACATGCGTAATCCTAACCCATCCCAACCCAACCCAACCCTATCCTACCCTCAGCTTCACCACAGTACACAAAGTCATTCTTGGTATCAGAGTGACGCATAAACACCCTGTATCGCCTAAGACACATTTGAATCGGATGGTTCGTTGGCGGTTTTATTTCTTCGGTATAAACCAGTGAAGCAATTAGTTCGTGGGAACAGCGAGTCAAAATACTTCACATCAGCTTCGTTTACGACCTCCAGCTGATATTTACTTCTGTTGTCTATATCAATCACATTTTATAATGAAAACAAAAATATGGTTAGTTACTTATAAATGAAAATAAATCATACTTAGATACTTAGGAGTGGGGAAAAAAGATACTTAAGATACTTAAAAATGAAAACACTCTTTGATACTTAAATTAGGACAAAATAAACGGACATAAAGATTTAACTATGAGCGGTGGATATTACGACATGTACCGGCTATCAATACAGAGGCGCTATTTAGCCGTGAAGTTCTCTCAGAAACCCAACAAGACAATATGTGGTCACGTAAAAATTTCAGGTTAATTTTTAACACCATCCGTCATTTTAAACCTTGGCACCTGTAGATTAAGAAAATATATGGTGATATTTTTTCTGATGGGATAAAGGTCGTATTTGTCCAGAGAAGTAAGAGAGGAAAAAAATCACTTGAGAGGCATGACGCACAGAGTGTCTAAGGTGATAAAAGATCATATACTACCATTTGGGTTTTCAAATTAAGTTCATTACATAAAATATCAAACTCATAAAGATTACAAAAGAACAGAACACCATGAGCTCTCTACAGCTATTGTCAGCTGTCAATATGCTGATGTACAGAAGCTACACAATGTTATTGGTGACTGTAATCCCAGGAAAATGATGCTCTTATAAACTTGGTAACTGGAGCTGTAATGCCAGAAAATGCCAAATATGACAATCTATGTGCATATGAAGTTGGAAGACAAAATTATGAAAATTTTGTCAAGGAACGTATTGTTGGTCCATTGGGCATCTGGGAAAAGCTGTCCAAGGTTAATCTACTGTCGTGGAAAGCAGCAAATAAGACTTCAACCATCAAATTGTTATCACAAGTTATAGAACTTAAGCAGGACATACAGTATATGCATCACAGAAGGGCAGCACTGTACATATCAAGTCACCAGACACTGATGTGTTTGGCATATTAAAGCAGCCTCAACTTGGAGAAAATACAAGTATGATAACAGGAACTGGTGAGCGACGACACATTGGGCAGAGAGCCTTACAGGTTTCCATGCCTTCACAGGATCTGACTGCATTGGAAAATTTGTTGGCAAAGGAAAGAAAGCATGTTGGAGCACTTTGATGAAATCTAACACAAAAGTCCTAGATGCATTCAAGATGCTGAGTAGACCAAATGCCCTCCAGCAGACATGTACAGTATATTGGTCTAGAGGAATTTGTATTTAAGCTCTACTGTCCACGAATGACTTTCACTAAACTGTCAAAACTTAGATGGCATCTCTTCAAGATAACGCAGGCAGAAGCTGGAGAACTACCAGCGACTGCAGCAACTCTAAAGTATCATATATTGAGAGGAAGGTATCAAGCTCTTCTGTGGTCTTGTGATGCAGACAGTGAAATGCTTTCACAATTAGAGCATGGCTGGAAGATTGACAATGACTGTTTCACACTAGTAATACCAGACCAACCACCAGCTCCAGAAGCAATCACAGAACTTGTTTAATGTGGATGTGGCGTCAGGAAATGTGGATCATTGTCATGTTCATACAGAAAGAATCAGAAAGAATAGCATGGCATGCACCGAGATGTGTAACTGTCAAGCAGATGATGAGAAATGCCTAAACAAGGTGAAGGAATCTGTTGTACACAGAAGACTCTGATGACGAGGACTGAAGCAATGTCGTAAATAATAACTTGTGACTTGTATACACATGATGTATAACACTACAAACTTTTAATAAATATAAAACGGTGGTTCTAAGCTTTTCAGATAATGGTAATAAGTATATGTTTAATTTCCAGTATTTGTCTTTAGCAATTAATTTTACTGACTGCAATCTCTTCTTTGCCAGAGACAGGATGGCATATATGAGCAGCCATGTTTGTAACACACTTAAGATATTATAACAGCATTCATAATATATTACGTTAAATTGTAATGATATAATACTACATGTTCATAGGTTATTAGTCATGTTTTAAGTTACTTAGGAGTTAATGGTAATACGTCTGTGGTTCATTACGCCGCTCTTTGATAAAACTTCTTTAATGGCATAAAACTTATAATAAACCGTTCAGAAAAAATTACACCACAGTTCCTTAACATAGTTTATAAGGATTATTACGATGTATGGTGTCAAAAATTAACATGAAATTTTTACGGGATTACTTAAGCTCCTACACTAAAACCTGCCGACCTAACCTAACCTTTTTTACCCACCTCCACCTACTTACCTAACCTGACATAATCTAACCAAACCTGACATAATCTAACCTAACCTGACATTATCTAACCTAACCTGATATAATCTAACCTAACCTGACATAATCTAACCTAACCTGACGTAATCTAACCTAACCTGACGTAATCTAACCTAACCTGACATAATCTAACCTAACCTGACATAATCTAACCTAACCTGACATAATCTAACCTAACCTGACATAATCTAACCTAACCTGACATAATCTAACCTAACCTGACATAATCTAACCTAACCTGACGTAATCTAACCTAACCTGACATAATCGAACCTAACCTGACATAATCGAACCTAACCTCCCCGTCTGACATAAGCTAACCTAATCAAACCTAACTTTCCCACCTACCGACCGTAACCTATCTACTTATTACCTACCTAACCTAACTTAACTTAATCCAACCTGACGTAATCTAACCTAACCTATTGAAACTTAACTTAACCACCTACCTCATCTAACACCACTTTGTAATCTCTTTGCACTACCGCTCACAAGATGAGTATGGGGGCACAATAAACTAGCCTCTAACTGGCAAAATTAACAAAACTAACCTAACCTAACCCAACCTGACTTTACCTAACCTGATCTGATCTATCCAACTTAAACACCTTAGAATATATAATAAAGCCGCTAGGTTAATTTAGGCTAAATATGGTTGATTCATATTTCGTTTTGACAGAAATTCCCGGCAAAATAACGTATCTATATTGAGAACCACCGCCATGTTGGTTCCACGTTAACAACACACGGATACACTACAGAATAACCCGCGTTCGTTTAACCTCAATTACTACAGTTTACTTTATAATCTTACTTCACAATCTTCACTACATCTCACTTCACAATCTTCACTACATCTCACTCCACAATCTTCACTACATCTCACTCCAAAATCTTCACTACATCTCACTTCACAATCTTCACTACATCTCACTTCACAATCTTCACTACATCTCACTTCACAATCTTTACTACATCTCACTTCACAATCTTCACTACATCTCACTTCACAATCTTCACTACATCTCACTTCACAATCTTCACTACATCTCACTTCACAATCTTCACTACATCTCACTTCACAATCTTCACTACATCTCACTTCACAATCTTCACTACATCTCTCTTCACAATCTTCACTACATCTCACTTCACAATCTTCATTACATCTCACTTCACAATCTTCACTACATCTCTTCTAATCTTCTTTCTGTCTCCTTCTGATATTTCATCTCATAAAATCTTAACTACATCTCACTTCACAATCTTCACTACATCTCACTTCACAATCTTCATTACCTCTCACTTCACAATCTTCACTACATCTCACTTCACAATCTTCACTACATCTCACTTCACAATCTTCACGACATCTCACTTCATAATCTTCACTACATCTCACTTCACAATCTTCACTACATCTCTTCACAATCTTCACTACATCTCACTTCACAATCTTCACTACATCTCACTTCACAATCTTCACTACATCCCACTTCACAATCTTCACTACATCTCACTTCACAATCTTCACTACATCTCACTTCACAATTTTCACTACATCTCACTTCACAATCTTCACTACATCTCACTTCACAATCCTCACGCACATCTCACTTCACAATCTTCACCACATCTCACTTCACAGTCTTCACTACATCTCACTTCACAATCTTCACTACATCTCACTTCACAATCTTCACTACATCTCACTTCACAATCTTCACTACATCTCACATCACAATCTTCACTACATCTCACTTCACAATCTTCACTACATCTCACTTCACAATCTTCACTACATGTCACTTCACAATCTTCACTACATCTCCCTTCACAATCTTCACTACATCTCACTTCACAATCTTCACTACATCTCACTTAACAATCTTCACCACATCTCACTTCACAATCTTCACTACATCTCACTTCACAATCTTCACTACACCTCACTTCACAATCTTCACTACATCTCACTTCACAATCTTCACTAACACCATCCTTCATCACTACATATAACAACATCCATAATCACTACTTATAACACCATCCATCATCATCACTACATATAACACTATCCATCATCACTACATATAACACGATCCATCATCACTACATATAACACCATCCACCATCACTACATATAGAACCATCCATCACGACATATAACACCATTCAACATCACTACATATAACACCAACCATCATCACTACATATAATATCATCCATCATCACTACATATAACTCCATCCATCATCACTACATATAACTCCATCCATCATCACTACATATGACACCATCCAGCATCACTACATATAACACCACCCATCATCACTACATATAACATCATGCATCATCAGTACATATAACACCATCCATCAACACAACATATAAAACCAACCTATCATCACTACATATAATATCATCCATCATCACTACATATAACACCATCCAACATCACTACATATAACACCACCCATCATCACTACATATTACATCATCCATCACTACATATAACTCTATCCATCATGACTACATATAACACCATCCAGCATCACTACATATAACACCAACCATCATCACTACATATAACATCATGCATCATCACTACATATAACACCATCCATCATCACTACATATAAAACCATCCTATCATCACTACATATAACATCATGCATCATCACTACATATAACACAATCCATCACTACATATAGAACCATCCTATCATCACTACATATAATATCGTCCATCATCACTACATATAACACCATTCAACATCACTACATATAACACCACCCATCATCACTACATATAACATCATCCATCATCACTACATATAACTCTATCCATCATCACTACATATAACACCATCCAGCATCACTACATATAACACCAACCATCATCACTACATATATCATCATGCATCATCACTATATATAACACCATCCATCATCACTACATATATTACCCTCCTATCATCACTACATATAACACCATCCATCATTACTACATATAACGCCACCCTTCATCACTACATATAACACCATCCATCATCACTACATATTATAACACCATCCATCATCTATACAAACACCAGTCCTCAATACTATAGTGATAAACAGAGCTTCATTTTGTTGTCAATTTCTTTAAATTCCAACCTTATTAAACCGTAATTCTTTCTGTATGGTCAAATTTTGATTTGACCTTAGTGAGAGAGCTGTTAGTGTCAGTACATCACAATGGTGTTCCGACGCACTGTATCGAAGGTGTCTGAGGTGGAGGTGAAGGCTTGCAAGGATTTCGTTGTAGACTTCGACACCAGCTTTGTGGTGGTTGCAACAAACATCTACCCTGGTGTGGCCCCTAAGCAGATTCGACCATTGTTTGAGGAATGTGGACAGATCGACCTATTTGTGATGCCCGCAAAAGACAACAAAAATGAACACCATGGCTTCGCATACATCCGATACTTTGACGAAGCCTCCTGTGATAAGGCTGTTGGACGATTGGATGGTGACAGCATTGGCCGCAGCCGAAAATCAACTAACAAACTGGAAGTTAACTACTACAGTGCCCATGGTACCTTGAACAACCTTGACCGCCAAGCTGCT
>NW_024732352.1:0-12305 GCF_018991925.1 Homarus americanus | reverse complement strand
GCAGGTGATCCTGATGGGTGTTAAGGACGAGGAACTCGTCCAACGCCTCACCTCCCTCGACTCTTCCTCTTCTCTTCAGGATGTGCTGACGATATGTCGCTCCTATGAGGCTGCCAGGTGTGCCACCTCTGCCATCCGTGCTCCCCCTACAGCTGTACACGCTGTTTCCCGGTACAAGAAGGACAAGAAGTCTGCTCCTACGCCTTCGCCCACCACGTCCACGCCCGGCTCATTTTGTAACAACTGTGGTAAGCAGCACGGAACACAGGTGTGTCCAGCTGCTGAGTCTACCTGCAACAGTTGTGACCGTAAGGGCCACTGGTCACTCACAGTACGGTGCCCAGCCAAACGCGTCCAGTGCAATGTGTGCGGTCGTCTGGGCCACTATGACAAGTGTTGCCCTTCCAACAAACCCAAGGGACAGCGTCGGCGGAAGCTTCAGCTCCCTTCCACCAGAGAGGGCCGCCCACAGTCTTCCAATCAGAAGCATGACGACCCTGGACAACGCTCGAGCCATATTAGGAATGTGTGCTCCCCCCCGCGTCCCAGGACCAAAGTCCCCCAGTACATCAGTGTCATTGTGACCTACGGCGGTGTGTCATCCCGTCTTCAGATGTTGCCTGACACCGGCGCTGATGCTACAGTCATCGGTCCCCAGCATTTGCAATGCTTGGGGCTCTCTCCAAGTGATCTAGGACCGCCCCCAAGGATCTCCGCTTTATGGCAGATGGTTCACAGATGACCCCGGCCCTGGGTTCACTCCAAGCACAAGTCACCTTTGGCAGCAGGTCGTGTCAAGCCTGGATTGATGTGCATAACGGTGTCCCGACTCCTTTGCTGTCCTACAGACATTGTCAAGAGTTGGCCATCATCTCCCAGGACTTCCCCAAACCTATTCTTGAGGCAAAACACGCCAACAGGGTGCAAAAAGGGAGCAACAACGACCCTGCTGCCGCCCTACCCCTGCCTCTTGCCAGTGACACCTCTCCTTCGGATGCTCGGAAGTACTTCCTGAAGGAATTCAGCGACGTTTTGGTGACCAAGTCCGCTCTGGAATCCAAGCCTCTCAAGAAGATGGCAGGTCCCCCCATGAGGATCCACCTGAGGGACGACGCGAAGCCCTTCGCTATTTACACCCCTCGACTGGTTCCCTGGCCTTCCGCGAGGCGGTCAAAAACGAGCTGGACTCCATGGTCGCCCAAGAAATTATTGCACCAACCGGCGATGACCCGTCTCCATGGTGTCACCCTATGGTTGTCGTCGCAAAACCTAAAGGTGGTGTTCGGATCACCACCGACCTCTCCAAGCTCAACAGCCAGGTGTCTCGTCCTGCGCACCCTTCTCCCACGCCCTTTGCAGCTATACGCAGTGTGAACCCGAAGGCGCGCTTCTTCACGACGATGGACGCCCTGTGTGGATACTGGCAGATAGAGCTTGCCGAAGAAGACCGACCACTCACAACTTTCATCACCCGCATGGACGTTACAGTTATTGCCGTGGCCCCATGGGATTCGCCGCTACAGGAGACGCTTTCTGTCTTCGAGGTGATATGGCTCTACAAGGTCTGGCAAACTGCATGAAAGTGGTCGACGACATACTCGTGTACGACGAGGATTATATGGATCACCTCTGCCGTATCTACGAGGTACTCAACAGGTGCCGGAAGCACGGCATCACCCTAAATGCCGACAAGTTTGTTCTGGCCAGCTCTTCAGTGGACTTTTGTGGGTACACCCTTTCAGGGAATGGTATCGCAGCTGACCCGGAAAAGGTCCGCGCCATCACGGATTTTCCCACCCCTGCTAACCTCACCGACTTGAGGTCCTTCATCGGTCTCGTCAACCAGTTAGCAGAGTTTTCGTCGGACATCTCCGCAGCTGCCCAACCACTTCGCCCCCTGATGAGCCCCAAGAGGACATTCCTGTGGACCCCCGACCACGACAAGGCCTTCCAGCAAGTGAAACAGGCCCTGTCTCGTCCACCTGTCCTCGCCACGTTTGACCCAGCCTTGCCGACAGTTCTGCAGACAGATGCCTCACGCTTGTATGGCGTGGGATACGCCCTACTGCAGGATCACGGTGGAGGGCAGTTCCGGCTTGTCCAGTGTGGCTCGCGTTTCCTCTCTGACACCGAGACGCGCTACGCCACTATTGAGTTGGAGCTGTTGGCTGTGGTTTGGGCGATGTCCAAGTGCAGGTTTTACCTCATAGGCCTGCAACACTTTCACCTAGTGACCGACCATCGCCCGCTTGTCCCGAGCCTCAACCACTACACGCTAGACGCCGTTGAGAACCCTCGCCTCCAGCGTCTGAAAGAGAAGCTCTCGGCGTACATCTTCACAGCAGTGTGGCGTGCTGGTAAGGAGCTCTGCATCCCTGATGCCTTATCCCGCTCTCCTGTCAGCCGCCCTACTCCAGAAGACCATGTGCTCGACGCCGACCTCGCTCTTTCCGTCAGGACTGTGGTCACTCTCCATGCCGTCCAATCCCTTCGTTCGGACCTGTCACCAGATGACGACAAGGCAATGGAGGACCTTCGAACAACGGCCCGAGATGACCCTTCCTACGTCCGACTTGTCGAGTGTGTGAGGAATGGATTTCCTAGCAACCGCTACGATCTTCACAACACCCTGCTCCCGTATTGGAAACTCCGCGATGAACTCTACTGCGACGGAGACCTTGTTCTGTACGGAGCACGTGTAGTTGTCCCTGCTGCATCACGTCCCCACGCCTTGGCTCGCCTTCACGACAGTCACCGTGGAGCTGAGGCCACCAAACGACGTGCACGACAGACTGTGTTCTGGCCCAGCATCAACTCCGACATCTCCAATGTTGTCCGTGCGTGTGAGCCCTGCCAAGTATTACAACCCAGCCAGCAGCAGGAACCCTTCATGAGTGACGACAACCCCACCCGCCCCTTTGAGTCTGTGTCGGCCGACTTTTTCTGTGTGTCAGGAAAGTCCTTCCTTGTTATCGTCGACCGTCTCTCTGGTTGGCCGGTTGTCATCAAGTGCGGTAATGACACGACGTCTGCCGCCACCATCAGCAAGTTCCGCCACTACTTCCGTGACGTAGGCGTTCCTGTGCGCCTGCGAACCGACGGAGGGCCTCAGTTCACAAGCCGGGACTTTGCTGTGTTCCTCGACCGATGGGGAGTCCGGCATGTGTTGTCATCGCCCCATTAGCCGCAGTCCAACGGCCACGCTGAGGCTGCTGTCAAATCCCTGAAGCACCTCATCCTTAAGGTGGCCCCTTCTGGGAACATTGACTGCGAGGCCTTCGACCGGGGTCTTCTTGAACTCCGCAACACACCTAACTACACCGGACGCTCCCCTGCCCAGGTTTTGTATGGATGCCCCCTTCGTTCTTGTGTCCCTGCTCACCCTCAATCCTTCTCCAAGGAGTGGCAGGCCAAGACAGAGGATTGTGATCGCCGAGCCGCCGAACGTGTTCAACACGTCGTCGCCTGCTACAACGACCACGCCCGTTCTCTCCCCAGGTTGAGTGTCGGCACCCAAGTCCGTGTTCAGGACCCGACCTCCCTACGTTGGGACAAAGTAGGCGTAGTCATGGGTCTCGGTAGGTCACAGGACTACCAGGTGCGGTTACCCAGTGGTCGTGTGTGGTGGAGGAACCGCCGTTTTCTCCGCCCCGTAACAATGCCTTCTGCTGGCCCCGCCACCAGTGTTGAGTCCCATACCCTTCCCAGTGATGAAGTCCCTCGACGCTCAGAACGGATCCGAAAGAAAAGGTCCGCTCAAGACTTTGCTATGAGCGTATAGGGGGGAGGGAGGTGTATGTATATTATGTATGCTGGATTATATATTATGTATGTATATTATGTATGTGCTCCATTTATGTATTATTTATTCAGCCTAGCTAGCAGCGTGTGGCAATGTTATTACCATATCCCACATGCTTAATTAATGTGCCTGGCGACGTATGGAAGCTGCTAATGTCTCACTTGCCAAACGTCGTCTATAGCAGTTGACAAGGAGCCTAGCTGAGGAGCGCTACCTCTCTCTGTGTACATATCTCTCTGATCCAGTAAACCGAACCTACAAATCTATACAGGTGTTTGTGTTCTCTCCTGTATATAGAACTATTATTCAGAACCTAACAATCTCCACACGCCTCACACACCCTCTCCCCACGCCTCACACACCCTCTCGCCACGCCTCACACACCCTCTCCCCACGCCTCACACACCCCTCTCCCCACGCCACACACACCATCTCCACACGCCTCACACACCCTCTCCCCACGCCTCACAGACCTCTCTCCCCGCGCCTCACACACCCTCTCCATACGCCTCCCACACACCCCTCTCCCACGCCTCCACACACCCTTTCGCCCACGCCTCACACACCCCTCTCCCCACGCCCCTCCCACCCCTCTCCCCGCCTCCACACACCCCTCTCCCCACACGCCTCACACCCCTCTCCCCACGCCTCACACCCCTCTCCGCCTCCACACACCCCTCTCCCGCCTCACACCCCTCTCCCACGCCTCCCCACCTCTCCCCACGCCTCCCCACCCCTCCCCCGCCTCCACACCCCTCTCCCAACGCCTCACACACCCCTCTCCCCACGCCTCACACACCCCTCTCCCCACGCCTCACACACCCCTCTCCCCACGCCTCACACACCCCTCTCAGTCTGTCAGTACATTGGCGGGTTAGCTGTTGTATGGCAGGTAGGGTACAAGGGACGGAGGCACCAAGATATTTAAAAGAAGAAACATAGTCAATAATGTTGTTACCTATCTTGAATTTGTTGGGACCGCGTTTGTGGTTACCAGGTTGGTTGTTGAACATGAGTTGAGGTGTGTCTGTGTGTGTTGGTATAGTACTCCTTCGGCCTCGTCTCTGTACTATCAGTCTCGGGGTTACAAGTTAATTACTGTATCTTACCTGTAGTTATGAGACAGCTGGTGGAGCCCGTCTGACACCTATGAATTTAGATGGTGGACGTGGGCCAAGACTTATACCTGACGTAGGGCCGAGAGTTTGTGTACAGTATTGACTTAATTTACTCACCTGGTCCGTACGTTCGTCTTTCCACCTTCAATATTTTTTTCTCACCAACTACCACCTTGTTAGTTCGGGCGGCTGGTCTGTTCTTACTTACTTTGTTATTAATTTTATCGTGTAGTGTTTAGTGCAGGAGGGAATCTGAGGTGTTTGGTAGGGTCACGCTGGATAACACCCTTCTCACGGCTATATAGATGCAGGACTCGAACCCAGGACATAATGGAGAGAGATAACACCAATACCCCGAGAGAGTTATTCTTCCTATTATCTTATTATTCTTATTTAGGACCATTTGGGGATACAGGAGGTCAGGCGCCGCCAATTTGTTGACGTCTCGGGTCACGACATGGCCGGCCGCCCACAGTGCCACAACACAGAGGGCGGTGGCACTCATTACCCATGACCAGTAATCAACACTGTTATATATTTTTCTCTTTACGATCTATATGATATTGTGGTCATCATAGTATTACTAATAAGGAAAGAACAAATGGAATCATAATTATCTTAAACTCTTTCCAAACATACTGTAAATTTCTCTCTCAAACTCACTTGATCAATTTTTAGAAACAACTTTATCACTTTCCCAAAGCTTGATCACTTCTCCAAAACTTGATCACTTCCCCAAACCTTGATCACTTCCCCAAACCTTGACTATTTTACCTGAGCTGAACATTCAGGAAATATGAAGAAAACCTGACGACATTAGCTTGTTGTTGACCTCTGTTGCCTGTTGGTGACCTCTGTTTGTTGAAGACCTCTGTTGCTCCCTGTTAAGGCTATATAGGTCCCTGTCATGGCTATAGGTCTTTGTCAAGGCTATAGGTCCCTGTCATGGCTGTAGGTCCCTGTCATGGCTATAGGTCTTTGTCAAGGCTATAGGTCCCTGTCATGGCTGTAGGTCCCTGTCATGGCTATAGGTCCTTATCATGGCTAATAGGTCCTTTTGTTGGTCAGGTCAACATTTAGGACCATTTGGGGATACAGGAGGTCAGGCGCCGCCATCTTGTTGACGTCCCGGGTCACGACATGGCCGGCCGCCCACAGTGCCACAACACGGAGGAGGGCGGCGGCACTCATGGCACTCATCACCCATGGCCAGTGATTAAGCCTGTAATTGTTGGTTATCATTACAGCATTAATTATCGCTTATCACTAATTAAAATTGATAAATATTCAGAAAACAAAAAAAATCTACATTTCTTTAGTTCAACAGTCATGGCTCCCTACTGTCTGTTTATTACACATCATTATTATTATTGATCATATTACACCCTGTTGGTTATGTGTGATCAGAGACTTGTTACCTTGTGGTCAGTAGTACAAGTTGACCTCATATGACCCAGTAAACACAGTCACGCGATTTAGCAAGCAAGCAAGACCGACACAGAGGAAATACATTTGTTAAAAGTGATTATTTCTATGGCGTAAAGATAAATATTTTACAGGAATTAATATCAAAACTTGTTCCACTTACCTGTGTGACGATAATGAACGACAGTATTAAGTAGTGACTATGAGACCTGTATGAGAAGTTACTTGTGTTGTAGGACTATTACAGTGGCTGGTTATATGTTGTTAAGTACACTAAGGTTGTTAGGGGTCACAACAAGACGATTACAACACTTAATGAAAGGTTTAAGTTGTTGCTGTTTGGTCCGCCATCTCTTCTGTGATTGGCTGAATGATCTGACAGAATCTAATAGGTCCTGACGTGATTAAGGACAAAGAGGAAAATTCTTAGTAAACACAAAAAAGTGACGTCATCATAGCGAAGTAAACAATGATTCCGTGAGAGAAATTGTGTGTGTGTTGTAGCAGGTATTAATTAACACAGGTGAATATGGTATTAATTAACACAGGTAGATAAGGTAAAGGTGATACATCCTTGATAATATTAACTTACTCTTCCACTATTACATGTGTCCTTATTGCCCTCATTGTCTTCATGTGGTTGTTATTGAGGAGTTAATTAAGGTAGTTGAGCTCACCTTGCTGACGTCTTACAACTTGCTGACGTCTTACACCTTGCTGACGTCTTACACCTTACTGACGTCTAACACCTTGCTGACGTCTTACTTATCAGCTGACAGCCGAATGGTTATATACAATCACAATACACCTGTAAGTTCGATCTAATTTACCTTACCTGATTGATTTACAGGAGTTACCTTATGGCCGATCAGTTTGACGTCAGTAGTGGGGAAATTTCTTGAATCAATTATAGCAGATAGCATCCGATCGCATCTAGAGAAAAGCAAATTAATCTACGACTCTCAACATGGGTTTACAAAGGGAAAATCTTGTCTAACAAATCTGCTAACGTTTTTTAGGAAAGTCTTCGAGGTAGTAGATAATGACGAAAATTACGATGTTATTTATTTAGACTTTAGCAAAGCATTTGACAGAGTACCGCATCAGAGGCTTCTGAGAAAAATTAAGGCTCATGGTATCGAGGGGAAAGTTTTAAATAGGATAAAATCATGGCTCACCGATAGAACGCAGAGGGTCAGCGTAGATGGTGTTAAATCTGAGTGAGGCCGTGTAACCAGTGGAGTTCCCCAGGGGTCAGTACTAGGCCCACTCTTGTTCATATCTACATAAACGATTTAGATACTGGGATCAGCAGTGACATAAGCAAGTTTGCGGATGACACCAAAATAGGGCGGCAAATTAATTCAGGGCAGGATGCAAATGCATTACAGGAGGATCTAAATAAACTGCAGGGGTGGTCTGAAAAATGGCAAATGAAATTCAACACCAGCAAGTGCAGCGTACTTAATATTGGAAGAACAAATACTTATAATGTATACAGCCTTAACAACATCAACCTAGAGACGTCGACTTGTGAAAAAGACCTAGGGGTACTTGTAAGCCCGGACCTACGGCCTAGAAAACAGTGCGTTAATGTTCGAAATAAGGCAAACAGAGTATTGGGGTTTTATATCTAGAAGTGTAAGTAACAAGAGTGCAGAGGTCTTATTGCAACTCTATCTTGCGCTAGTCAGGCCGCACCTCGATTATGCGGTTCAGTTCTGGTGCCTCTATTATAGAATGGATATAAATTCACTAGAGTCGGTGCAGCGAAGAATGACAAAAATGATTCCGGGACTTAGAAACCTTCCATATCAGGATAGGTTAAAGAAACTTAACTTGCATTCCCCAGAAAGACGAAGAGTGCGGGGAGATATGATAGAAGTATTTAAGTGGGTGAAAGGAATCAACAAAGGGGATATAGATAAAGTTCTTATAATATCCGAGCAGGATAGGACTCAGAGCAACGGATTCAAGTTGGATAAGTTTAGGTTTAGGAGGGAGATAGGAAGAAACTGGTTCACAAATAGGGTGGTGGACGAGTGGAACAAGCTTAGCAACTTTGTAGTAAGTGCGGGAACTCTGGAAAGTTTCAAAAGGAGGCTAGATAGATTCTTGGATGATAGAGAGTGGTAGTAACTCTCGACAGGAGCTGCCATGCACAGGCCAACCGGCCTATTGCAGACTCCTTATTTTCTTATGTTCTTATTACAGGTAGCCATGATGGGGTATAGAGGTCAAATGGCCCATGTAAGATATAACCCTCTGTTGTTTTTAATAGTCTTGGCCAATATTGACCTCAGGTTCATGGTTTCAATTGATAGAATTTTTTTTCCATAGGTCTACCAGCCTCTGTATTACAACTTGGCGAGCTCCAGACATGGAAACGTAACCTGGATTTATTACGTTTTGAGACTTGAAGACGTAACCCGGATTTAGTACTTCTTTTATTTTGCTTCTGTATTTTAAAAGTCTTATTGATAATCGTCCTGTTGTGTTTTGTCAGGAGAATATCTCTTATCTCTTAGGAGAATTACACTGCATCTCTCTCTCTCTCTCTCTCTCTCTCTCTCTCAGGAAAATAAGACTATTTCTCTCTCTCGGGAAAAATCATCTCATACTTATTCACTTACTCTTACGTGACTGATGGTAGAGTTACATTAGGTATTTCACAAATCCTACGAATCCAGACGATTTTGGGTGGGTAAATGGGACCCAAGGTGTGTGTGTGTAGGCGCTAGTGATGAAAGAAATTGGAAAATAGAAGGACCTATGTTAATGTAAAGACGCTGGGGATGAAAGAAATTGAAGAAATGATAACTTGCGTATTGTGAGTTATTAAACAAATCACATCTACTCGAGGTGATGAATGAAAAAGAAAATACTTACAGATTAAATAATATCGACTTAGTTATATTGAAAGGTAAATGAATATCTTGGGGTGATTATTATGAGCCTGTATGATAGTTGAAGCTTGTTGTCTTGACGAAGCTTTTGTCTTGGTTGAAGCTTGTTGTCTTGATGAAGCTTTTGTCTTGGTTGAAGCTTATCTTGATGAAGCTTTTGTCTTAGTTGAAGCTTGTTGTCTTGATGAAGCTTTTGTCTTAGTTGAAGCTTGTTGTCTTGATGAAGCTTTTGTCTTAGTTGAAACTTGTTGTCTTGATGAAGCTTGTTGTCTTAGTTGAAACTTGTTGTCTTGAAGCTTGTTGTCTTGATGAAGCTTTTGTCTTAGTTGAAGCTTGTTGTCTTGATGAAGCTTTTGTCTTAGTTGAAACTTGTTGTCTTGATGAAGCTTGTTGTCTTGATGAAGCTTTTGTCTTAGTTGAAGCTTGTTGTCTTGAAGCTTTTGTCTTAGTTGAAGCTTGTTGTCTTGATGAAGCTTTTGTCTTGGTTAAAGCTTGTTGTCTTGATGAAGCTTTTGTCTTAGTTGAAGCTTGTTGTCTTGATGAAGCTTTTGTCTTAGTTGAAGCTTGTTGTCTTGATGAAGCTTTTGTCTTGGTTGAAGCTTGTTGTCTTGATGAAGCTTTCTTCTTGGTTGAAGCTTATCTTGATGAAGCTTTTGTCTTAGTTGAAGCTTGTTGTCTTGATGAAGCTTTTGTCTTGGTTGAAGCTTGTTATCTTGATTGGCGTGAGGTGATTGGTTGATGATTTATCTTCTTGGTAGTTATCTTGAAGACGATGGACGAATTCCTTCACCTGTGTGTGTGTGTGTGTGTGTGTGTGTGTGTGTGTGTGTGTGACTGCAGGATGATATTAATACTCTTCTTTCTTCTATGTCACCAGGTATTTGCAACTTACCTGTACCTAATTAGTACAGGTAGAGGGGCATCAGGACAATGATCACCTGTCTTATGTCTGTCTTAGGAACGTTTGTCTGGGTACGGGAGATTTTTTTTTTAGATCACCTTAAGAATCTTCGCCCCAGCTTATTCCACCTAAAGATTAACCTAACCTAACCTAACCTAACCTAACCTCCGAAATGGTGGTTAGTCCATAGGTGAAATAAACTGGGGTGGAAATTCTTCAAGTGATCAGATTTTTATTTTTTTTTTAACATATCCTTTAAATTCTTGTCAGACTCGGATCAACAGTTCTGGTAGTTCGCTGTTCAGTGTCTTCAGGTGGCAGTAATAACATTGTGATTTTTTGATTGATTTTTGTGGTTGGGGTGATATTCATCTTGTAAATAAACAGGTGGTGACAGGTGATTGATGGAGGTAACATTAATTACTAATCAGTAGAGGGACCTTTAATATGTGTATGGTTTCTCATAGTGACAAAAAGTGATGGTGAAGACGTTACTCTCAACAGTTTAATTCTTCCTTTGTTGGTCGGGTCAGGTCAGGTCAGGTCAGGTCAACATTTAGGACCATTTGGAAATATAGGAGGTCAGGTACCGCCATCTTGTTTACGTCCCGGGTCACGACATGGCCGGCCGCCCACAGTGCCACAACACGGAGGAGGGCGTGGTGGCACTTATGGCACTCATCACCTGTATTCACTAACTCTTGGTATATTGATAAAATTCACAGTTTGCCTCAAAGTTCACCAGCGTATGTTACTGCGACCACAACAATACTTATCCGGAACCCAAATTTGCCGACAAAACATGAAATTTCAGACATGTAAACAGTACCTTTAAAATATAGATCTCCAATCACCCCAAAACTCTGATTTTACTTGAATTTGACATAAGAAACAGACATAAGATGCTTTAAGTAAGATAAGCCAAGGGAAGAACTCGTAAGATCTTTTGAGGGAAGGAGTTGGGTTTTACCTGGTGATACTATTAAGACAACTTTCCCCCAATGAGACATTCTATTCTTCAGGTAGACATTTATTTTGTTAACCTCACCAATACAACCAGAAGACACCGACAACAAGATTATTTTCACCAATCGTTGTTTCCTTATTATGTATTACCATTACCTAAACTTCGATACTATTGGGCAAAATACAATAATAAGTCACTTTGTTCACATCTGGTCAATGATTCCTTACTCTGGTGGATGTGAAACAAAAACATTCACAACAAACTATCAAAGAACGTTTTATTGAGTAAGTTTGTATGTTTGTTTGTGTATCAGTGTGTGTTTGTTTTTTGTTTTTCAATATGGCTGCCATGAGTTATTTCAGATATTTAACATGAGTAAAATACGTGATGTCAGTCGTTAATTATCAGTAGGGAAGTTAAGAGCGTTTAGACCTTCTGTTAACTGTATGAGGATATTTAATTAACATTGACAAGAGAAATGGAAGGATGTGTGGAAGAAATTGGTGGATAATTTTAGGTGAGTGGAAGAGATATTTGAAAATTTTATCAGAAATATAATAAAAATAAATGGTAGATTATAGGTGTGTGTGTGTGTGTGTGTGTGTGTGTGTGTGCGTGTGCGTGTCCAATCTACAGAGCATTAGATTATAGAAGATAGTTTTGCCAATCATAAATTATAATTATAATCAATGATATTATAGGTGTGGAGGAGAGTAGACAAGATGGCGGATGTTATAATATTGGATATAATCGCTTTTGTAATTATACGTGAATTATAGAGGTGAAGCAATAGTGTCTAAATCAAATATACCTTTGATAATTAGTTATGATTGTCGAAGGAAGTGAAGGTTGGGATGCAGGTGACATGCTCATCAGG
This sequence comes from Homarus americanus, assembly GCF_018991925.1. Classification (NCBI taxonomy): domain Eukaryota; kingdom Metazoa; phylum Arthropoda; class Malacostraca; order Decapoda; family Nephropidae; genus Homarus; species Homarus americanus. The sequence continues at coordinate 309 of NW_024732352.1, read as the reverse complement.
TGACATGCTCATTAGGTGACATGTTCATCAGATGTCATGTTCATCAGGTGTCATATTCATCAGGTGACATGTTCATCAGGTGTCATGTTCATCAGGTGTCATGTTCATCAGGTGTCATGTTCATCAGGTGTCATGTTCATCACGTGTCATGTTCATCAGGTGTCATGTTCATCACGTGTCATGTTCATCAGGTGACATGTTCATCATGTGTCATGTTCATCAGGTGTCATGTTCATCACGTGTCATGTTCATCAGGTGACATGTTCATCACGTGTCATGTTCATCAGGTGTCATGTTCATCACGTGTCA
>NW_024732351.1:0-28708 GCF_018991925.1 Homarus americanus | reverse complement strand
TACAGGTGTTGAGAAATGCTGGGATATATGGTTCCACTTTTGTTGTATGAAAAGTTTTAAGATTCAAGGCGTCCCTCATTTGCTGTGCGTCTTTAACAGTAACTTGGAGTTCGCCTTTTCTTGTCTTTCGGACTTTCTCCACGTCCCCTATCTGATCCTTAATGGCCTTCTGTATGATGAATCCATTAATTTTGTCAAACGAGGTAGACGTGTCAATAGTCCGAAAGTGGATTACTCGGGCCTTCTCAGTTGATACTTGTATGTTTCGTCTTTGTTGAGTAGTTTGGTCAGTAGCCGTTACATTGTCTGGGTTTGTCGTTGGTCGTGGCAGTCGTGGGTCTTGATTGGTCTCCCGCCTCTGCCTGTCCCTGCCTGGACGAGCAGAGGGGGGCTTGGTGCTTCCCCTCCCAGAGGGCATGGTTGGGGTGGCTGGGAACCACCCCTTGGGTACAGCTTTGCTTGTTTAATTACATGTATGGTTTGGTGCACTAAGGTTATGCAAGGCCCTCAGTGCAAAAAAAAATACTTTTACTTAAGGACGACCCCCGAACAGTGGTGTGCCTGCACGATCACAGACGTCACTGCTGGATTGGCCCAGGTTTTCCCCGACCCCCACTGGAGACACACAATCCCACTCCGTGAGGTGCGCACCACTGGGGGGGCTCTAGCACGAATACTGAATTATGAAAATTCGGCAGGTGCCTCGGCCAGGGTAAGTATTAGAAAAAAAGAAGTAAGAGAGAAAGCCCTCCTACCACGTCAGGAAGGACAACAGTTAGCGCTTCCCTCGCAGTTGTGTGGGTCACTCACACTAACTGTGGGGAGGGAATGCTAAGGTTGTCAATCCTGTGCGCTCGTGAGGTGTCAAAAATTGTAAGTGACAGAGCCACTTTTAGAATGAATTGATGAATGATGAAATGTTGCAATGCTTTAATTAGCAAGAACAAGTGCAAGTGCAATCGCACAAGATGCAGCGGTCAATGGCGAAGAAAAACCGTTACAGAGTACTGTTCCCGCAAGAACGTCAGTCTCCTCCCGTGCCCAATCAGCCTCTGAAACTGGCCCGACTAACTTTTCCTTATATACCGAGCGGGCCGCTCAGGATCAGACTGGCTGCAGCTACGGCTCTCTTACATTGGTTGGGTCCGCGAGACGGCCACCTGGCCTGATCCTGAGCTTGGTATAAAAGACCAAGGTGGCGGGCGGAAATTTAACTCCTATCACGAAAAGCAGCAGCAGCAACATGTCAGGACGCGGCAAGGGAGGCAAGGTGAAGGGCAAGTCAAAGTCCCGTTCTAGCAGGGCCGGACTCCAGTTCCCCGTGGGTAGGATCCACCGTCTCTTGCGTAAAGGCAACTATGCTGAGCGTGTTGGTGCAGGTGCACCTGTGTACCTTGCAGCCGTCATGGAGTACCTGGCAGCAGAAGTGCTCGAGCTGGCCGGTAACGCCGCCCGCGACAACAAGAAGACCCGCATTATCCCGCGTCATCTTCAGCTTGCCATTCGCAATGACGAGGAGCTGAACAAGCTCCTGTCTGGAGTCACCATTGCCCAAGGGGGTGTCCTTCCTAACATCCAAGCTGTGCTCCTCCCCAAGAAGACAGAGAAGAAATAAGAACCCAAGGTTCGTTCACACAAGACAACCTAACCAAACAGGCTCCTTTCGGAGCCACAGGATATCACTTAAAGAGAGAAATATACGACATCAACGTTTTGCAGGATAACACTCTATTTTACGTGTAATTAGCATAGTATTGTGGAAATAGAGTGAAATTGATTTTGAATGGTGTAGATGTGAAGGGCGGTTGTGGGGGCCTGGGGTGGGGGACTTAAACGGGACTTAGAAGGGCGCAAGAAGCAGCAGGAGCCAGGGAGGCGACCTTATTTTCACTCTGGTTCATTGACAGTACACATTTACCAGCAGCATACATTGGAGTCATATTGTAATTGTAGACTAATCAGTGTGGGCAAGCTAGCCAATTTGGGATAAACAGCAAGAATGTAATGTCCTCAATGAAGTAATGACATAGTTCAAGATACAATAAGTGAGGTGGCCTGAAGTCTTTGACAGTGTCCCATTCAATAATATAGTAGTGCTTTAAAGGTGTATCACCAAGTTTACATGCTGAGTGTTCCGGTATGGGTACAGCGTTACTAACTAGCCAGATGTGTCTGTATCCTAACCTAATTCTGGCCACGACTACATCACACAGGCAGGCAGGAGCAAGTTGTTTGGACACTCTTCCTAGCCCCCTTGGTCCCTGTTCACCTACCTACTGTAGCAGTAAGTAGGTACCTGTTGTAAATCGAAAGGTTGCCAATTCGTATTCAGGGAAAGTTGTTGGAGCTTCTAAACTTGAACTGACACAATCCGAGGAGTGGTGACCCGAGGATCACAGACACTATCTCTCCCACTACAAATCCCTTCCTAACCTCCTGCTCCTTCCTATGTCCTCCCAAAATTGAACCATGCTATCGCAAAGGTAATAATACAGGTAGAGACAACAACATATTTTCCTATTGTCTTATTATATATTAATAACAGAAACGCTGCCGCCATCCCGGAGGCTTTACATTGTCTCACTGTTCATTCCCTCCACAATTCTTCTTCTTCTTCTTCTTCTTCTTCTTCTTCTTCTTCTTCTTCTTCTTCTTCTTCTTCTTCTTCTTCTTCTTCTTCTTCTTCCATCAATACTTTATTAACGGTGTATGTAAGTTTCACCATGTTTTGCACTACAGCGGTAGAGCAAAGTATATTTTGTTAGCAATAAACCAAAAGCATATTTTATGGCCTAATCATCACTACATAGAACACCACCCATAAAGCATGATACTAGTAGACCACAAAAACTGCTATAAACCCCCAAAGCATATTTTATTGCCTAATCATCACTACATAGAACACCACTCATAAAGCATGATACTATTAGACCACAAACTGCTATAAACCCCAATAATATACTATACTAGTGACTCTAATTGTGTTACCCAATATTATACGAAATAATACTATAAAACATAATAATAAACACACTAATAGTGTATATTAGTTGAATGCACAATCTGATGAGAAGTCAAAAAAAAAAAAAAAAAAAATAGCAACAACCTAGAAAGAGTGTAGAGTATTTTTGTGCAAACTATTATACTAGTAGATGGTCTAAGATAACTGTATGTGAAGGAAAAGGTGTGCTCTCCACTCAAACTTTCTTTTTATGAAATCTCCTACTCCCCAGCTGAGCGGTACGCCCAATGGGAAACAAAACGTGGCACATAACACGCCGCCCGCCAGCTCTGGCTCGGTGAATAGGAATCAGTAATCGGGCGGAGTATAAACAACACCGCCGCCAATGTGCTCCTCCCATCTCTGAGGAAATCTGGCGGGCAACTTAGTATTATATTAGCATGTAATAATAATAACAATAATAATAATAATAATAATAATACTACTACTACTACTACTACTAATAATAATAATAATAATAATATTAATAATAATAATATTAATAATAATAACATGCAATTTCATTTTATAACACATACTAACAAAATAGTGTATAGCCTACTATACTTAACTATAATAGGTTAGGTTGCGTAGGAGGATCTAAAAAGTACAGTAGTATACACACACACACACACACACACACACACACACACACACACACACACATACATATAGACAACAAACTAAATTAGAAACCACACGTCAGTGAAGTTATCAAATCCTCCAGTTTCCGTCTCCACCTCCTACGCCGACTCAAGTCCCTCGGTGGTCCTGCACACGAGCTCCTCAGTGTTTACACAACATTCATACTTCCCAAGCTCACCTATGCCTCCTCCACCTGGTCTTCCTCCCTAAATGCCACACAACGTAAACACCTCGAAAAAGTGCAAAAGAGGCCATGCAAGATTATTCTCTACCCTTCCTACTCCACATATCAAGAAGCGCTCAACACACTGACCCTTTAGACTCTCACTGACCATCACCACGACCTCATCTGCAAATTTGGTAAGAAGCTTCTACACCATCCCCGACACCGGCTCCTACTACCACCTGAGATCCCTAGTCCGAGAATTGCTCTTCGACACCACAACCGCATCCAGCCCAGCCCATACGTGCACGAACTGATCGCTATAAGAACAGCCCAGTCCCAACCATTGTAAAAATTATCGATAACTTGTAATAAATCAGTGTACTCACTCCCAGTAAACACTACTCCTTGCACTGTCACTATGTTGAAATGAACTGTAGTTTGAGCTTTTCCCCAGCTAGTTATTATATGTTTTATTTGTGTCACTCATGTTACTTGTATATTATTTGTAATTCGTAACCCATTCCCCAAATATGTAACTGTATATTTTCAGCCTTCTGGCTGCCAAGCTCTTTCAATAAACCGTTAATTATTATTATTATTATTATTATTTATATGTTGGCCCATACCAACTCACTCCCCTGAACCCTCCTCCCCACCGGACTATCAACAAGTTCTTGCCATAAGGTACTATCTCATTTGGCAAAGGAATGGAACCAGTGATGAATAGTGGTGAACAGTGCTTAACTCAGTGAAAAACAACTCGGCAGTTGAGTCTTACCCAAGCTAGCTAACCACCTTCACACAGTGAGGTCCCAGGTACCCAGTTATACTTCCCCTGAGACTCCACGATAGAGAGGCCTGGGACCACACCTCACCCACTTGAATGAGTGAGTCATGTCGACCACGTGGTGTCCCCAAGATGCTACGACACCACGTAGTGAATGTTTTGCTACAGCATCATCATGTGAAGTTCCTCATAACACCATCTGTGAGGTAACTGCTACATCATCAGGCCCCTCATAACGCCATCTGTGAGGGAGTTACTACACTACGTGTCTGGTGTTTAACATCTCACCTTACATTATCTACGCGTGCAAACATCAATCTGTATGTTCACTGTGTGCTCCTTCACCTTTCTCTAATGAGGGCTTTTGTTAAACCACCAATGTATGATGTACTAAGTCATTTGTGTCCAATGTATACTTTCGAAAAGCCCTTGTTTGGGGAAGGTAGGAGAGAGTAGTCGTCATTATTGTCCAAGCCACATTATTTATTTCTATATATAAGTAATGTAGGCTGGTTTTTAAATACCTCAATCCCCTAACGGTGCCGTTTGTATATTAAGAAATACCGAAGCCATACAGTACAACACCAGCGAATATGAAGTATCACTGTAACCGGCAACTGTTACTCACTCATACCTACATACATATATAGAGTCTTTACAGAATGATAGCAGACACGAGGAAGACGAACAACAAGAGGAGAAGAGTTAGAAGAAAATCAACTTCAAGCTAAGAAGAAGAATACCAAGACATTTCCTCCAAACAAGAAAACAACACACACAATCAAGCCGACCAAACACTGAGAAACCATGGCGGAACCCAACATGCACCGGACGCTTGACCTGACTCTATCCTGCCGCATCCAGGCGAGTTGCTGCTTAAAGTCCCTCACGCAAGCGCTGTTTAGCCACTGCACCTATTCTATCCTCCTAAAATTCACTTCAATCCCCCCTGCCACTAGCATGTTATGTATGTATGTATGTATGTATGAATGAATGATAACTGCAACTTTGCGTATTAAAACTCATTACTCTTACCGAAGTAATATAGTGCGTGGTTATGTTATGTCATGTTAGGATAGATTATAAACTACATTGGGTTACATTTCGTGAGGTTCGGTGACGCTACAGGAAGTTAGGTGAGGTACCTGGAGGTTAGGTGAATGTTGACTGACTGACTGACAATTATTAGGAAGTGGTTCCAACACGTTCACACACAACCTATACTCATACCACAAGTCCAGAATTAGAGAGGATCATGTTATTGGATATATTTTCAACGATTTACTCAGTGTCTAACCAACTCTTTAGCGATTTAAATGTGGACCTAAAATTAGGTCCGTATATTTGTTTGTCGTGGTGGTGGTGGTGGTGTGCGCCCGTCCATCAGGTTGATTAACCACCAAAACCATAAAGGGTGCGGCCCTGCCGTTTCAGGGCATACACCACATCCATGGCGGTGACGGTCTTCCTTTTTGCGTGCTCGGTGTAGGTGACGGCGTCACGGATGACGTTCTCCAGAAACACCTTGAGGACGCCGCGGGTCTCCTCGTAGATGAGGCCGGATATACGTTTAACACCTCCACGCCGAGCTAGACGACGAATGGCGGGCTTGGTGATACCCTGGATGTTGTCACGAAGCACCTTACGATGACGCTTGGCGCCACCCTTTCCAAGTCCCTTGCCTCCTTTGCCTCGTCCAGTCATGTTGTTGTGGTTGCTACTACAGGTGGTCCTGGTGTGGCTTCGCCTAGAAGAACTAGAAAAATGCTAGTGACAGGGGGGAAGGAGGTTCAGAGGAAGAATAAAGATAGGATGGAAGTGAATTTTAGAAGGAGAGAACAGGTGCAGTGGCTAAACACCGCTTGCGTGAGGGGGTAGGCAAAATGCCCGTGAGGGTGCAACAACAACAATCAGGACGAGGCAGAGGGAGGGCGGGAGCAGGTCCGGGCAAGCAAAGGGCCAACGCGGGTGTTCTGATTGTCGTCTTAGCAGGCAGTGTTGGTAAAACGTAGGAAGAACCGCCCCGCCACGGCGGCGGCGCAAGCCAAGAAACGCAGGTGGACGGACGCACAGGCAGCACACGATCAAATCAAACAGAGAAGGTGAAAATATAGAAATTTTGCTAGTCGTAGGGTTGTTTGGAGAGAGATGAAGGTAAAGTCTTTGAGCTATGTCAAAGAGGAACGAAGCGAGTTGGAGGAAGGGTTTTTTAATCTTTGAGCTTGAAATGTCAAAGTATTCATAGTAAGGAAGGATGAGCGTATCGTAGGAGAGTTTTTAGTAATAGCGGCAGACAGATTTGAGCTTTTTTGTCAAATTATGAACGGAGACGAGAATGAGATATAGGTTGAGTGGTTTCAGTCTAGAGTTAGGTCAATTTTATTAAGAATTGGATGTCACAGACGTTGGGTATGTTTGATTAGGTTCTGAGAGTTGTGGGTCTTTTAGCTATGTCAGAGAGAAATGGAGAGAGTTGGAGGAAGAGTTTAGAATCTTTGAGTTTGAAATGTCAAAGTATTCGTAGTGAGGAAGGATGAGTGTATCGTAGGAGAGTTGTTTAGTAATGGCAGGAGGCAGATTTGAGCTATGTCAAATTGTGAACGGAGATGAGAGTGAGATATAGGTTGTTAGGTTTCAGTCTTGAGTTAGGTCGATTTTGGTAAGGTGGCTTTGTCTGGCGGGGGGGGGATGTTGTGTTTGGAGATTGGTTGAGGGAGGGGGGGAGTTTGTGTTTGGGGATTGATGGGGGTGGCGGTTGTATGTTAATTTAAGGTGAATTAAAATTGCTTAAGGGGGGTTGTTGTGTGAGTGTGTATGTGTTTGCATGTAAATGTAAGGGGAGAGAGGGAGGGTTAGGATAATGTTATAAGGTCAGGTATGGTTCGGTTGTCGGGAGGAGGGGGGAGGAGAGGAGAGGAGAAGGGAGGCGAAAGGGGGAAAGGGGGGCTTTGGAGGTTCTTGGGTTAATTTATGGTATGGTAGGATTTCTTAGGAATGATATGTTTTGTGTTGCTAATGAATAGTTGTATTGCGTCATATGTTTTTATTTATTTATTTTTATTAGGAGGGTCAAAGGGGCTTGTTAGAAAGGTCGGGTATATTAAGTTTTTATTTTGGGAGGATTGTAGGTATCGATTTCTAAGAGGGGTTGTGAGTAAGGTTGGGTGGGTTAAGTTTTTCTTTTGGGAGGATTGTAGGTTTTGTTAGTGGTTGGGTGGGTTAAGTTTTTCTTTTGGGAGGATTGTAGGTTTTGTTAGTGGTTGGCAGAGTTGGGTTAATTATTGCATTCTCTCTTTCTTGCAGGTATTGTGAGTTCTGTTGTTCTTGAGAGAGGTTTGTGTACAGGTACACCTCCAGCCTTATTCAGCCGAAGGCGTTAAATATCGTCTGGTGGTGCCGTTTTTATAGTGCCTCTCCGACAGCAGCAGAGAGGCTTGCGTACGACATTGTGGAGACTCTCTGCAACCTTATTAGCTAAAGAAACGTACACATGTCATCTGAGTTAGTATGGGATGGAGTATGTTAGGTTTTTGTTTTGGGAGGAGTGATAGGGTGTGGTTAGTTAATGGTAGAATGGTTATTTTTTTATTTTGTGTGGAATTGCTAGTAATGGCTGGGTACGTTAGGTTTTTATTTTGGGGGGATTGTTAGGGGGAGTGTTAGTGCAGGTTGAGTGGTTTAGTTATTTATTTATTTATTTTTTATTTTTTTGTCAGAGTGGTCTTGAGTTTGAGTTGGTGGCGTGGGGTTTGGAGTGAGGGGGGGGAGGAGGGAATTGGTCAAGTCAGGTAAGGTTAGGTTGGGTGGGAATTATTGGGTGTGGGGTTGAGAAGAGGTTAGGTTAAGCTTAGTTAGGTTAGGTGGGAATCGTTGGGTGTGGGCTGAGGAGAGGTTAGGTTGATTTGGTTAGGTTGGGTGGGAATCGTTGGGTGAGGGTTAAGGAGAGGCTAGGTTTTAATTTGGGGGGAAATTGTTGGGTGTGGTTATAGGGAAGATATTAATACAAGGGAGGTGGGAGGGGAGTGTTTGGTCTGTTTAGTACTTAAAGATAGAAATTCTGAGGTGCAGGGATGAGGTCTAAATTGTCGAGTGACTGTGAGCGTGGTGGTGGTATGAGTGTTGTGTATGCAAGTGAGGGAAGGGCAGTTACGTGACTGTGTGTGGGGGAGTCGGGAGGTTGAGGGGAGTGTGCTAGGTTCGTGTCGGGGTTGATTTCTGTTTCCTTTGGGGTAGTGCCGTATAGGTTTACTTTGATTATTGATTTGGTTGGATGAGTGTATTGAATAATTTTTTTGCTGTCAGGTGTATAGGGAGACAGGGGGGAGGTGTTCTTCCTCTTTGGTCTAGGGGTCTTGACCACTATTTCTGTGGGGGGAAGGGCTGCCATTTTATTCTTGGGAGTCTGGGGTGTTAGGGGAGGATCGGGTTTGGTTTGGGTGTTCGTGGTCCGGGAGTTCAACGTAGTCAAGTGGGAGAAGTCGGGTGTAGGCAAGGTCGAGGTGGAGGGGCCGGTATGTTTTGGACTGATTACTTTGGGGGGTGAGGTAATGGTAGAATGGTGAGATAAGTCAGGTGTAGGCATGGCAGAAGTGGAGGGGAGGAGGGAGACAGTGGATTCTCTGGGGGGTGGGGGGGGCATGTTGGTACGGTCGGAGATGGGGGCAGTGGGGAAGATGAGGTCGGGACCGGTTCTGAAGGAGTCAGGAATGTTTATGGTAGGGAGGCCGTTAGCCTTCAAACCCTCAATTACCAGATTTAGAAAAAGTGATCTATTACCGTTGCTTAGGGAATGTGCCAGAAGTATGATGGTGGTGATTTTTGCGTCAGTGTCGGGGGAAGGGAGGGGGGCGGTCAGGTTGTTGGTCCAGCAAGTGCGGGTGGAGAGAGTCGTGGGAGTAGGGAGTGAGTGGTGGGGAGGAGGAGGAGGTGCAGTGGGAGGTGAGGGTAGGCGTAGGCGGGGAGGGGGAGGTGTTGTGCTGTTGTTGAGTCTGATTTGGCACTTGTTGCTGACGGCAGAGTGTGGGCCTTTACAATTGCAGCATCTAGTAACAGTGGCAGTGCAGTTTCTGTATGAGTGGCCTTGATTGGCACATTTTGAACAGGTTAGTGAGTTACTGCAACGGTTGGTGGTATGTCCAAATTGATAGCAGTTGTAGCATTGGTGGACTGGGATGTAGTGTTGGAATTCGATGTTATGTGAGGGGATGATGTTATTGCCGAATTTAATTCCGTTGGATTTCAATTTGATGGCGTCAGTTTGTGTAGCTGTAGTGATTTTCAACATGGGGAGAGTTCCCATCCGGGCTGCATATGTCATTTGGGAGGTGTTGTGTGTGTTGAGTTCTGTCAATAGGTTAGGATTGTCAAGGATATGGGGGATGATTTTTCTACATATGAGGGTGCATTTTGCGCGGTATTCGGGTGAGCTGAGGACCGTTAAGCCATTGTCTTTTAGTTTTTTGTTCAATGCTGGGGAGTGGAATAGGTCGGCGTCTTCGTCATTCTGTACAAATATTTTAATAATGTCGTCATTGGTGAAGGAACGTATTTGGAAGATCAAAGTCAGCTGGAAAATGAGTGAAGCGAGGTCTGTGCACTGTTGGATGGTACGGTCCACTTTGAGTTTAATTGAAGGCATGTTGACTGGTGGAATTGGAGATTTATGGAGATCTCCCCTAACAAATTGTCCCTAATTTCCTGCGCCCCTCACGTAGGGGAGGCCCTGCACTATCACAGAGGTCCCCAGGCGAATCGGCAGGCTGTGCTGACCCCCCGCCCTTCACACAAACACGCACTAGCGAGGTGTGGGGACAGAGGGCGTTTCCAGACGAATACTCCCCTGTACGTCAACTGACAGGGGAATAGGTCCTTTCACGGCACGGAAGATAAAGGTTAGAGTGGTAGAAAAAGGTCTGAAAACTTACTGCTGACTCTTTCTTCACACCAAGCCCCTCAGCAGCATTCGGGGTTCCTAAGGGAGGTCCGATACTGTAGGAGAGGCTCAATGTGTCGATTGAATCAACAGAATTGTCAGTTGGAGAATGGAGTCAGGTGCTTGTGATTTCCAAGGTTGGTGGGAAGGTGGGAGAGGTCCCAGAACTAGCGAATCAGCTATGTCCGTTTGATCTCCGGCTTCCCCGTCGCTCTGCGTGTCTGCTCTCTGTGGTGGTCCTGGCTCCAATGGCTTCGCCCACGGTTTGGTGGGAGTAGGTGGCGTGCTGTGGACGCAGCGGTAGTATCGTTCATCCAAGGCCGTCCCTCCCTCTTGGAGGTGGGGCGTAGCTTGCGGATGACGCATGCGGCACTCGTGGCCAATGAGGTGGCCACTGAGGTGGAGAATGTCTGTATATAAGCCCGCCCGCCTGCCGGGCCGCCCGTATTGACTATTTCGTCGTCGAGATGGCCCGTACTAAACAGACTGCCCGCAAGTCCACTGGAGGCAAGGCTCCACGGAAGCAGCTTGCCACCAAGGCAGCTCGCAAGTCCGCCCCAGCCACCGGTGGTGTCAAGAAGCCCCATCGTTACAGGCCCGGAACCGTCGCCCTTCGTGAGATCCGTCGTTACCAGAAGAGCACAGAGCTACTCATCAGGAAGCTGCCCTTCCAGCGCCTGGTGCGTGAGATCGCCCAGGATTTCAAGACTGACCTGCGCTTCCAGTCGTCTGCCGTCATGGCTCTGCAGGAAGCCTCTGAGGCTTACCTGGTGGGTCTTTTCGAGGACACCAACCTGTGTGCCATTCACGCCAAGCGCGTTACCATCATGCCCAAGGACATCCAGCTGGCCCGGCGCATCCGCGGAGAGCGTGCTTAAGTCCTCTTCCTTGGGGAAAAACAAAAAGCACAACAAAACCTACCAGACATCTATAACTCGGCCCTTCTCAGGGCCAAAGAACTGTTCTGAAGATAATTTTCATGACAATCGAAATGGTTGGTGGTAGGAGAGCGTTAATTTCGGTTACCCAAATCGCCTAACGGTAAGTTGGTAACATTCGTGCAGGCACGAATGTATAGTAGGTCATCAATTCGGGAGGTGGGTGGGTGCAACAAACAAGAGCTAGTAACAAATAAATATATAAAGAATAAGTAAGTAAATAAATAAATAAAATAAAAGAAAATTACAATAAAAAATAAAATAAAATAAATTGTTTACATGAAATAGGCGTGCTGCAAACAAGAAATGAAGCCCAAACACACTCCATGTATGTCACTTTGCAGTGGGTGTAAAAGTACTCCACGCAGAATTTATTTATTTATTTATTATGTTTCGATTTAGTCCGGTTTCTACGCCAATAGAGAATGCAGATTATTATAATTTTTTTTTTTTTTTATTTCCCTCTCAATATATCACTGTCGGTAACTGTCTCTTTAACATGTAACTGTGGCTCCGATGGAGCCGATTAAGTTGTAGTAGTGGGATGGCGTGTTTGTTGTGCACAAGTAACCTCTTACTTGGAAGAGGTGTACTTGGTGACAGCCTTGGTGCCCTCAGACACGGCATGCTTGGCCAGTTCACCGGGCAGCCAGAGTCGGACAGCTGTCTGGATTTCCCGACTTGTAATGGTGGAGCGTTTGTTGTAGTGCGCCAGGCGGGAAGCTTCGGCAGCGATGCGCTCGAAGATGTCGTTCACGAAAGAGTTCATGATGGACATAGCTTTGGAGGAGACTCCTGTGTCGGGGTGCACTTGCTTCAGTACCTTGTAGATGTAGATGCTGTAGCTTTCCTTCCTCCTGCGCTTCTTCTTCTTGTCACCCTTGGCAATGGCCTTCTGGGCCTTTCCAGCCTTCTTGGCAGCCTTTCGGGAAGTTTTGGGAGGCATGGCGGCACAGTTACTCGTGGCGCGGAGCGAGAGAATTGAAAACTGGCCCGACTAACTTTTCCTTATATACCGAGCGGGCCGCTCAGGATCAGACTGGCTGCAGCTACGGCTCTCTTACATTGGTTGGGTCCGCGAGACGGCCACCTGGCCTGATCCTGAGCTTGGTATAAAAGACCAAGGTGGCGGGCGGAAATTTAACTCCTATCACGAAAAGCAGCAGCAGCAACATGTCAGGAAGCGGCAAGGGAGGCAAGGTGAAGGGCAAGTCAAAGTCCCGTTCTAGCAGGGCCGGACTCCAGTTCCCCGTGGGTAGGATCCACCGTCTCTTGCGTAAAGGCAACTATGCTGAGCGTGTTGGTGCAGGTGCACCTGTGTACCTTGCAGCCGTCATGGAGTACCTGGCAGCAGAAGTGCTCGAGCTGGCCGGTAACGCCGCCCGCGACAACAAGAAGACCCGCATTATCCCGCGTCATCTTCAGCTTGCCATTCGCAATGACGAGGAGCTGAAAAAGCTCCTGTCTGGAGTCACCATTGCCCAAGGGGGTGTCCTTCCTAACATCCAAGCTGTGCTCCTCCCCAAGAAGACAGAGAAGAAATAAGAACCCAAGGTTCGTTCACACAAGACAACCTAACCAAACAGGCTCCTTTCGGAGCCACAGGATATCACTTAAAGAGAGAAATATACGACATCAACGTTTTGCAGGATAACACTCTGTGGAAATTGAGTGTAAATGTTTTAGAATGGTGTAGATGTGAAGGGCGGGTGTGGGGGCCTGGGGTGGGGGACTTAAACGGGACTTAGAAGGGCGCAAGAAGCAGCAGCAGCCAGGGAGGCGACCTTATTTTCAGTCAGGTTCATACACAAAGAAATACATCAGATTCATTGACAGTACAGTACACATTTACCAGTGTGGGCTAGCCAATTTGGGATAAAGAGCAAGAATGTAATGTCCTCAATGAAGTAATGACATAGTTCAAGATACAATAAGTGAGGTGGCCTGAAGTCTTTGACAGTGTCCCATTCAATAATATAGTGCTTTAAAGGTGTATCACCAAGTTTACATGCTGAGTGTTCCGGTATGGGTACAGCGTTACTAACTAGCCAGATGTGTCTGTATCCTAACCTAATTCTGGCCACGACTACATCACACAGGCAAGTTGTTTGGACACTCTTCCTAGCCCCCTTGGTCCCTGTTCACCTACCTACTGTAGCAGTAAGTAGGTACCTGTTGTAAATCGAAAGGTTGCCAATTCGTAATCAGGGAAAGTTGATTGAGCTTCTAAACTTGAACTGACATAATCCGAGGAGTGGTGATCCGAGGATCACAGACACTATCTCTCCCACTACAAATCCCTTCCTAACCTCCTGCTCCTTCCTCTGTCCTCCCCAAATTTAACCATGCTATCGCAAAGGTAATAATACAGGTAGAGACAACAACATATTTTCCTATTGTCTTATTATATATTAATAACAGAAACGCTGCCGCCATCCCGGAGGCTATACATTGTCTCACTGTTCATTACCTCCACAATTCTTCCTCTTACTTCTTCTTCCATCAATACTTTATTAACGGTGTATGTAAGTTTCACCATGTATTGCACTACAGCGGTAGAGCAAAGTATATTTTGTTAGCAATAAACCAAAAGCATATTTTATGGCCTAATCATCACTACATAGAACACCACCCATAAAGCATGATACTAGTAGACCACAAACTGCTATAAACACCCAAAGCATATTTTATTGCTTACCCAATCCATCTTCATAGAACACCACTCATAAAGCATGATGCTATTAGACCACAAACACTATAAACCCGATAATATAATAGAATACTAATGACTATAATTGTGTTACCCAATATTTTACTAAATAATACTATAAAACATAATAATAAACACACTATTAGTGTATATTAGTTGAATGCACAATCTGATGAGAAGTAAAAAAAAAAACAACAACATAACAATAACCTATAAAGAGTGTAGAGTATTTTTGTGCAAACTATTATACTAGTAGATGGTCTAAGATAACTGTATGTGAAGGAAAAGGTGTGCTCTCCACTCAAACTTTCTTTTTATGAAATCTCCAACTCCCCAGCTGAGCGGTACGCCCAATGGGAAACAAAACGTGGCACATAACACGCCGCCCGCCAGCTCTGGCTCGGTGAATAGGAATCAGTAATCGGGCGGAGTATAAACAACACCGCCGCCAATGTGCTCCTCCCATCTCTGAGGAAATCTGGTGGGCAACTTAGTATTATATTAGTATGTAATAATAATAACAATAATAAAAATAATAATAATAATAATAATAATACTAATAATAATAAGAATAATAATAATATTAATAATAATAATATTAATAATAATAACATGCAATTTACGTTTTATATACACAAAATGGTGTATAGCCTACTATGCTTAACTATAATAGGTTAGTTGCGTGGGAGGGATCTAAAAATGCAATGGTATATATACACACACACACACATACATATAGTAAGCAAGCTAAATTAAAGAAACCACACGTCGATGAGTTATAAATCTCCAGTTTCCGTTTCCACCTCCTCCGCCGACTCAAATCCCTTGGAGTTCCTGCACCCAAGCTCCTCAGTGTTTACTCAATATTCATACTTCCTAAGCTCACCTATGTCTCCCTACCTGGCCTTCCTACCTAAATGCCACACAACGTAAACACCTAGAAAAAGTGCAAAAGAGGGCATGCAAGATTATTCTATCCCCTTCCTACTCCACATATCAAGAAGTGTCAACACAATGACCCTCTCGGCTCTCTCTGACCATCACCACGACCTCATCTGCAAATTTGGTGAGAAGCTTCTGCACCATCCTCGACACCGGCTCCTACTACTACCACCTGAGATCCTAGTCAAAATTGCTCTTCCGACACCACAACTACGCATCCCTTCCCATACGTGCGAACTGATCCTACAAGAACAGCCCAGTCTAACCATTGTAAGAGTTCGATAACTTGTAATAAATCGATAGTGTACTCACTCCAGTAAGCCTGACTCCTTGCACTGTCACTATGTTGAAATGAACTGTGGTTTGACTTCCCCAGCTGGTTGATATATGTCTTATTTGTGTCACTCATGTTACTTGTATATTATTTGTAATTCGTAACCCATTTCCCAAATATGTAACTGTATATTTTCAGCCTTCTGGCTGCCAAGCACTTTCAATAAACCGTTAATTATTATTATTATTATTATTTATATGTTGGCCGATACCAACTCACTCCCCTGAACCCTCCTCCCCACCGGACTATCAACAAGTTCTTGCCATAAGGTACTATCTCATTTGGCAAAGGAATGGAACCAGTGATGAATAGTGGTGAACAGTGCTTAACTCAGTGAAAAACAACTCGGCAGTTGAGTCTTACCCAAGCTAGCTAACCACCTTCACACAGTGAGGTCACAGGTACCCGGTTATACTTCCCCTGAGACTCCACGATAGAGAGGCCTGGGACCACACCTCACCCACTTGAATGAGTGAGTCATGTGGACCACGTGGTGTCCCCAAGATGCTACGACACCACGTAGTGAATGTTTTGCTACAGCATCATCATGTGAAGTTCCTCATAACACCATCTGTGAGGTAACTGCTACATCATCAGGCCCCTCATAACGCCATCTGTGAGGGAGTTACTACACTACGTGTCTGGTGTTCAACACCTCACCTTACATGATCTATGCGTGCAAACATTAATCTGTATGTTCACTGTTTGCTCCTTCACCTTTCTCTAATGAGGGCTTTTGTTAAACCACCAATGTATGTACTAAGTCAATTGTGTCCAATGTATACTTTCGAAAAGCCCTTGTTTGGGTTAGGTAGGAGAGAGTAGTCGTCATTATTGTCCAAGCCACATTATTTATTTCTATATATAAGTAATGTAGGCTGGTTTTTAAATACCTCAATCCCCTAACGGTGCCGTTTGTATATTAAGAAATACCGAAGCCATACAGTACAACACCAGCGAATATGAAGTATCACTGTAACCGGCAACTGTTACTCACTCATACCTACATACATATAGAGAGTCTTTACAGAATGATAGCAGACACGAGGAAGACGAACAACAAGAGGAGAAGAGTTAGAAGAAAATCAACTTCCAGCTAAGAAGAAGAATACCAAGACATTTCCTCCAAACAAGAAAACAACACACACAATCACGCCGACCAAACACTGAGAAACCATGGCGGAACCCAACATGCACCGGACGCTTGACCTGACTCTATCCTGCCGCATCCAGGCGAGTTGCTGCTTAAAGTCCCTCACGCAAGCGCTGTTTAGCCACTGCACCTATTCTATCCTCCTAAAATTCACTTCAATCCCCCCCTGCCACTAGCATGTTATGTATGTATGTATGTATGTATGTATGTATGTATGTATGTATGTATGTATGAATGAATGCTAACTGCAACTTTGCGTATTAAAACTCATTACTCTTACCGAAGTAATATAGTGCGTGGTTATGTTATGTCATGTTAGGATAGATTATAAACTACATTGAATTTACATTTCGTGGTTGACTACAGAGAGTTGGGTGAGGTACCTGGAAGTTGATCGTCTGATGACTTCAATAAAACAGTGGCCCAAGGAAGTGGTTCAACATAGATTCTACTAACCTATACTCACACCTGATCAGGAGTAAAGAGATCATGTTGTATATGTTGCCGCGGCAATTGCTGGTGTCTAACCAACTCTTTAGCGATTTAAATGTGGACCTAATATTAGGTCCGTATATTTGTTTGTCGTGGTGGTGGTGGTGGTGTGCGCCCGTCCATCAGGTTGATTAACCACCAAAACCATAAAGGGTGCGGCCCTGCCGTTTCAGGGCATACACCACATCCATGGCGGTGACGGTCTTCCTTTTTGCGTGCTCGGTGTAGGTGACGGCGTCACGGATGACGTTCTCCAGAAACACCTTGAGGACGCCGCGGGTCTCCTCGTAGATGGGGCCGGATATACGTTTAACACCTCCACGCCGAGCTAGACGACGAATGGCGGGCTTGGTGATACCCTGGATGTTGTCACGAAGCACCTTACGATGACGCTTGGCGCCACCCTTTCCAAGTCCCTTGCCTCCTTTGCCTCGTCCAGTCATGTTGTTGTGGTTGCTACTACAGGTGGTCCTGGTGTGGCTTCGCCCACGGTTTGGTGGGAGTAGGTGGCGTGCTGTGGACGCAGCGGTAGTATCGTTCATCCAAGGCCGTCCCTCCCTCTTGGAGGTGGGGCGTAGCTTGCGGATGACGCATGCGGCACTCGTGGCCAATGAGGTGGCCACTGAGGTGGAGAATGTCTGTATATAAGCCCGCCCGCCTGCCGCGCCGCCCGTATTGACTATTTCGTCGTCGAGATGGCCCGTACTAAACAGACTGCCCGCAAGTCCACTGGAGGCAAGGCTCCACGGAAGCAGCTTGCCACCAAGGCAGCTCGCAAGTCCGCCCCAGCCACCGGTGGTGTCAAGAAGCCCCATCGTTACAGGCCCGGAACCGTCGCCCTTCGTGAGATCCGTCGTTACCAGAAGAGCACAGAACTACTCATCAGGAAGCTGCCCTTCCAGCGCCTGGTGCGTGAGATAACGGGATTCACGCTTCAGTCGTCTGCCGTCGCCGCTCTGCGGCTTTCAGGCTTACCTGTTATGAACCACTAAAGGACACCAACCTGTATTGCCATTCACGCCAAGCGCGTTACCATCATGCCCAGACATCCATTGGCCAGCGCATCACGCGGGAAGCGTCCAGCGATGTCTTCGCGGAAAAGCACATAAAACCTACAGACATCTCGGCTCGGCCCTTCATAAGGGCAAACTGTTCACCGAAGGCCATGTGGCCCTGGCGACAATCAACAAATGGTTGGTGGCAGAGAGGCGTTAATTTTCGGTTACCCGTCGCCTAACGAGCCAGGGTTGACGATCATTGCAGGCACGAATATAATAGTAGTAGGTCATCAATTCGGGAGGTGGGTGGGTGCAAAAAACAAGAGCTAGTAACAAATTAATATATAAAGAATAAGTAAGTAAATAAATAACTAAAATAAAAGAAAATTCAATAAAATAAAATAAAATGAATTGTTTACATGAAATAGGCGTGCTGCAAACAAGAAATGAAACCCAAACACACTCCATGTATGTCACTTTGCAGTGGGTGTAAAAGTACTCCACGCAGAATTTATTTATTTATTTATAATGTTTCGATTTAGTCCTGTTTCTACGCCAATAGAGAATGCAGATTATTATAATTTTTTTTTATTTATTTCCCTCTCAATATATCACTGTCGGTAACTGTCTCTTTAACATGTAACTGTGGCTCCGATGGAGCCGATTAAGTTGTAGTAGTGGGATGGCGTGTTTGTTGTGCACAAGTAACCTCTTACTTGGAAGGGGTGTACTTGGTGACAGCCTTGGTGCCCTCAGACACGGCATGCTTGGCCAGTTCACCGGGCAGCAAGAGTCGGACAGCTGTCTGGATTTCCCGACTTGTAATGGTGGAGCGTTTGTTGTAGTGCGCCAGGCGGGAAGCCTCGGCAGCGATGCGCTCGAAGATGTCGTTCACGAAAGAGTTCATGATGGACATAGCTTTGGAGGAGACTCACATGTGTGCTTGCCTTCGGTACCTTCGCCAGATAGATGCTGCATGGCTTTTTCCTTCCTCCTGCTGCTTCTTCTTCTTGTCACCGCAGCAATAGCCTTCTAGCAGGCCCTTTCAGCCCTTCTTCCAGCAGCCTTTCCGGAAAGTTTTACGGGAAACGGCGCTTCTAAGTTACTCGCTGTGTGAACGAAATTAACCTGGCCCGATAACACCATATATACCAGTGGGCCGCTCAGGATCGAACGGCTGCGCTTCGCTCTCTTTACATTGGTTGATCCGCGGACGGCCACCTGGCCTGATCCTGAGCTTGGTATAAAAGACCAAGGTGGCGGGCGGAAATTTAACTCCTAACACGAAAAGCAGCAGCAGCAACATGTCAGGACGCGGCAAGGGAGGCAAGGTGAAGGGCAAGTCAAAGTCCCGTTCTAGCAGGGCCGGACTCCAGTTCCCCGTGGGTAGGATCCACCGTCTCTTGCGTAAAGGCAACTATGCTGAGCGTGTTGGTGCAGGTGCACCTGTGTACCTTGCAGCCGTCATGGAGTACCTGGCAGCAGAAGTGCTCGAGCTGGCCGGTAACGCCGCCCGCGACAACAAGAAGACCCGCATTATCCCGCGTCATCTTCAGCTTGCCATTCGCAATGACGAGGAGCTGAACAAGCTCCTATCTGGAGTCACCATTGCCCAAGGGGGTGTCCTTCCTAACATCCAAGCTGTGCTCCTCCCCAAGAAGACAGAGAAGAAATAAGAACCCAAGGTTCGTTCACACAAGACAACCTAACCAAACAGGCTCCTTTCGGAGCCACAGGATATCACTTAGAGAGAGAAATATACGACATCAACGTTTTGCAGGATAACACTCTGTGGAAATTGAGTGTAAATGTTTTTGAATGGTGTAGATGTGAAGGGGTACTGCGGGGGCCTGGGGTGGGGGACTTAAACGGGACTTAGAAGGGCGCAGAAGCAGCAGCAGCAGCAAGGGAGGCGACCTTATTTTCACTCTGGTTCATTGACAGTACACATTTACCAGCAGCATACATTGGAGTCATATTGTAATTGTAGACTAATCAGTGTGTGGGCTAGCCAATTTGGGATAAACAGCAAGAATGTAATGTCCTCAATGAAGTAATGACATAGTTCAAGATGTCTTTGACAGTGTCACATTCAATAATATAGTGCTTTAAAGGTGTATCACAAAGTTTACATGCTGAGTGTTCCGGTATGGGTACAGCGTTACTAACTAGCCAGATGTGTCTGTATCCTAACCTAATTCTGGCCACGACTACATCACACAGGCAAGTTGTTTGGACACTCTTCCTAGCCCCCTTGGTCCCTGTTCACCTACCTACTGTAGCAGTAAGTAGGTACCTGTTGTAAATCGAAAGGTTGCCAATTCGTAATCAGGGAAAGTTGATTGAGCTTCTAAACTTGAACTGACATAATCCGAGGAGTGGTGATCCTAGGATCACAGACACTATCTCTCCCACTACAAATCCCTTCCTAACCTCCTGCTCCTTCCTCTGTCCTCCCCAAATTTAACCATGCTATCGCAAAGGTAATAATACAGGTAGAGACAACAACATATTTTCCTATTGTCTTATTATATATTAATAACAGAAACGCTGCCGCCATCCCGGAGGCTATACATTGTCTCACTGTTCATTACCTCCACAATTCTTCCTCTTACTTCTTCTTCCATCAATACTTTATTAACGGTGTATGTAAGTTTCACCATGTATTGCACTACAGCGGTAGAGCAAAGTATATTTTGTTAGCAATAAACCAAAAGCATATTTTATGGCCTAATCATCACTACATAGAACACCACCCATAAAGCATGATACTAGTAGACCACAAACTGCTATAAACACCCACAGCATATTTTATTGCCTAATCATCACTACATAGAACACCACTCATAAAGCATGATACTATTAGACCACAAACTGCTATAAACCCCAATAATATAATAGACTATACTAGTGACTATAATTGTGTTACCCAATATTTTACGAAATAATACTATAAAACATAATAATAAACACACTATTAGTGTATATTAGTTGAATGCACAATCTGATGAGAAGTAAAAAAAAAAACAACAACATAACAATAACCTATAAAGAGTGTAGAGTATTTTTGTGCAAACTATTATACTAGTAGATGGTCTAAGATAACTGTATGTGAAGGAAAAGGTGTGCTCTCCACTCAAACCTTCTTTTTATGAAATCTCCAACTCCCCAGCTGAGCGGTACGCCCAATGGGAAACAAAACGTGGCACATAACACGCCGCCCGCCAGCTCTGGCTCGGTGAATAGGAATCAGTAATCGGGCGGAGTATAAACAACACCGCCGCCAATGTGCTCCTCCCATCTCTGAGGAAATCTGGTGGGCAACTTAGTATTATATTAGTATGTAATAATAATAGCAATAATAAAAATAATAATAATAATAATAATAATACTAATAATAATAAGAATAATAATAATATTAATAATAATAATATTAATAATAATAACATGCAATTACATTTTATAACACATACTAACAAAATAGTGTATAGCCTACTATACTTAACTATAATAGGTTAGGTTGCGTAGGAGGATCTAAAAAGTACAGTAGTATATACACACACACACACACATACATATAGACAACAAACTAAATTAGAAACCACACGTCAGTGAAGTTATCACATCCTCCAGTTTCCGTCTCCACCTCCTACGCCGACTCAAGTCCCTCGGTGTTCCTGCACACGAGCTCCTCAGTGTTTACACAACATTCATACTTCCCAAGCTCACCTGGTCTTCTTCCCTAAATGCCACACAACGTAAACACCTAGAAAAAGTGCAAAAGAGGCCATGCAAGATTATTCTCTACCCTTCCTACTCCACATATCAAGAAGCGCTCAACACACTGACCGACCCTTTAGACTCTCACTGACCATCCCCACGACCTCATCTGCAAATTTGGTAAGAAGCTTCTACACCATCCCCGACACCGGCTCCTACTACCACCTGAGATCCCTAGTCCGAGAATTGCTCTTCGACACCACAACCGCATCCAGCCCATACGTGCACGAACTGATCTCTATAAGAACAGCCCAGTCCCAACCATTGTAAAAATTATCGATAACTTGTAATAAATCAGTGTACTCACTCCCAGTAAACACTACTCCTTGCACTGTCACTATGTTGAAATGAACTGTAGTTTGAGCTTTTCCCCAGCTAGTTATTATATGTCTTATTTGTGTCACTCATGTTACTTGTATATTATTTGTAATTCGTAACCCATTCCCCCAATATGTAACTGTATATTTTCAGTCTTCTGGCTGCCAAGCTCTTTCAATAAACCGTTAATTATTATTATTATTATTATTATTATTATTATTTATATGTTGGCCCATACCAACTCACTCCCCTGAACCCTCCTCCCCACCGGACTATCAACAAGTTCTTGCCATAAGGTACTACCTCATTTGGCAAAGGAATGGAACCAGTGATGAATAGTGGTGAACAGTGCTTAACTCAGTGAAAAACAACTCGGCAGTTGAGTCTTACCCAAGCTAGCTAACCACCTTCACACAGTGAGGTCCCAGGTACCCGGTTATACTTCCCCTGAGACTCCACGATAGAGAGGCCTGGGACCACACCTCACCCACTTGAATGAGTGAGTCATGTCGACCACGTGGTGTCCCCAAGATGCTACGACACCACGTAGTGAATGTTTGGCTACAGCATCATCATGTGAAGTTCCTCATAACACCATCTGTGAGGTAACTGCTACATCATCAGGCCCCTCATAACGCCATCTGTGAGGGAGTTACTACACTACGTGTCTGGTGTTCAACCCCTCACCTTACATGATCTATGCGTGCAAACATTAATCTGTATGTTCACTGTGTGCTCCTTCACCTTTCTCTAATGAGGGCTTTTGTTAAACCACCAATGTATGTACTAAGTCAATTGTGTCCAATGTATACTTTCGAAAAGCCCTTGTTTGGGTTAGGTAGGAGAGAGTAGTCGTCATTATTGTCCAAGCCACATTATTTATTTCTATATATAAGTAATGTAGGCTGGTTTTTAAATACCTCAATCCCCTAACGGTGCCGTTTGTATATTAAGAAATACCGAAGCCATACAGTACAACACCAGCGAATATGAAGTATCACTGTAACCGGCAACTGTTACTCACTCATACCTACATACATATATAGAGTCTTTACAGAATGATAGCAGACACGAGGAAGACGAACAACAAGAGGAGAAGAGTTAGAAGAAAATCAACTTCAAGCTAAGAAGAAGAATACCAAGACATTTCCTCCAAACAAGAAACCAACACACACAATCAAGCCGACCAAACACTGAGAAACCATGGCGGAACCCAACATGCACCGGACGCTTGACCTGACTCTATCCTGCCGCATCCAGGCGAGTTGCTGCTTAAAGTCCCTCATGCAAGCGCTGTTTAGCCACTGCACCTATTCTATCCTCCTAAAATTCACTTCAATCCCCCCTGCCACTAGCATGTTATGTATGTATGTATGTATGTATGAATGAATGCTAACTGCCACTTTGCGTATTAAAACTCATTACTCTTACCGAAGTAATATAGTGCGTGGTTATGTTATGTCATGTTAGGATAGATTATAAACTACATTGGGTTACATTTCGTGAGGTTCGGTGACGCTACAGGAAGTTAGGTGAGGTACCTGGAGGTTAGGTGAATGTTGACTGACTGACTGACAATTATTAGGAAGTGGTTCCAACACGTTCACACACAACCTATACTCATACCACAAGTCCAGAATTAGAGAGGATCATGTTATTGGATATATTTTCAACGTTTTACTCAGTGTCTAACCAACTCTTTAGCGATTTAAATGTGGACCTAAAATTAGGTCCGTATATTTGTTTGTCGTGGTGGTGGTGGTGGTGTGCGCCCGTCCATCAGGTTGATTAACCACCAAAACCATAAAGGGTGCGGCCCTGCCGTTTCAGGGCATACACCACATCCATGGCGGTGACGGTCTTCCTTTTTGCGTGCTCGGTGTAGGTGACGGCGTCACGGATGACGTTCTCCAGAAACACCTTGAGGACGCCGCGGGTCTCCTCGTAGATAAGGCCGGATATACGTTTAACACCTCCACGCCGAGCTAGACGACGAATGGCGGGCTTGGTGATACCCTGGATGTTGTCACGAAGCACCTTACGATGACGCTTGGCGCCACCCTTTCCAAGTCCCTTGCCTCCTTTGCCTCGTCCAGTCATGTTGTGGTGGTTGCTACTACAGGTGGTCCTGGTGTGGCTTCGCCCACGGTTTGGTGGGAGTAGGTGGCGTGCTGTGGACGCAGCGGTAGTATCGTTCATCCAAGGCCGTCCCTCCCTCTTGGAGGTGGGGCGTAGCTTGCGGATGACGCATGCGGCACTCGTGGCCAATGAGGTGGCCACTGAGGTGGAGAATGTCTGTATATAAGCCCGCCCGCCTGCCGGGCCGCCCGTATTGACTATTTCGTCGTCGAGATGGCCCGTACTAAACAGACTGCCCGCAAATCCACTGGAGGCAAGGCTCCACGGAAGCAGCTTGCCACCAAGGCAGCTCGCAAGTCCGCCCCAGCCACCGGTGGTGTCAAGAAGCCCCATCGTTACAGGCCCGGAACCGTCGCCCTTCGTGAGATCCGTCGTTACCAGAAGAGCACAGAGCTACTCATCAGGAAGCTGCCCTTCCAGCGCCTGGTGCGTGAGATCGCCCAGGATTTCAAGACTGACCTGCGCTTCCAGTCGTCTGCCGTCATGGCTCTGCAGGAAGCCTCTGGGGCTTACCTGGTGGGTCTTTTCGAGGACACCAACCTGTGTGCCATTCACGCCAAGCGCGTTACCATCATGCCGAAGGACATCCAGCTGGCCCGGCGCATCCGCGGAGAGCGTGCTTAAGTCCTCTTCCTTGGGGAAAAAGAAAAAGCACAACAAAACCTACCAGACATCTATAACTCGGCCCTTCTCAGGGCCAAAGAACTGTTCTGAAGATAATTTTCATGACAATCGAAATGGTTGGTGGTAGGAGAGCGTTAATTTCGGTTACCCAAATCGCCTAACGGTAAGTTGGTAACAGGCGTGCAGGCACGAATGTATAGTAGGTCATCAATTCGGGAGGTGGGTGGGTGCAAAAAACAAGAGCTAGTAACAAATTAATATATAAAGAATAAGTAAGTAAATAAATAACTAAAATAAAAGAAAATTCAATAAAATAAAATAAAATGAATTGTTTACATGAAATAGGCGTGCTGCAAACAAGAAATGAAACCCAAACACACTCCATGTATGTCACTTTGCAGTGTGTGTAAAAGTACTCCACGCAGAATTTATTTATTTATTTATAATGTTTCGATTTAGTCCTGTTTCTACGCCAATAGAGAATGCAGATTATTATAATTTTTTTTTATTTATTTCCCTCTCAATATATCACTGTCGGTAACTGTCTCTTTAACATGTAACTGTGGCTCCGAAGGAGCCGATTAAGTTGTAGTAGTGGGATGGCGTGTTTGTTGTGCACAAGTAACCTCTTACTTGGAAGAGGTGTACTTGGTGACAGCCTTGGTACCCTCAGACACGGCATGCTTGGCCAGTTCACCGGGCAGCAAGAGTCGGACAGCTGTCTGGATTTCCCGACTTGTAATGGTGGAGCGTTTGTTGTAGTGCGCCAGGCGGGAAGCCTCGGCAGCGATGCGCTCGAAGATGTCGTTCACGAAAGAGTTCATGATGGACATAGCTTTGGAGGAGACTCCTGTGTCGGGGTGTACTTGCTTCAGTACCTTGTAGATGTAGATGCTGTAGCTTTCCTTCCTCCTGCGCTTCTTCTTCTTGTCACCCTTGGCAATGGCCTTCTGGGCCTTTCCAGCCTTCTTGGCAGCCTTTCCGGAAGTTTTGGGAGGCATGGCGGCACAGTTACTCGTGGCGCGGAGCGAGAGAATTGAAAACTGGCCCGACTAACTTTTCCTTATATACCGAGCGGGCCGCTCAGGATCAGACTGGCTGCAGCTACGGCTATCTTACATTGGTTGGGTCCGCGAGACGGCCACCTGGCCTGATCCTGAGCTTGGTATAAAAGACCAAGGTGGCGGGCGGAAATTTAACTCCTATCACGAAAAGCAGCAGCAGCAACATGTCAGGACGCGGCAAGGGAGGCAAGGTGAAGGGCAAGTCAAAGTCCCGCTCTAGCAGGGCCGGACTCCAGTTCCCCGTGGGTAGGATCCACCGTCTCTTGCGTAAAGGCAACTATGCTGAGCGTGTTGGTGCAGGTGCACCTGTGTACCTTGCAGCCGTCATGGAGTACCTGGCAGCAGAAGTGCTCGAGCTGGCCGGTAACGCCGCCCGCGACAACAAGAAGACCCGCATTATCCCGCGTCATCTTCAGCTTGCCATTCGCAATGACGAGGAGCTGAACAAGCTCCTGTCTGGAGTCACCATTGCCCAAGGGGGTGTCCTTCCTAACATCCAAGCTGTGCTCCTCCCCAAGAAGACAGAGAAGAAATAAGAACCCAAGGTTCGTTCACACAAGACAACCTAACCAAACAGGCTCCTTTCGGAGCCACAGGATATCACTTAAAGAGAGAAATATACGACATCAACGTTTTGCAGGATAACACTCTGTGCAAATTGAGTGTAAATGTTTTTGAATGGTGTAGATGTGAAGGGGTACTGCGGGGGCCTGGGGTGGGGGACTTAAACGGGACTTAGAAGGGCGCAGAAGCAGCAGCAGCAGCAAGGGAGGGATGAGACCTTCTTTTTAGTTTGCCTATTCATTGACAGCACACATTTACCAGCAGCATACATTGGAGTCATATTGTAATTGTAGACTAATCAGTGTGGGCTAGCTAGCCAATTTGGGATAAAGAGCAAGAATGTAATGTCCTCAATGAAGTAATTACATAGTTCAAGATACAATAAGTGAGGTGGCCTGAAGTCTTTGACAGTGTCCCATTCAATAATATAGTAGTGCTTTAAAGGTGTATCACCAAGTTTACATGCTGAGTGTTCCGGTATGGGTACAGCGTTACTAACTAGCCAGATGTGTCTGTATCCTAACCTAATTCTGGCCACGACTACATCACACAGGCAAGTTGTTTGGACACTCTTCCTAGCCCCCTTGGTCCCTGTTCACCTACCTACTGTAGCAGTAAGTAGGTACCTGTTGTAAATCGAAAGGTTGCCAATTCGTAATCAGGGAAAGTTGATTGAGCTTCTAAACTTGAACTGACATAATCCGAGGAGTGGTGATCCGAGGATCACAGACACTATCTCTCCCACTACAAATCCCTTCCTAACCTCCTGCTCCTTCCTCTGTCCTCCCCACATTTAACCATGCTATCGCAAAGGTAATAATACAGGTAGAGACAACAACATATTTTCCTATTGTCTTATTATATAATAATAACAGAAACGCTGCTGCCGCCATCCCGGAGGCTATACATTGTCTCACTGTTCATTCCCTCCACAATTCTTCCTCTTACTTCTTCTTCTTCTTCTTCCATCAATACTTTATTAACGGTGTATGTAAGTTTCACCATGTTTTGCACTACAGCGGTAGAGCAAAGTATATTTTGTTAGCAATAAACCAAAAGCATATTTTATGGCCTAATCATCACTACATAGAACACCACCCATAAAGCATGATACTAGTAGACCACAAACTGCTATAAACACCCAAAGCATATTTTATTGCCTAATCATCACTACATAGAACACCACTCATAAAGCATGATACTATTAGACCACAAACTGCTATAAACCCCAATAATATAATAGACTATACTAGTGACTATAATTGTGATACCCAATATTTTACGAAATAATACTATAAAACATAATAATAAACACACTATTAGTGTATATTAGTTGAATGCACAATCTGATGAGAAGTAAAAAAAAAAACAACAACATAACAATAACCTATAAAGAGTGTAGAGTATTTTTGTGCAAACTATTATACTAGTAGATGGTCTAAGATAACTGTATGTGAAGGAAAAGGTGTGCTCTCCACTCAAACTTTCTTTTTATGAAATCTCCAACTCCCCAGCTGAGCGGTACGCCCAATGGGAAACAAAACGTGGCACATAACACGCCGCCCGCCAGCTCTGGCTCGGTGAATAGGAATCAGTAATCGGGCGGAGTATAAACAACACCGCCGCCAATGTGCTCCTCCCATCTCTGAGGAAATCTGGTGGGCAACTTAGTATTATATTAGTAAGTAATAATAATAACAATAATAAAAATAATAATAATAATAATAATAATACTAATAATAATAAGAATAATAATAATATTAATAATAATAATATTAATAATAATAACATGCAATTACATTTTATAACACATACTAACAAAATAGTGTATAGCCTACTATACTTAACTATAATAGGTTAGGTTGCGTAGGAGGATCTAAAAAGTACAGTAGTATATACACACACACACACACATACATATAGACAACAAACTAAATTAGAAACCACACGTCAGTGAAGTTATCAAATCCTCCAGTTTCCGTCTCCACCTCCTACGCCGACTCAAGTCCCTCGGTGTTCCTGCACACGAGCTCCTCAGTGTTTACACAACATTCATACTTCCCAAGCTCACCTGGTCTTCTTCCCTAAATGCCACACAACGTACACACCTAGAAAAAGTGC
>NW_024732350.1:0-5495 GCF_018991925.1 Homarus americanus | reverse complement strand
AATGAATATCATGAAAACAGGAAATTTGTATCATAAAAATGAAATATCTACTCGTGAAAGTTGGTTAGATAAACAACTTTCCGAAAATAAATTATCATAGAAAACAGGAAATTGTATCATAAAAAATGGGAAATATCTACTTTCGGGAAAGTTAGTTGAATAACAAATTTGCGAAAATAGATTATCATAAAAAGAAATTTTGTATCATAAAAATAGGAAATATCTACTGGAAGTTGGTTAGATAAACAACTTTTGAAATAGATTATCGTAAAACAGGAAATTTGTATCATAAAATGGGAAATATCTACTTTCCAGGAAAGTTGGTTAGATAACCAAATTTGCCGAAAATAGATTATCATAGAAACGAAATTTGTATCATAAATAAATATCTACTTTCGGAATTGGTTAGATAAACAACTTTCGAAAATAGATTATCATAAAAACAGGAAATTTGTATCTTAAAAAATGGAAATATCTACTTTCCGGGAAAGTTGGTTAGATAACAAATTTGCAATAGATTATCATAAAACAGAAATTTGTATCATAAAAATGAATATATAAGTTGGTTGGATAACAACTTTCCCGAAAATAAATTATCATGAAAACAGAAATTTGTATCATAAAAATGGAAATATCTACTTTCCGGGAAAGTTGGTTAGAATAACAATTTGCCAAAATAGATTATCATAAACAGGAAATTTGTATCATAAAAATGGAAATATCTACTTTCCGCGAAGTTGGTTAGATAACAACTTTCCGAAAATAGATTATCATAGAAAACCAGAGATTTATTCATAAAATGGAAATATCTATTTTCGGGAAAGTTGGTTAGATAACAAATTGGCGAAAATAAATTATCATAAAAACAGAAATTGTATCATAAAAAATGGAAATATCTACTTTCCGGAAAGTTGGTTAGATAAACAACTTTCGAAAATAGATTATCATAGAAAACAGGAAATTGTATCATAAAAATGGAAATATCTACTTTCCGGGAAAGTTGGTTTGAATAACAATTTGCCGAAAATAGATTATCATGAAAACAGGAAATTTGTATCATAAAAATGGGAAATATCTACTTTCGCGAAAGTTGGTTAGATAAACAACTTTCGAAAATGGTTATCATAGAAACAGGAAATTTGTATCATAAAAATGAAATATCTACTTTCCGCGAGGTTGGTTGAATAAACAATTTTCGAAATTGATTATCATAAAACAGGAGAATTTGTATCATAAAAATGGAAATATCTACTTTCCGGGAGTTGGTTGAATATTATTTTTCGAAAATAGATATCATAAAACAGGAAATTGTATCATAAAATATGGGAATATATACTTTCGGAAAGTTGGTTAGATAAGCTTTCGAAATAGATTATCATAGAAACAGGAAATTTGTATCATAAAAATGGAAATATCTACTTTCAGGAAGAGTTGGTTAGATAAACAACTTTTCCGAAATAGATATCATAAAACGAAATTTGTATCATAAAAATGAAATATCTACTTTCATGAAGTTGGTTAGATAAACAAATTTCGAAAATAGATTATCATAGAAAACGAAATTTGTATCATAAAAATGGGAAATATCTACTTTCGAGAAAGTTGGTTAGATAAACAAATTTCCCGAAATAGATTATCATAGAAAACGGGAAATTTGTATCATTAAAATGGGAAATATCTACTTTCAGGAAAGTTGGTTAGATAACCAAATTTGCCGAAAATAGATTATCATAAACAAGGAAATTTGTATCATAAAAATGGGAAATATCTACTTTCAGGAAAGTTGGTTGAAATGTAAATTTGCCGAAAATAGATATCATAGAAACAGGAAATTTGTATCATAAAAATGGGAAATATCTACTTTCCGCGAAAGTTGGTTAGATAAACAACTTTCCCGAAAATAGATTATCATAAAACAGGAAATTTGTATCATAAAAATGAAATATCTACTTTCAGTTGGTTAGATTGTATCATAAAAAGATGGAAATATCTACTTTCCAGAAGAAGTTAGTTCGTTAACAAATTGCCGAAAATAAATATCATGAAATTGTATCATAAAAATGGGAAAACCTCCACTTTCCGCGAAAGTTAGTTAGATAAACAACTTTCGTAAATGATTATAATAGAAACGGAAATTTGTATCATAAAAATGAAATATCTACTTTCGGAAAGTTGGTTAGATAACAAATTTGCCGAAAATAGTTATCATAAACGAAATTTGTATCATAAAATGGGAAATATACTTTCCGCGAAAGTTAGTTGAATAAACAACTTTCCCGAAAATGAATTATCATAGAAAAACAGGAAATTTGTATCATAAAAAATGAGAAATATCTACTTTGGAAAGTTGGTTAGATAACAAATTTGCCGAAAATAGATATCATAGAACGAAATTGTATCTGCAAAATGGAAATATCTACTTTCCTTGAAAGTTAGTTAGATAAACAACTTTCCGAAGCCGATTATCATAAAACAGGAAATTTACATATCATAAAAATAGGAAATATCCTTTCCGGGAAAGTTGGTTAGATAACCAAATTTGCCGAAAATAGATATCTCATAGAAACAGAAATTTGTATATAAAAATGGGAAATATACTACTTTCCGCGAAAGTTGGTTAGATAAACAACTTTCCCGTAAATAGATTATCATAAGAAAACGGAAATTTGTATCATAAAATGGGAAATATCTACTTTCCGGGAAAGTTGGTTAGATAACCAAATTTTGCCGAAATAGATTATCATAAAACAGGAAATTTGTATCATGAAAAATGGAAATATCTACTTTCCGCGAAAGTTGGTTAGATAAACAACTTTCCCGAAAATAGATTATCATAAGCGGAAATTTGTATCATAAAAATGGGAAATATCTACTTTCCGGGGAAGTTGGTTAGATAACCAATTTTGCCGAAAATAGACTATCATGAAAACAGGAAATTTGTATCATAAAAATGGGAAATATCTACTTTCCGCGAAAGTTGGATGAATAACAACTTTCCCCGAAAATAGATATCATAAGCAGAGAATTTGTATCATAAAAATGAAATATCTACTTTTCAGGAAGTTAGTTAGATAACCAAATTTGCGAAAATAAAGATTATCATAAGAAAACAGGAAATTTGTATCATAAAATGAAATGTCTACTTTCATGAAGTTAGTTAGATAAACAACTTTCCGTAAATAGATTATCATAAAACGAAATTTATCATAAAATGGGAAATATCTACTTTTCCGCGAAAGTTAGTTAGATAAACAACTTTCCGAAAATAGATTATCATAGAAAACGGGAAATTTGTATCATAAAAATGGAAATATCTCCGGGAAGTTGGTTAGATAACCAAATTTGCGAAAATAGATTATCATAGAAAAACAGGAAATTTGTACATCTTTGTAAAAATGAAATATCTACACTTTCACGAAAGTTGGTTAAATAAACAACTTTCACGAAAATAGATTATCATAGAAAACAGGAAATTGTATCTCATAAAAATAAAATATCTACTTTCGGGAAAGAGTTGGTTAAGATAACCAAATTTGCCGAAAATGAATTATCATAGAAAAACAGGAAATTTGTATCATAAAAAATGGGAAATATCTACTTTCCGCGAAAGTTAGTTAGATAAATAACTTTCCCGTAAATAGATTATCATAGAAACAGAGGAGAAATTTGTATCATAAAAAATGGGAAATATCTACTACTTTCCGCGAAAGTTGATTGAATAAACAACTTTCCCGAATGAATATCACTTAAACAGGAAATTGTATCATAAAATGGGAAATATCTACTTTCCGCGAAGTTAGTTAGATAAACAACTTTCCGTAAATAGATTATCGCAGAAAACAAGGAAATTTGTATCATAAAAATGGGAAAATATCTACTTTCCGCGAAAGTTGGTTAGATAAACAACTTTCCGAAAATAGATTATCATAGAAAACAGAAATTTGTATCATACAAAAGATGGAAATATCTACTTTCCGGGAAGAAGTTGATTGAATAACAAATTTTGCCGAAAATAATATATCATAGAAAACGGGAAATTTGTATCATAAAATGAAATATCTACTTTCCGGGAAAGTTGGTTAGATAACCAAATTTGCCGAAAATAGATTATCATAGAAAACGGGAAATTTGTATCATAAAAATGGGAAATATCTACTTTCCGCAAAAGTTTCTTAGATAACCAACTTTCCCGAAAATAGATTATCATAGAAAACGGGAAATTTGTATCATAAAAAATGGGAAATATCTACTTTCCGTGAAAGTTAGTTAGATAACCAAATTTGCCGAAAATAGATTATCATAGAAAACGGGAAATTTGTATCATAAAAAATGGGAAATATCTACTTTCCGGGAAAGTTGGTTAGATAACCAAATTTGCCGAAAACAGATTATCATAGAAAACGGGAAATTTGTATCATAAAAAATGGGAAATATGTACTTTCCAGGAAAGTTGGTTAGATAACCAACTTTCCCGAAAATAGATTATCATAGAAAACGGGAAATTTGTATCATAAAAAATGGGAAATATCTACTTTCCGGGAAAGTTGGTTAGATAACAACTTTCCCGAAAATAGATTATCATAGAAAACGAAATTTGTATCATAAAAATGGAAATATACTACTTTCCGGAGAAGTTGGTTAGATAACCAAATTGCAGAAATAGATTATCATAGAAAACGGGAAATTTGTATCATAAAAAATGGGAAATATCTACTTTCCGCGAAAGTTGGTTAGATAAACAACTTTCCCGTAAATAGATTATCATAGAAAACGGGAAATTTTTATCATAAAATATGGGAAATATCTACTTTCCGGGAAAGTTGGTTAGATAACCAAATTTGCCGAAAATAGATTATCATAGAAAACGGGAAATTTGTATCATAAAAAATGGTAAATATCTACTTTCCGCGAAAGTTGGTTAGATAAACAACTTTCCCGAAAATAGATTATCATAGAAAACGGGAAATTTGTATCATAAAAAATGGGAAATATCTACTTTCCGGGGAAGTTGGTTAGATAACAAAATTTGCCGAAAATTGATTATCATAGAAAACGGGAAATTTGTATCATAAAAAATGGGAAATATCTACTTTCCGCGAAGGTTGGTTAGATAAACAACTTTCCCGAAAATAGATTATCATAGAAAACGGGAAATTTGTATCATAGAAAATGGGAAATATCTACTTACCGGGAAAGTTGGTTAGATAACCAAATTTGCCGAAAATAGATTATCATAGAAAACAGGAAATTTGTATCATAAAAATGGGAAATATCTACTTTCCAGGAAAATTGGTTGAATGTAATTTGCCGAAAATAGATATCATAAAACAGAAATTTGTATCATAAAATGGGAAATATCTACTTTCCGCGAAAGTTGGTTAGATCGACAACTTTCCCATAATAGTTATCATAACAGAGAATTTGTATCATAAAATGGGAAATATCTACTTTCCGCGAAAGTTGGTTAGATAAACAACTTTCCAAAATGAATATCA
>NW_024732349.1:0-12427 GCF_018991925.1 Homarus americanus | reverse complement strand
ATATTTTCTATACTGTCGTTATATACCTTATGAACTTCTTGAAACTGTGCTAGGTTTTCATTTGTGAATACGGAGCGAAAATGACTATTTAACGTACTACACATTTCTAACTCATCATCAGTCATTTCTCCTGTCGTAGTTTTAAGGGGACCTATTGTATCTCTAACCTTTGATTTATACAGTTGATAAAAAGCTTTGGGGGTATATTTCGATTCGTTTGCTACCTTGATTTCATAATTTCTCTTTGCTTTCCTAATTTCTGTTTATACCTGTCTTGTTAGGTTCTGATAGTAACCAAGTAAGTGATTTTCGCCTTTCTTAACTTTTCTATATACTCCTTACTTTTTCCCTAGAAGATCTAAGAGTCTATTATTCATCCATTTTGGTTGGTTCCGTATCGATCTGAATTTTCTTTAGGGATGTGTTTATTTTGGGCATTATTGATTGTCGCAATAAATTGTTCATAAGTAGCTGCTAAATTAAATTCGGGGTTATCCCGTCCTAAGTTGACAGTTTCCGGAGGTGTGGGGGGGATTAATCTTTTGACCATAGGGTCATCCCTTAGGTCTCTCCTTATGCTACCGTAATTAGCATTCCTAAAATCCGGGATCAAGGCCGAATTTTCCTTCTTCCTGCCATCCCATATTATGTTAAAATATATGGCTTTATGATCACTGTTTCCTAGTTCGTCTCCAATCCCAACATCTTTTACTAGATTTTCATTATTACTGAGAACTAAATCGAGGATATTATTTCCTCTAGTGGGCAAGCTTATAAATTTATATATAAAACTATCCTGTACTACTTCTATAAAATCTTCAGATTCATTATCGCTAAGTTGATTTTTCCAATCTATGCCTGAAAAGTTGAAATCGCCTAGAATACATACATTGTTTCTATCAGATGCCTTCTTTATTTCCTCCCATAGCAATTTACCATCGTTCCTACTCAAATTAGGTAGTCTATATATAACACCAATGACTACGGATTCACTGCCCTCAATATTAATCTCTACCCAAATACTTTCATTGTCGCCATTTGTTTTAATGCTTATCGATGTAGCCTTTTTAATGACACCCTGATATACACTGCTGCTAATCGCCACCTCTCTCTCTTCCTACTCTGTCAAATTTAAATAGTTATATCCTGGGAATATAAAATTCGCTTAAAAAATGCTTTGTTGTTTGGAAATTTATCCATGTTTCCGTTATTGCAATTATATCTATGTTCTTCTTAGCCAACAATACCTATTCTGTTTTATCCACTTTGTTTACACAGGCTTCTACCATTAGTATAATAAACACTCATATATTTCGCTTTCTCTATCTGTTTTACATTTATACCATGTTTGTTATTATAACTATATTTTCAGTATTATCTACTTTCTGTTTCACTACTTCCTATGACCTGCTTGGTTTTTTGACTCCATTTTCCCACCCCTCTCTACTGGCGAACCCCCCCCTTCGGAGTGACAATTTCACGCTCCAGGGATGCAGACAACGTCTTTACCCCCTCACGAGACAAGTGTACTCCGTCGCGACAGTACAGGTAGTCGTTGCCATAAAATCGTTGCCCGTCATCAATGAATGCCCAACCATTGTTTGCACAATGTTTTTCCAGTCGGCAATTAATAGCAATTGCCCTGGACAGCCATTCACGACCAACCCCTCTTCTAGGCAAGGCACCACATACTATCGGGACCCCTCCCCTATCTCTAATCTTTCCCAGCGCCTCCCTATACCTCTTGAAAAGTTCCTCACTCCTAACCTTACCTATGTCGTTTCCCCCCACACTAAGACACACTACTGGATTGGTACCCTCCCCTGACAAAACTCTGTCTAACCTCTCGGCTACATGCCCTATCCCAGCCCCAGGAAAACATACCCTAGTCCTACGTTTCCTATCTCTCGCACAAAAAGCCCGATCCATAAACCTCACCTGGCTGAAGATTGTGAAGTGAGATGCAGTGAAGATTGTGAAGCGAGATGTAGTGAAGATTGTGAAGCGAGATGTAGTGAAGATTGTGAAATAAGATTATAAAGTAAACTGTAGTAATTGAGGTTAAACGAACGCGGGTTATTCTGTAGTGTATCCGTGTCTTGTTAACGTGGAACCAACATGGCGGTGGTTCTCAATATAGATACGTTATTTTGCCGGGAATTTCTGTCAAAAAAAAATATGAATCAACCATATTTAGCCTAAATTAACCTAACGGCTTTATTATATATTCTAAGTTTTTTAAGTTGGATAGATCAGATCAGGTTAGGTTAAGTCAGGTTGGGTTAGGTTAGGTTAGTTTTGTTAATTTTGCCACTTAGAGGCTAGTTTATTGTGCTCCCCATACTCATCCTGTCAGCTGTAGCACAGAGAGATTACAAAGTGGTGTTAGATGAGGTAGGTGGTTAAGTTAAGTTTCAATAGGTTAGGTTAGATTATGTCAGGGTGGGTTAAGTTAGGTTAGGTAGGTAATAAGTAGATAGGTTATGTTAGGTAG
The DNA here is from genome assembly GCF_018991925.1 of Homarus americanus. Taxonomy (NCBI): domain Eukaryota; kingdom Metazoa; phylum Arthropoda; class Malacostraca; order Decapoda; family Nephropidae; genus Homarus; species Homarus americanus. The sequence continues at coordinate 9,933 of NW_024732349.1, read as the reverse complement.
GTGGGAAAGTTAGGTTTGATTAGGTTAGCTTATGTCAGACGGGGAGGTTAGGTTAGATTATGTCAGGTTAGGTAAGATTATGTCAGGTTAGGTTAGATTATGTCAGGTTAGGTTAGATTATGTCAGGTTAGGTAAGATTATGTCAGGTTAGGTAAAATTATGTCAGGTTTGGTTAGATTATGTCAGGTTAGGTAAGATTATGTCAGGTTAGTTAGATTATGTCAGGTTAGGTTAGATTATATCAGGTTAGGTTAGATTATGTCAGGTTAGGTAAGATTATGTCAGGTTAGGTTAGATTATGTCAGGTTAGGTTAGATTATGTCAGGTTAGGTTAGATTATGTCAGGTTAGGTAAGATTATGTCAGGTTAGGTTAGATTATGTCAGGTTATGTTAGATTACCTCAGGTTAGGTTAGATTATGTCAGGTTAGGTAAGTAGGTAGAGGTGGGTAAAAAAGGTTAGGTTAGGTCGGCAGGTTTTAGTGTAGGAGCTTAAGTAATCCCGTAAAAATTTCATGTTAATTTTTGACACCATACATTATAATAATCCTTATAAACTATGTTAAGGAACTGTGGTGTCATTTTTTCTGAACGGTTTATTATAAGTTTTATGCCTTTAAAGAAGTTTTATTAAAGAGCGGCGTAATGAACCACAGATGTATTACCATTAAGTCCTAATTAACTTAAAACATGACTAATAACCTATGAAAATGTAGTATTATATGATTACAATTTAACATAATATATCATGAATGCTGTTATAATATCATAAGTGTGTTACAAACATGGCTGCTCATATATGCCATCCTGTCTCTGGCAAAGAAGAGATTGCAGTAAGTAAAATTATTTGCTAAAGACAAATACTGGAAATTAAACATATACATATTACCATTATCTGAAAAGCTTAGAACCACCGTTTTATATTTATTAAAAGTTTGTAGTGTTATACATCATGTGTAAACAAGTCACAAGTTATTATTTACGACATTGCTTCAGTCCTCGTCATCAGAGTCTTCTGTGTACAACAGATTCCTTCACCTTGTTTAGGCATTTCTCATCATCTGCTTGACAGTTACACATCTCGGTGCATGTCATGCTATTCTTTCTGATTCTTTCTGTATGAACATGACAATGATCCACATTTCCTGACGCCACATCCACATTTAACAAGTTCTGTGATTGCTTCTGGAGCTGGTGGTTGGTCTGATATTACTAGTATGAAACAGTCATTGTCAATCTTCCAGCCATGCTCTAATTGTGAAAGCATTTCACTGTCTGCATCACAAGACCACAGAAGAGCTTGATACCTTCCTCTCAATATATGATACTTTAGAGTTGCTGCAGTCGCTGGTAGTTCTCCAGCTTCTGCCTGCGTTTTCTTGAAGAGATGCCATCTAAGTTATGACAGTTTAGTGAAAGTCATTCGTGGACAGTAGAGCTTAAATACAAATTCCTTTAGACCAATAAACATGTCTGCTGGAGGGCATTTGGTCTACTCAGCATCTTGAATGCATCTAGGACTTTTGTGTTAGATTTCATCAAAGTGCTCCAACATGCTTTCTTTCCTTTGCCAACAAATTTTCCAATGCAGTCAGATCCTGTGAAGGCATGGAAACCTGTAAGGCTCTCTGCCCAATGTGTCGTCGCTCACCAGTTCCTGTTTTCATACTTGTATTTTCTCCAAGTTGAGGCTGCTTTAATATGCCAAACACATCAGTGTCTGGTGACTTGATATGTACAGTGCTGCCCTTCTGTGATGCATATACTGTATGTCCTGCTTAAGTTCTATAACTTGTGATAGCAATTTGATGGTTGAAGTCTTATTTGCTGCTTTCCACGACAGAAGATTAACCTTGGACATCTTTTCCCAGATGCTCAATGGACCAACAATACGTTTCTTGACAAAATTTTCATAATTTTGTCTTCCAACTTCATATGCACATAGATTGTCATATTTGGCATTTTCTGGCATTACAGCTCCAGTTACCAAGTTTAAAAGAGCATCATTTTCCTGGGATTACAGTCACCAATAACATTGTGTAGCTTCTGTACATCAGCATATTGACGGCTGACAATAGCTGTAGAGAGCTCATGATGTTCTGTTCTTTTGTAATCTTTATGAGTTTGATATTTTATGTAATGAACTTAATTTGAAAACCCAAATGGTAGTATATGATCTTTTATCACCTTAGACACTCTGTGCGTCATGCCTCTCAAGTGATTTTTTTTTCCTCTCTACTTCTCTGGACAAATACGACCTTTATCCCATCAGAAAAAATATCACCATATATTTTCTTAATCTACAGGTGCCAAGGTTTAAAATGACGGATGGTGTTAAAAATTAACCTGAAATTTTTACGTGACCACATATTGTCTTGTTGAGTTTCTGAGAGAACTTCACGGCTAAATAGCGCCTCTGTATTGATAGCCGGTACATGTCGTAATATCCACCGCTCATAGTTAAATCTTTATGTCCGTTTATTTTGTCCTAATTTAAGTATCAAAGAGTGTTTTTATTTTTAAGTATCTTAAGTATCTTTTTTCCTCACTCTTAAGTATCTAAGTATGATGTTTTTTTCATTTTTAAGTAACTAACCATATTTTTGTTTTCATTATAAAATGTGATTGATATAGACAACAGAAGTAAATATCAGCTGGAGGTCGTAAACGAAGCTGATGTGAAGTATTTTGACTCACTGTTCCCACGAACTAATTGCTTCTCTGGTTTATACCGAAGAAATAAAACCGTCAACGAACCATCCGATTCAAATGTGTCTTAGGCGATACAGGGTGTTTAGGCGTCATTCTGATACCAAGAATGACTTTGTGTACTGTGGTGAAGCTGGGGGTAGGATAGGGTTGGGTTGGGTTGGGATGGGTTAGGATTACGCATGTGTGGGTATATTCTGTCGCATTTTATAGGTATCTTGCGTCTTTCTCTTTATTCCTTCTTTATCATGAGTATCTGTGCCTATTAATACACCACCTCGCAGGATAGTGGAAGAGGAATGGATAGTAACGAGATAATATTCTTCTTACATATACCTTAGCTTGATTACAGGTAACACCAGGTAGAAGTTACGTGACTCTTAAGAGTTTTCCTCGACTTGGCTGATTCAACTGTAAGACTTGCTGTATTTATCCTTATTAAAATCCTCCACCTGTAAGACCCTCCACTTGTAAGACTCTCCACCTGTAAGACCCTCCACTTGTAAGACTCTCCACTTGTAAAACCCTTTATGGATTTGAAATACCTTCTCGTCTTGACTCCACTAGTACTGTACACACCCTCTCTAGCCTTAGTTTACAGTAATGTTGAAGTATATAATGAAGACTCACAGCTCATGGGTTAGAAAAACAAAAGATGCTTGTTTTATTTATTTATTTATTTATTTATTTATAGCTTATTTTAGAATCCCCGAAAGTTAGAACAAAATGGCTGACGGGACTCACAAGCGGGCGATGTTTACAGTATGGACCAAGAATAAAAAATAAATGAAAAATAAAATAAATAAATCGTAAATTGGTGCATTGTTTCTCCAGGGGTAATTATAGAAGTACAAATGTTCTCCAGCAGTGGGTAACGATCATAGCCACGTATAGAGCTTCTAACGCAGGTAGATTGATATAGATGCATTACCTGGAGTTAGTGGGTTACAGGGGCCTCCTACACGATAATATTAAAGGTGTTTTTTCCTTCTGTTTGTGGCACTTGAGGTGTTTAGGTTAGGTTTAATTAAAATAGTTTAGTTATAATAGTTATATTACGATAAGTTAAGTTGAATTTAGAACTTTTGATTTGCATATATCGTGTTTTAGAAGGATTTGTTAGCTAATAAGTATAATTTGGATAAGTTTAGTTTAATTTAGATCATTTGATTTTACAAGGTCGTATTATAATGACTGGGAACCATATAGAAAACTGTTAGAGAAGTAAATATTTCTACGGCAGTGAATGAGTAAGTCAATAAGTGGTGTATAGAGCTGCTGACGCAACTTAAACGGTATATACTGTACATTATATGTTATCAGAGCTTTCCTGTTGTACGTAACCGCCTCCGTCAAAGTGTCTTACTGGCTCATGTGAAGATTAGCCTCTAGTTTATTTAACCTCAAGATTAACTTACACTGGCACTGCCTGACCTGACCTGACCTCACCTACCCTAAATTCCCAATACCCCTACCCTAATACCCTACTCCTACCCTACCCTACCCTACCCTACCCTAACCTAACTCTAAATTCCAACTTACCTCAAGTAGCGTTAGGGTTAATCATTAGCTGGTGTTAAGCCGAGGGTTAATCAGGCAATCTATCTTAATTAACAATTTTGGTCAGGTGAGGCCTTCCTTACCTTACTGAGAGCAGGAGGATGAGGACTTGCTAACGTCTACAGATCATCGTCAACCAAGGCAGATATTGAATACCTTTTGTTTACCTTCGTGGCTTAAGAACACATCTTAACACCATAAGACTATTCGCCTCAATACAATAATACAGTAATTGATTATCGTATTCTAATAAAATTTACGGTGTATCTTGTGAACCAGATTTATTGTTTGACCTTAGTGAATGAGAAACTGGTTGAGGTGTATTGTGGTAAACATCCTTAAGAGCAGCTCTGTATGTTCTTACGACCTCAAAGTAACACAAAAGGTAGCCAATATCTACCCTTGATCAGTCACTTTATGTAGATGTCAATTGTGTCATTTTTCTAGACTTAGTGCCCCCTGGAGGAGAAAGTAAATACAATGTTGATATATTTTGGTCACAACACACACTAGTAGATTATTTTTCCTTTTTAACTAAATAATTAACACTATGAAGCTAACTAATTATATAACTCAAAGATGGCAACCAATATGGCGTCGATATTGTTCACATACTCTATGATAAATAGATGTATTGTCTGTTTAATTTTAGGGAAGAATTTAATTTATAAACTTTTGAGAATCTGGATACAGGAGTTTTGTCTTTGTGTGTGTGTGTGTGGTGATGATGACGCATACTTTCCTCTGCAGTGAAAAAATATCTTGACATTGCAAAGTTTAACTGTAAGCCGAAGGAACGTTTGTAATGTGACTTGTTATGTGAAATTGTAACTTGAAATTCTTTGTGAAAAAATATTTCCCTATAAAGTTTGGCAATAAATGAAGTATTACATCAAGGTGTAACTTGTAGTTCCTTGTGGAGTAAATTACCTAAGTGGACGATACAGCTACTCCAGGGTGTAAGACCTAGAGTAGAAAGTCTTAAGACCTTACCTGAGGTTGAAAGACTCTTATAGTGGAACGTCTTAGGCATTGAAACTTTAATTACAGTAAATAAGATATAATCTACCTAAACATTCCTTCACCTGGCGACAACTAATGATACAGGTGGTGTAATAGCTCTTTAAAATTCCTCCGTTTGATATAATAATGACCACACATGAACTTATAATGTGCAATATCTTGATAACACATTAGCTGCAACATTACACATAGTCCAGTGTATGTGTAGTGAGGGACATCTACCTAAATGAGTTACAGAATGTTGAGTTGAGGCAAATAAAAGTTGGGACATGTTTGAGATCATCAGTTGAGCCAAACGTTTATACTCAATATTGTTTTAATGGTATTTTAGGGCGACCGACAAATGTAAACAAAATGGCCGGCTAGGTGACACATACCTTACAAGAAATAAACATGAGAACGAACACACACACATACACACACACACACACACACACCAGTTTTACCCACATTATCACCAGACTATCGGCATACCTGGTCGGTGGACACCTGCCTCCTCCTCCTCCTCCTCACCTTGCTAATATGCTAATATGCTAATATCCTCTGGTATGTTCCAGTCTATTTAAGATATGCTCCCATCTATCTTAAAGAGCTTATGCTAGGTTGGTCTGATATGCTCCTCAAAGACTATGCTGATATACTCTTGTCATCTGATATGCCATTATGTTCATATCACTCTAAAGGATATACTAATATGTTCTGATATGTTGGTATGGTTCTGTCTCTCAGAGGGTGTGCTGATGTACTATAAGAGCATATGGGGTATGCTGATATACTTGGTTATGTAGCTAGGCTCATATCTCTCTTACAGGGTATGCTAATATACCCTGATATGCTTGCATCTATCTCTGAGCGTATACTGGTTGACTGTAATGACATAAGAGATATGCTGGTATGCTTCTAAGGGAATATGTTAACATACTCTAATAATAATTTGAAATGAGGTTAGCTATACCTTAGATTCAGGGGATATACTGATATGATATGAATTAACCTAGAAGTATACTGATATGTTCTCAAGGCATTCAGGGGATCTGTTAGTATGCTTCGACATACTTTCGGAACAAGGTAAACTGGACCTTCAGAAGATAGGGTGATATGCTGACATATTCTGATGGATCTAAGAGAGAGTGGAAGACTATGAGAGCTAGTTAATATACTCAGGTATGTTGATATCCCTTCATGGCACTTGGGATATATGGTAATATACTCCGATGTGTCTCTTTGGATATACTGATATGCCACTAATGGGTCCCCAGAAAGCAGGAGACAAGTTGATCTGCTTCGAGGACACTAATCTGTATAATGATTTTTTCCCTGACTGTTAAGAAGTATACTGGTATATTTCAAATGTTGCTTAGTATTATAGTATACTTTGGGCTGTTCTGAACATATTTCACAGCTGATTTTCAGAAATATATGCTGCTGTCACTGGCTTGTTTATTCCGGAGACATTGATTATACTTTGAGTATGTTGATATGCTTTGTTACCAGTCAAGGAATATGCTGATATGTTCTGACACTTCTCAGTGATTACCCTGATATACTTAGATACCTGACAGTATTTATTGGAGTATAGTGTCCTATACTCTGATGTCATTCTAGTGATATGCTGATGAGCTGACATACCGCTTTATGTAACTGTGATATATTGAATCATATACATCCATTCCTCATGCTTAATATATATGATATTCTAAACAATGCTGATATTATTTATGTTATACCCTGATTATATACTAACATACTACAGTGTCATTTATAGTGTATGATATTAAACATTCGGGGGTATACTTTGAGGTTATTTAGAGAATATGATGGCAAACGGTGATATACTCTGATGCCATATTTGGTATACACAGATATATTGATATAATTTATATAATATACCGATAGATATAACTAAATATCTGTGAAGTAAATCCTGTACTTTTTTATATACCATTCAGGGTGAAGGTATGCTAATATACCACGATAGCACCCGTCTCTCAGCGCTAATATACCCTGATGGCACACTTAACATCCTGGCGCCGGTCGTGGGGTATACTGATATGCTAAAGTCTTCTTCATCTTCTAATATCTCGACTTCAGCTTCGTAAACTGTGATTACTTAAACGTATTTAACGCTCGTTTACGTAACTTTTTTGTAGAATAAATGAATGTATATCCGGGGTTCTTCTGTTTCTTTGTCCATCTGATGTTTGCGTCCATGTTGAGGAGAACCACTTAGCAGGGCTCGCATTTTCCCATAATGTGTTACCTCAAGTTCCATAATTTGCACTTAGTGAAGCCACGATATCCCGCGTTATGTTGCCCGTCTTACTTCCTTCTGGGTTATGTGTCTTAAGTTGGTGAAAAAATTAAATTAAGGCTGAATTATTGTTAAATGTTAAGGTATTATAGTACTTGTCTGTCGTGTTGTTAATATAACATAGTTTCACCAGCAGTATGTACTCAAGAGCTTATTAACATCGTTGACGAGTCAGAGCCGCGACACTGAACCAATCTATATGAACATTAACACAAAAAATAAATTGTTACATTACATCGACTATCAAGACATAACTTACAATACAAATTAATAAATAATTGTACCAGGCAGATAAAAATATTAGTTACAAAAAAATTATGAAAATAGTCTTAATGTTCACGCCAGAACTTACCCATAAACAGATAAATTGTACCGGGAATTTTCCCCCCACACCCTCATCATTGTCACTTTATGTAACTTGCTGACAAAACCCATGACCCTTCAGGCCTTTTACGCCCTTAATGCATGAGTCATAAAGGCAAGCATGAACTCCGCATGCTTCCCAGTTGGGCACTGTAAACGCTTCTGCGCTTCACCTTGCACAGGATGTAAGGGGGTGCCCAATAAACTAGCCCCCTCGTGGGCAATCTGTAATCACTACCACTGTCTCGCGGCCCAGAGTAGTAGTTGGACATATCACTAGACAGGGAAATTCACACTTAACACAAGTGTGTTTTGGCGTGTTTGTTTACAAAACACAAGCCCATACAGCCGGTCATTCTCCACACACTAACAACCCTCCCTACTGTAACTACGATAGTTGAACCAGTCTATATTAAACACTCGTTCCTCCTCCTCGCCAGCCACTTAAGAGTCCCCAATAGTTTTTCTTCGCTTTCTCTCATTTCTTTTTAATAATAACAATAATACCAAGGATAGCTGCTGGGTCGTCTGCATTGTTGTTGTGATGTTACGTCTCCCTTCTACTCGCACAGCGGCGTTAACTTTTTTTTCTTGCTGTAGTAACTGAACCAAGAGCCACTCGTGTGACCACATTTGGAAGAAATTACTCGTAATTTCTTGCTCCAAATTAATTGCTCATCAAAGGGATCGTGTGACCGTAACTTAAGTCACCCTTTAAGAAAAACTGTAAATACTGATTCACAAAACTTAAGGATAATTTCTGACTTGGAACCATCGGTGTAATGCAGAAACAGTTATTGTATTCTAAAACCTACCCAAGAAATCTTTTACCCACTTACGATATAATTCTTTTCTATTCCATCAATAGATGTTATTTTACTTTTTTATACGTATTTTTATTTTAGTAATTTATAAACTATTTTCTTTATATACTTCATTACCTTTTAGTGTAATGAAGAGAATGAATTACAGAAGGTTTTTATAATTATATTGCGAACAATATTTTTCCTCGCAATAAATAAACAATGACGATGATCTTGTTTACAATATGGAGCTTGATGTCTTACTCCATGTTCGTTTATTACATTTTCTGCCATACCCGACTGTTCTTTTCTTTCTTGTGGTGAAGGTTTTTGACAATTGATATATATATAAAGTTGAGTTAAGAATAATGACTCTGATATTATAGCCATTAGGTCCTGAATAATAAGTGGTGTCTAAGTGAACAAATGTATGATGTCTTCAATTACCAGCGTAGTGTGGGGTAACAGTGGGGGTAGAAGCGAAGGGTAGGAGTGAAGGGTGGGAGTAAGGCGTGGGAGTAAGGGGTGGGAGTAAGGGGTGGGAGTAAGGGGTGGGAGTAAGGCGTGGGAGTAAGGGTGGGAGTAAGGGGTGGGAGTAAGGGGTAGGAGTAAGGGGTGGGAGTAAGGGGTGGGAGTAAGGGATGGGAGTAATGGGTATAAGGGGAGTAAGGTGAGTAAGGTGGGAGTATGGGAGTATATGGGAGGGCGTGGGAGGAGGGTGGAGTAAGGGGTGGGAGAAGGGTGGGAGTATATGGGAGCGGGAGTAAGGGGTGGGAGGCAGGGAGTAAGGGGTGGAGTAAGGGAGGGTGGGAGTAAGGGGTGAGGAAGGGGTAGGAGTAAGGGTAGGAGTAAGGGGTAGGAGTAAGGTGGGAAAGCAAGGGTGGAGAGGTGGAGTAAGGCATGGGAGTAAGGCGTGGGAGTAAGGGTGGGAGTTAGGGGTGTGAGTAAGGGGTGGGAGTAAGGGGTGGGAGTAAGGGGGTGGGAGTAAGTGGTGGGAGTAAGAAGTGGGAGTAAGGGGTAGAAGTAAGGGGTAGGAGTAAGGGGTAGAAGTAAGGGGTAGAAGGAAGGGGTGGGAGCAAGGGGTGGGAATAAGGGGTGGTAATATGGGGTGGGATTAAGGGGTGGGAGTAAGGGGTAGGAGTAAGGGGTAGGAGTGACGAGTAAG
>NW_024732348.1:0-13843 GCF_018991925.1 Homarus americanus | reverse complement strand
TCGACCATGGGCCTTTGTTATGGTCAACCAGGGGACTTTCTTATACTCAATCAGGGGGCTTTGTTTTCCTCGACCAGAGGAGTTTGTTATACTCGATCATGGTACTTTCTTATACTCGATCAAGGGCCTTTTCATAATCGATTAGGGGACTTTGTTAGATTCGATGAGGGGCCTTTGTTATAATCGATGAGGGGCCTTTGTTATACTTAATCATGGGCCATTGTAATATTCAAACAGGGGAATTTGTTATACTCGATCAGGGGGCTTTGTTATAATCGAGGAGGGGACTTTGTTATACTGGATGAGGTTCATTTGTTATACTCGATCAAGGGCCTTTGCTATACTCGATCAGGGGACTTTGTTAAACCTGATCAGGGGGCTTTGTTATGCTCAATCAGGGGCCTTTGTTATATTATATCGGAGGCTTTTGTTATCCTCGAATGGGGGAATTTGTTATACTCGATCATGAGACTTTCTTATACTCGGTCAGGGGGTTTTATTATACTCGATCAGGGGACTTTGTTATACTCGATCAGGGGACTTTGTTATACACGACCAGGGGACTTTGTTTTACTCGATCAGGGGACTTTGTTATACTCGATCAGGTGTCTTTACATTATACTCGATCAGGGGACTTTATTGCTCGATGAAGTTGACTGTTATACTCGATCAGGGGACTTTGTTATACTCGACCAGGGTCCTTTTTTATGCTCGACCAGTGGCCTTTGTTATACTCGTTCAAAGGGCTTTGTTATATTCGATTAGGGGACTTTGTTATACTCGACCAGGGGCCTTTGTTATGGTCAACCTGGGGACTTTGTTATACTCAATCAGGGGAGTTTGTTATACTTGATCAGGGGGCTTTGTTTTCCTCGACCAGAGGACTTTGTTATACTCGATCAGGGGACTTTGTTATGCTCGATGATTGGGCTTTATTATATTCGATCAAGAGCCTTTTCATAATCAATTAGGGGACTTTGTTAGACTCGATGAGGGGCCTTTGTTATACTCGATGAGGGGCCTTTGTTATACTCAATCATGGGCCATTGTTATATTCAAACAGGGGACTTTGTTATACTCGATCAGGGGCCTTTGTTATAATCGATGAGGGGACTTTGTTTTACTCGATGAGGGGCATTTGTTATACTCGATCAAGGGCCTTTGCTATACTCGATCAGGGGACTTTGTTAAACCTGATTAGGGGGCTTTGTTATGATCAATCAGGGGCCTTTGTTATACTATATCAGGGGCTTTTCTTATACTCGAACCAGGGGAATTTGTTTTACTCGATCATGAGACTTTGTTATACTTGATCAGGGCCTTAATTATACTCGACCAGGGGAGTTTGATATACTCGATCAGGGGACTTTGTTATACTCGGTCAGGGAGCTTTATTATACTCGATCAGGGGACTTTGTTATACTCGATCAGGGGACTTTGTTATGCTCGACCAGGGGACTTTGTTATTATCGATCAGGGGACTTAGTTATACTCGATGATTGGGCTTTGTTATACTCGATCAAGGGACTTTGTTATACTCGACCAGGGTCCTTTTTTATGCTCGACCAGTGGCCTTTGTTATACTCGTTCAGGGGGCTTTTTTATATTCGATTAGGGGACTTTGTTATACTCGACCAGGGCCCTTTGTTATGGTCAACCAGGGGACTTTGTTATACTCAATCGGGGGCTTTGTTTTCCTCGACCAGAAGACTTTGTTATACTCGATCATGGTACTTTGTTATACTAGATCAAGGGCCTTTTTATAATCGATTAGGGGACTTTGTTAGACTCGATGAGGGGCCTTTCTTATAATCGATGAGGGGCCTTTGTTATACTTAATCATGGGCCATTGTTATATTCAAACAGGGGAATTTGTTATACTCGATCAGGGGGCTTTGTTATAATCGATGAGGGGACTTTGTTATACTGGATGAGGGGCATTGGTTATACTCGATCAAGGGCCTTTGCTATACTCGATCAGGGGACTTTGTTAAACCTGATCAGGGGGCTTTGTTATGCTCAATCAGGGGCCTTTGTTATATTATATCGGAGGCTTTTGTTATCCTCGAATGGGGGAATTTGTTATACTTGATCATGAGACTTTGTTATACTCGATCAGTGCCTTTATTATACTCGACCAGCGGAGTTTGATATACTCGATCAGGGGACTTTCTTATACTCGGTCAGGGGACTTTGTTTTACTTGATCAGGGGACTTTGTTATACTCGATCAGGTGTCTTTTTTATACTCGATCAGGGGACTTTGTTATACTCGATCAGGAGACATAGTTATACTCGATCAGGAGACTTTGTTATACTCGAATACGAGTCTTTTTTATACTCGACCAGGGGACTTTGTTATACTCGATCGAGGGGACTTTGTTATACTCGATCAGGGCCTTTGTTATACTCGATCAGGGGTTTTGTTATACTCGACCAGGAGGACTTTATTTATACTCGATCAGGGGACTTTGTTATACTTGATCAGGCGAATTGTTACTCTCGACCAGCGGACTTTGTTTATTACTCGATCAGGGGACTTTGTTGTACTCGATCAGGGCTTTGTTATCCTCGATCGAGAGGACTTGTTATACTCGATCAAGGACTTTGTTTTTCTCGATCAGGGGTCTTTGTTATACTCGATCAGGGGACTTTGTTATACTCGATCAGGGTACATAGTTATACCCGATCAGGAGACTTTGTTATACTCGAATAGGAGTCTTTTTTATACTCGGCCAGGTGACTTTGTTATACTCGATCTGGGGACTTTGTTATTCTAGATCAGGGACTTTGTAATATCCGATCAGGGGGCTTTCTTATACTCGATGAGGGGCCTTTGTTATACTCGACCAGGGGACTTTGTTATACTCCATCAGCTGTCTTTGTTATACTCGATCAGGTGTCTTTGTTATACTCGATCAGGGGACTTTGTTATACTCGATCAGGAGACATAGTTATACTCGATCAGGAGACTTTGTTATACTCGAATACGAGTCTTTTTTATACTCGACCAGGGGACTTTGTTATACTCGATCAGGGGACTTTGTTATACTCGATCAGGGGACTTTCTTATACTCGGTCAGGGGGTTTTATTATACTCGATCAGGGGACTTTGTTATACTCGATCAGGGGACTTTGTTATACTTGATCAGGCGAATTTGTTATACTCGACCAGCGGACTTTGTTGTACTCGATCAGGGGACTTTGTTGTACTCGATCAGGGCTTTGTTATCCTCGATCAGGGACTTTGTTATACTCGATCAGGGGACTTTGTTTTACTCGATCAGGGGTCTTTGTTATACTCGATCAGGGGACTTTGTTATACTCGATCAGGGTACATAGTTATACTCGATCAGGAGACTTTGTTATACTCGAATAGGAGTCTTTTTTATACTCGGCTAGGGTACTTTGTTATACTCGATCTGGGGACTTTGTTATTCTAGATCAGGGACTTTGTAATATCCGATCAGGGGGCTTTCTTATACTCGATGAGGGGCCTTTGTTATACTCGACCAGGGGACTTTGTTATACTCCATCAGCTGTCTTTGGTATACTCCATTAGGGGCCTTTGTCATACTCGATGAGGGGGCTTTGTTATACTCGATCATGGGACATTACTATCTCGACCAGGGGACTTTGTTATATACGATCAGGGGATATGTTATACTCGATCAGGGGACGTGTTATACTCGATCAGGGGACTTTGTTATACTCGATCAGGAGACTTTGTTGTACTCGATCAGGGGACTTTTTTATACTCGATCAGGCGGTTTTGTTATGCTCGATCACGGGCATTTGTTATACTCGACCAGGGGACTTTGTTATACTAGATCAGGGGACTTTGTTATACTCGATGAAGGGACTTTGTTATACCTGATGAAAGGGCTTTGTTATACTCGATCAGTAGCCTTTGTTATACTCGATCAAGGGCCTTTGTCATAATCGATCAGGGGACTTTGTTATACTTGATCAGGGGAATTTGTTATACTCGATCAGGGGACTTTGTTATTCTCGATGATTGGGCTTTGTTATACTCGATCAGGGGACTTTGTTATACTCGACCAGGGGACTTTGTTATACTTGATCAGGGGACTTTGTTATACTCGATGATTGGGCTTTGTTATACTCGATCAGGGGACTTTGTTATACTCGACCAGGGTCCTTTTTTATGCTCGACCAGTGGCCTTTGTTATACTCGTTCAAAGGGCTTTGTTATATTCGATTAAGGGACTTTGTTATACTCGACCAGGGGCCTTTGTTATGGTCAACCTGGGGACTTTGTTATACTCAATCAGGGGAGTTTGTTATACTCGATCATGGTAATTTTGTTATACTTCTGATCAGGCCTTTATTATACTCGACCAGGGGAGTTTGATATACTGATCAGGGGACTTTTGTTATACTCGGTCAGGAGCTTTTATTATACCGATCAGGACTTGTTATACTCGGATCAGGGGACTTTGTTATGCTCGACCAGGGGACTTTGTTATTATCGATCAGGGGACTTAGTTATACTCGATGATTGGGCTTTGTTATACTCGATCAAGGGACTTTGTTATACTCGACCAGGGTCCTTTTTTATGCTCGAACAGTGGCCTTTGTTATACTCGTTCAGGGGGCTTTGTTATATTCGATTAGGGGACTTTGTTATACTCAACCAGGGCCCTTTGTTATGGTCAACCAGGGGACTTTGTTATACTCAATCGGGGGCTTTGTTTTCCTCGACCAGAGGACTTTGTTATACTCGATCATGGTACTTTGTTATACTAGATCAAGGGCCTTTTTATAATCGATTAGGGGACTTTGTTAGACTCGATGAGGGGCCTTTCTTATAATCGATGAGGGGCCTTTGTTATACTTAATCATGGGCCATTGTTATATTCAAACAGGGGAATTTGTTATACTCGATGAGGGGGCTTTGTTATAATCGATGAGGGGACTTTGTTATACTGGATGAGGGGCATTGGTTATACTCGATCAAGGGCCTTTGCTATACTCGATCAGGGGACTTTGTTAAACCTGATCAGGGGGCTTTGTTATGCTCAATCAGGGGCCTTTGTTATATTATATCGGAGGCTTTTGTTATCCTCGAATGGGGGAATTTGTTATACTTGATCATGAGACTTTGTTATACTCGATCAGTGCCTTTATTATACTCGACCAGCGGAGTTTGATATACTCGATCAGGGGACTTTCTTATACTCGATCAGGTGTCTTTGTTATACTCGATCAGGGGACTTTGTTATACTCGATCAGGGCCTTTGTTATACTCGATCAGGGGACTTTGTTATACTCGACCAGGGGACTTTGTTATACTCGATCAGGGGATTTGTTATACTCGATCAGGGCCTTTGTTATACTCGACCAGGGTCCTTTTTTATGCTCGACCAGTGGCCTTTGTTATACTCGTTGAGGGGGCTTTGTTATATTCGATTAGGGGACTTTGTTATACTCGACCAGGGCCCTTTGTTATGGTCAACCAGGGGACTTTGTTATACTCAATCAGGGGGCTTTGTTTTCCTCGTCCAGATTACTTTGTTATACTCGATCATGGTACTTTGTTATACTCGATCAAGGGCCTTTTCATAATCGATTAGGGGATTTTGTTAGATTCAATGAGGGGCCTTTGTTATAATCGATGAGGGGCCTTTGTTATACATAATCATGGGCCATTATTATATTCAAACAGGGGAATTTGTTATACTCGATCAGGGGGCTTTGTTATAATCGATGAGGGGACATTGTTATACTGGATGAGGGGCATTTGTTATACTCGATCAAGGGCCTTTGCTATACTCGATCAGGGGACTTTGTTAAACCTGATCAGGGGGCTTTGTTATGCTCAATCAGGGGCCTTTGTTATATTATATCGGAGGCTTTTGTTATCCTCGAATGGGGGAATTTGTTATACTCGATGATGAGACTTTGTTATACTCGATAAGGGCCTTTATTATACTCGACCAGAGGAGTTTGATATACTCGATCAGGGGACTTTCTTATGCTCGGTCAGGGGGTTTTATTATACTCGATCAGGGGACTTTGTTATACTCGATCAGGGGACTTTGTTATACTTGATCAGGGGAATTTGTTATACTCGACCAGCGGACTTTGTTGTACTCGATCAGGGGACTTTGTTGTACTCGATCAGGGGCTTTGTTATCCTCGATCAGGGGACTTTGTTATACTCGACGAGGGGACTTTGTTTTACTCGATCAGGGGACTTTGTTTTACTCGATCAGGGGTCTTTGTTATACTCGATCAGGGGACTTTGTTATACTCGATCAGGGGACATAGTTATACTCGATCAGGAGACTTTCTTATACTCGAATAGGAGTCTTTTTTATACTCGACCAGGGAACGTATACTCGATCTAGGGACTTTGTTATACTAGATCAGGGACTTTGTAATATCGATCAAGGGGGCTTTCTTATATACTCGATGAAAGGCCTTTGTTATACTCGATCAGGGGACTTTGTTA
This sequence comes from Homarus americanus, assembly GCF_018991925.1. Taxonomy (NCBI): domain Eukaryota; kingdom Metazoa; phylum Arthropoda; class Malacostraca; order Decapoda; family Nephropidae; genus Homarus; species Homarus americanus. Next base: position 7,366 of record NW_024732348.1, on the reverse strand, counting down.
TTCTCGATGATTGGGCTTTGTTATACTCGATCAGGGGACTTTGTTATACTCGACCAGGGGACTTTGTTATACTTGATCAGGGGACTTTGTTATACTCGATGATTGGGCTTTGTTATACTCGATCAGGGGACTTTGTTATACTCGACCAGGGTCCTTTTTTATGCTCGACCAGTGGCCTTTGTTATACTCGTTCAAAGGGCTTTGTTATATTCGATTAAGGGACTTTGTTATACTCGACCAGGGGCCTTTGTTATGGTCAACCTGGGGACTTTGTTATACTCAATCAGGGGAGTTTGTTATTCTTGATCAGGGGGCTTTGTTTTCCTCGACCAGAGGACTTTGTTATACTCGATCAGGGGACTTTGTTATACTCGATGATTGGGCTTTATTATATTCGATCAAGAGCCTTTTCATAATCAATTAGGGGACTTTGTTAGACTCGATGAGGGGCCTTTGTTATACTCGATGAGGGGCCTTTGTTATACTCAATCATGGGCCATTGTTATATTCAAACAGGGGACTTTGTTATACTCGATCAGGGGCCTTTGTTATAATCGATGAGGGGACTTTGTTTTACTCGATGAGGGGCATTTGTTATACTCGATCAAGGGCCTTTGCTATACTCGATCAGGGGACTTTGTTAAACCTGATTAGGGGGCTTTGTTATGATCAATCAGGGGCCTTTGTTATACTATATCAGGGGCTTTTCTTATACTCGAACCAGGGGAATTTGTTTTACTCGATCATGAGACTTTGTTATACTTGATCAGGGCCTTAATTATACTCGACCAGGGGAGTTTGATATACTCGATCAGGGGACTTTGTTATACTCGGTCAGGGAGCTTTATTATACTCGATCAGGGGACTTTGTTATACTCGATCAGGGGACTTTGTTATGCTCGACCAGGGGACTTTGTTATTATCGATCAGGGGACTTAGTTATACTCGATGATTGGGCTTTGTTATACTCGATCAAGGGACTTTGTTATACTCGACCAGGGTCCTTTTTTATGCTCGACCAGTGGCCTTTGTTATACTCGTTCAGGGGGCTTTTTTATATTCGATTAGGGGACTTTGTTATACTCGACCAGGGCCCTTTGTTATGGTCAACCAGGGGACTTTGTTATACTCAATCGGGGGCTTTGTTTTCCTCGACCAGAAGACTTTGTTATACTCGATCATGGTACTTTGTTATACTAGATCAAGGGCCTTTTTATAATCGATTAGGGGACTTTGTTAGACTCGATGAGGGGCCTTTCTTATAATCGATGAGGGGCCTTTGTTATACTTAATCATGGGCCATTGTTATATTCAAACAGGGGAATTTGTTATATACTCGATGGGGGGCTTCTATTTATAATCGATGGGGGACTTTCATTGTTATACCGATGAGGGCATTGGTTATACTTCGATCAAGGGCCTTTGCTATACTCGATCAGGGACTTTATTAAACCTGATCAGGGGCTTTCATTATACTCAATGAAGAGGCCTTTTATATATTATATCGGAAGCTTATTGTATCCTCCGAATAGAATTTGTTATCGCCAGTCATGAACTTTGTGGCCTACTCGATCAGTGCCTTTATTATACTTTCCGACAAGCGGAGTTTGATATACTAAATCGGACTTTCTTATACTCTGGGTCAGGGGACTTTGTTATACTCGATCAGGGGACTTTGTTATGCTCGACCAGGGGACTTTGCTATACTCCATCAGGGGACTTACTTATACTCGATGATTGGGCTTTGTTATACTCGATCAGGGGACTTTGTTATACTTGACCAGGGTCCTTTTTTATGCTCGACCAGTGGCCTTTGTTATACTCGTTCAGGGGGCTTTGTTATATTCGATTAGGGGACTTTGTTATACTCGACCAAGGGCCTTTGTTATGGTCAACCAGGGGACTTTGTTATACTCAATCAGGGGACTTTGTTATACTTGATTAGGGGGCATTGTTTTCCTCGACCAGAGGACTTTGTTATACTCGATCATGGGACTTTGTTATACTCGATGATTGGGCTTTGTTATACTCGATCAAGGACCTTTTCATAATCGATTAGGGGACTTTGTTAGACTCGATGAGGGGCCTTTCTTATAATCGATGAGGGGCCTTTGTTACACTCAATCATGGGCCATTGTTATATTCAAACAGTGGAATTTGTTATACTCGATCATGGGGCTTTGTTATAATCGATGAGGGGACTTTGTTATACTCGATGAGGGGCATTTGTTATACTCGATGAAGGGCCTTTGCTATACTCGATCAGGGGACTTTGTTAAACCTAATCAGGGGGCTTTGTTATGCTCAATCAGGGGCCTTTGTTATACTATATCAGGGGCTTTTGTTATACTCGAACCAGGGGAATTTGTTATAATCGATCATGAGACTTTGTTATACTCGATCAGGGCCTTTATTATACTCGACCAGCGGAGTTTGATATACTCGATCAGGGGACTTTCTTATACTCGGTCAGGGGGTTTTATTATACTCGATCAGGGGACTTTGGTATACTTTCTCGATCAGGGGACTTTGTTGCTTTCTGACCAAGGGGACTTTATTATTATCGATCAGGGACTTTGCTATACTCGATAGATTGGGCTGTTATACTCGATCAAGGGACTTTGTTATACTCGACCGGAGTCCTATTTTTTATATTTCTCAAACCAGTGGCCTTTGTTATACTCGTTCAGGGGGCTTTGTTATATTCGATTAGGGGACTTTGTTATACTCGACCAGGGCCCTTTGTTATGGTCAACCAGGGGACTTTGTTTTACTCAATCGGGGGCTTTGTTTTCCTCGACCAGAGGACTTTGTTATACTCGATCATGGTACTTTGTTATACTAGATCAAGGGCCTTTTTATAATCGATTAGGGGACTTTGTTAGACTCGATGAGGGGCCTTTCTTATAATCGATGAGGGGCCTTTGTTATACTTAATCATGGGCCATTGTTATATTCAAACAGGGGAATTTGTTATACTCGATCAGGGGGCTTTGTTATAATCGATGAGGGGACTTTGTTATACTGGATGAGGGGCATTGGTTATACTCGATCAAGGGCCTTTGCTATACTCGATCAGGGGACTTTGTTAAACCTGATCAGGGGGCTTTGTTATGCTCAATCAGGGGCCTTTGTTATATTATATCGGAGGCTTTTGTTATCCTCGAATGGGGGAATTTGTTATACTTGATCATGAGACTTTGTTATACTCGATCAGTGCCTTTATTATACTCGACCAGCGGAGTTTGATATACTCGATCAGGGGACTTTCTTATACTCGGTCAGGGGACTTTGTTTTACTTGATCAGGGGACTTTGTTATACTCGATCAGGTGTCTTTGTTATACTCGATCAGGGGACTTTGTTATACTCGATCAGGAGACATAGTTATACTCGATCAGGAGATTTTGTTATACTCGAATACGAGTCTTTTTTATGCTCGACCAGGGGACTTTGTTATACTCGATCAGGGGACTTTGTTATACTCGATGAGGGCCTTTGTTATACTCGATCAGGGGACTTTGTTATTCTCGATGATTGGGCTTTGTTATACTCGATCAGGGGACTTTGTTATACTCGATCAAGGGACTTTGTTATACTCGACCAGGGTCCTTTTTTATGCTCGACCAGTGGCCTTTGTTATACTCGTTCAGGGGGCTTTGTTATATTCGATTAGGGGACTTTGTTATACTCGACCAGGGCCCTTTGTTATGGTCAACCAGGGGACTTTGTTATACTCAATCAGGGGGCTTTGTTTTCCTCGACCAGAGGACTTTGTTATACTCGATCATGGTACTTTCTTATACTCGATCAAGGGCCTTTTCATAATCGATTAGGGGACTTTGTTAGATTCGATGAGGGGCCTTTGTTATAATCGATGAGGGGCCTTTGTTATACTTAATCATGGGCCAATGTTATATTCAAACAGGGGAATTTGTTATACTCGATCAGGGGGCTTTGTTATAATCGAGGAGGGGACTTTGTTATACTGGATGAGGTTCATTTGTTATACTCGATCAAGGGCCTTTGCTATACTCGATCAGGGGACTTTGTTAAACCTGATCAGGGGGCTTTGTTATGCTCAATCAGGGGCCTTTGTTATATTATATCGGAGGCTTTTGTTATCCTCGAAGGGGGGAATTTGTTATCCTCGAAGGGGGGAATTTGTTATACTCGATCATGAGACTTTGTTATACTCGATCAGGGCCTTTATTATACTCGACCAGCGGAGTTTGATATACTCGATCAGGGGACTTTCTTATACTCGGTCAGGGGGTTTTATTATACTCGATCAGGAGACTTTTCGCATACTCGTCAGGGACTTTATTACTTATGATCAGAAATTTGTTATACTCGACCAGCGGACTGTTGTACTCGTCAGGGACTTTGTTTGCTTGTACTCGATAGAGCTTTTATCTCGATCAGGGAGACTTTGTATACTCGTGAGGACTTTGTTTTTACTCGATCAAGGTTTTCTGTTTTCGATCAAGTCTTTATTTATATACTCGATCAGGGGACTTTGTTATATCGATCAGGGGACATAGTTATACTCGATCAGGAGACTTTCTTATACTCGAATAGGAGTCTTTTTTATACTCGACCAGGGGACTTTGTTATACTCGATCTGGGGACTTTGTTATACTAGATCAGGGACTTTGTAATATCCGATCAGGGGCTTTCTTATACTCGATGAAGGGCCTTTGTTATTCTCGACCAGGGGACATTGTTATACTCCATCAGTTGTCTTTGTTATACTCCATCAGGGGCCTTTGTCATACTCGATGAGGGGGCTTTGTTATACTCGATCATGGGACATTACTATCTCGACCAGGGGACTTTGTTATATACGATCAGGGGATATGTTATACTCGATCAGGGGATGTGTTATACTCGATCAGGGGACTTTGTTATACTCGATCAGGAGACTTTGTTACACTCAACAGGGCGCTGTTAAGCTCGATCAGGGGACTTTGTTGTACTTTCTGATCGAGACTTTTATACTCGATCATTGGTTTATTGTATGCTCTGATCTACGGGCCTTCTATGCCTCTGATCCAAGGGCGCTGTCATAATCGATCAGGGACTGTTATACTCGATGAGGGCCTTTGTTATACTCGATCAGGGGACTTTGTTATTCTCGATGATTGGGCTTTGTTATACTCGATCAGGGGACTTTGTTATACTCGACCAGGGGACTTTGTTATACTTGATCAGGGGACTTTGTTATACTCGATGATTGGGCTTTGTTATACTCGATCAGGGGACTTTGTTATACTCGACCAGGGTCCTTTTTTATGCTCGACCAGTGGCCTTTGTTATACTCGTTCAAAGGGCTTTGTTATATTCGATTAGGGGACTTTGTTACACTCGACCAGGGGCCTTTGTTATGGTCAACCAGGGGACTTTGTTATACTCAATTAGGGGACTTTGTTATACTTGATCAAGGGGCTTTTTTTTCCTCGACCAGAGGACTTTGTTATACTCGATCAGGGGACTTTGTTATACTCGATGATTGGGCTTTGTTATATTCGATCAAGAGCCTTTTCATAATCAATTAGGGGACTTTGTTAGACTCGATGAGGGGCCTTTGTTATACTCAAGGGAAAGGTCACGGCAGGGTTAGCTCCAGAGGGATAATTATCAGATATGGCCAGTGATATGTGCGGTCTTGGGTATGAGAGTTTGTTGACCAGCTGGAGTGGTCCACTGAAGAATTGGCGAGGGCCAAGTTAGAAATTGAGAGGGCCACGTTGGATAACCTGAAATTAAGGAAAGAGCTGGCGAAGTTAAAAGGAGAGGCTGGACGAGTAAAGCCAGTGTCTGACGAAAAATCAAACGAGTGGAAAGTCGTGAGTAGTGGGAGGACCAAGCTGGTGGTGAAGAAGCACACGAAGGTTACGACAACAACGACAACAACAGCTAAGTGTACCAACCCGTTCAGTCCCTTGATAGACGAATTGGACGTTAGTACAGTCAGGGGCAGGGATGACTAGGAAGGTATAAAAACTTTAATTGTTGGTGACTCACAGGTAAGGTACATGGACAGGGCCTTTTGTGGTAAAAACAAAAATAGGATGAGGGTGTGTTTGCCAGGAGCTGGGGTGGGGGATATAGTTGACAGGATGGACAATATCTTGTCTGGTAATGGGAACAAACCCATTATCTGCCTCAGTGCAGGAGGCAATGATATTGGCCGGTGTAGGAGCGAGGAGCTTCTCGATAAGTTCAAGGCAGCCATAGATCGTATTAGGACTAAGGGAGGAATCCCTATCATATGCCGTGTCCTGCCTAGAAGGAGAGTTGGCAGTGAATGGTTGTCAAGGGCAGTTGGTGTTAACGACCGTCTTGACAGATATTGCAAGTCAATATCAGTCCCATTCATTGACAACTGGGACAACTTCTATGGCAGAAGGGACCTTTATGCTAGGGATGGGGTGCACCTGTCTAGGGATGGAGTAGCAACCCTGGTAGGGGCTCTAGAGGGGGCAGTTCAAAAGATATCGAAGTCTTTAAACTGCTAAGAGAACATAGGGGCACGGGGGTGGAGGAGACTGCAGTGGGAGCGGGTAAACAAGGCGAAAGATTACAGGGAAATAGTGTTAGGAATGATGACAAAACTAAATTAGACAGGGAGTTTAAAACTAAACGCGGTAAGGGAAGGACTCAGAACACCACTAACTTAAATGTATACTACGCGAACAGTAGAAGTATGAGAAACAAAATGGATGATATTAAGGCCTTGGTATGTACCGAAGAAATTGATATAATTGCATTCACTAAAACATGGATCAACCTAGACACACGTGAATTACCAGTCGAATACCAAATTGCGGGTTACAAACTGTTCCATACCGATAGGCAGACCAGGAAAGGAGGCGGAGTAGCAATCTATGTTAGGGATAATCTGAAGTGTGAAATAAATAAGGAAATAAAAACTGAGAGGAATACAGAAACAATTTGGATAGAATTAAGCGACGGTCGGGAAAAATTAATCACAGGGGTAATATATAGACCCCCCAATCTTGATAGCATCAATGAGCGACTTATCTGGGATGAAATGCTCAGGGCTTCCATACACAACAAAGTCTGTATAGTAAGCGACTTTAACCTTGGCCAAATAGATTGGACTGTCCTTACGGGTAACTCAGAATCAGAGGATTTTCTCGAGACGATCCAGGACTGTTTCCTAAGTCAACATATAACCGAACCCACACGGGGTAATAATATACTGGATTTAGTTCTGACGAACAGAGAAAACCTCATTAGCAATGTCGAGGTAAGGAACGAACTTGCAAACAGCGATCACAAAAAATTCGATTCCAGTTAGATTTTCAGGGCAGACGTAAGGAAAATTCCACTAAAGTACC
>NW_024732347.1:0-12641 GCF_018991925.1 Homarus americanus | reverse complement strand
GGGACGTACAAGGTACTCAAACTATCAACCAGGAGCGAACTCGTAACAATGGTTTTAGAATTAGACAGAATTTAGATTTAAGGCGTGAAATAGGTAAACTGGTTTTGGGAAACAGAGTAATTATGGATGAATGGAACATCTATGATCAAGTATTTTCACAACCAGGTGCTTCTCAAGACAGAAAAATTACTTGTGAGGTACTTGGTGCGTCAGGCGCGACAGAACATGGCGGTCGACACGCGCTCTGTTAAGGACTACGCACGTGAACTGTACATTGCAGTGGCACGAAAGATGGGAACTACAGAGCCCAAACCCTTTAATGCTTCCTCTGGGTGGTTACAGAGGTTTAAGATCCGGAACAAGATCACCAATATAAACATTAGTGGTGAAGAAGAGAGTGCTGACCGTGCTGCGGCTAGGGAATTTCCTCCGTTTTTACGTGAGATTATGGAGGAAGGACAGTACAGTGACGACCAGGTGTTTAACATGGACGAATCTGGTCTTTTCTGGAAAAAGCTACCTTCCAAGTCCTTCGTTGTAATGAATGCCAGCAAGATTCGGGGCCGGAAGATGCAGAAGGAACGCATCACCGTCCTGTTTGCCACCAATGCCTCCGGTACCAGTAAGCTCAAGTTATCGGTGATCCACACAGCACGCAAGCCGCACGCCTACAAAACCATGGACATGACCAAGCTAAATGTCCACTGGCTGACCGGACGTAAGGCGTGGATGTTCTCTACACTGTCCCTCTCCTGGTTTGATGACTGTTTTGTTCCCGATGTAAAGAAATTCTGTGAGCAACTGAATGTGCCATTCAAGATTTTGTTGCTGCTGGACAACGCACCAGGACACTCGCCCCTACTGTTAGATCGTCACCCCAACGTAAAAGTGGTCTTCCTTCCTCCTAACACTACGTCTATATTACAGCCCATGGACCAAGAGTTAATCTGATATGTAAAAGCTGCATTCTCTACGAGAAAATTCAAACTCCTGAACGACTACACCAACACCAGGGAAGAGTTGCGCAACCTGAGTGACACCATCACCGATAGCAAGAGCGAAGAAGATGAGGATCAACAGTTGGCACAGCAAAAAATACTGTTCAAACAATTCTGGAGAGTATTTAACATCAAGAAAGCTGTGGACTTCTTAGTGGAGTCATGGGATCAGCTGTCTATTGCTACAATTCATCACGCATGGAGACATGTGTTGCATGGAATACCAGGTGAGAGGAGGAGTCAATCTGTGACTGGTGAGGATCAGACTGTTGCAGTAGCAGTGGACCTTGCCAGAGAAGCTGCGCAGACTGTTACAGTTCCAGGCTTCTCCGAGACCACCAACGACGACATCCTGGAGGTGATACGGGATCCTTATGTGACTACCGACGAGATGGTAGATGATGATGAAGACGACGTCAGTGAAGAGGCAGGTGGTGCGTCATCCCAAGAAGAACAACACTTATCCCATAGTAATGTTAGGGGTGCCATCGAGTGTATCGAGAAAGCCAAGCTCCCCCTTTCCGACGACCCTGACACAAACAGGTATGAAATCTTCACTACCCAGCTGTTGCAGACTATAGAGCCCTACATCAAGGTGTATCACGACAACATCAACACCAGCCGTCAGCAAAGCATAACAGATTTCTTCGCCTGCAACCCACCACAGCCAGCCCAAGCCAGTGATAGTGACAGTGAAGATGACTTTGAGGGATTTGTCAGGGAAGCCCAGACAACTGTAAGTGACAGTGATGGTGATTCACCTAGTAATGGTGATTCACCTGAGGGCCAGTAATCTGCCCTCTGCCTCGGAATCAGCCTCCATCCCCGTATGCCGACCCATCTCTTCTACGAACGTAAGTGCTCCACATAACTTTTAGTTTTCCTAACCTAACCTATATTTTTCCTATGTTAACCTTTATTTTTCCTAACCTAACCTCTTCTATATCACTTGTTTTTTCATACCATCATAAAGTTAAGATAAAATTTTTACTACAACATAGTTGTGTGTCGTCAAAAAGTGGAGTTTGGGGGTCGGCCCGGACTCTATTTCAATTAATCCCATATGTTATGTTATTCACTTTAAGCGTTCCTCACTTTCCGCGGGACCCTGCGGGTTACATTAACCGCGTAAAGTGAGGGTTGACTGTATATATATATATATATATATATATATATATATATATATATATATATATATATATATATATATATATATATATATATATATATATATATATATATATATATATATACAGTATATATATATATATATATATATATATATATATATATATATATATACAATCAACACCTCAACCCGCCAGGATTCGAACCCACGGCCCACAAGCCTATGACTGTGACCGGGGAACGCTAACCGCTGGACCACCAGGATACTAAAAGCAGTCCTAGACTTTGTTATATTTCACACACAGCCTGTTCAACGAACTTATGGCGCCGTGAACCTCTAATGGGGACCACCCGTATCACTTAGGTGGTCAGAGTAACGTTTTACCAAATCCGGCTTCGAAACACGAGGATCCATATATATTTCATTAGCCCAATAAAGCACGCGGACTTCTACATACAATCAACACCTCAACCCGGCAGGATTCGAACCCACGGCCCACAAGCCTATGACTGTGACCGGGGAACGCTAACCGCTGGACCACCAGGATACTAAAAGCAGTCCTAGACTTTGTTATATTTCACACAAAGCCTGTTCAACGAGCTTATGGCGCCGTGAACCTCTAATGGGGACCACCCGTATCACGTAGGTAGTCAGAGTAACGTTTTACCAAATCCGGCTTCGAAACACGAGGATCCATATATATTTCATTAGGCCAATAAAGCACGCGGACTTCTACATACAATCAACACCTCAACCCGCCAGGATTCGAACCCACGGCCCACAAGCCTATGACTGTGACCGGGGAACGCTAACCGCTGGACCACCAGGATATTAAAAGCAGTCCTAGACTTTGTTATATTTCACACTGACCACCTACGTGATACGGGTGGTCTCCATTAGAGGTTCACGGCGCCATAAGCTCGTTGAACAGATAAATAAATTAAAGACAAAATCCCCAAGGCCGGATGAAATATTCCCTCGAGTCTTGAAAGAGTGCAAGGAACAGATTAGCGGACCCCTCGTAAATGTATTTACAAAATCACTAGACACGGGAGTTGCGCCAGACTGTGGAAACAGGCAAATGTAGTACCCATATTCAAAAAGGGAGACAGAGCATCAGCGTCAAATTACCGGCCGATTAGTTTGACGGCAGTAATGGGGAAATTTCTTAAATCAATAATAGCAAATAGCATCCGATCGCATTTAGAGAAAAGCAAATTAATCTACGACTCTCAACATGGGTTTACACAGGGAAAATCTTGTCTAACAAATCTGCTGACGTTTTATTGGAAAGTCTTCGAGGTAGTAGATAATGATGAAAATGACGATGTTATTTACTTAGACTTTAGCAAAGCGTTTGACAGAGTACCGCATCAGAGGCTTCTGAGAAAAATTAAGGCTCATGGTATCGAGGGGAAAGTTTTAAATTGGATAAAATCATGACTCACCGATAGAACGCAAAGGGTCAACGTAGATAGTGTTAAATCTGAGTAAGACTGTGTAACGAGTGGGGTTCCCCAGGGGTCAGTACTGGCCCACTCTTGTTCATAATCTACATAAACGATCTAGATACTGGGATCAGGAGTGACATGAGCAAGTTTGCGGATGACACCAAAATAGGGCAGCAGATTAATTCAGGGCAGGATGCAAATGCACTACAGGAGGATTTAAATAAACTGCAGGAGTGGTCAGAAAAATGGCAAATGAAATTCAACATCAGCAAGTGCAGTGCACTTAATATTGGAAGAACAAATACTTATAATGTATACAGCCTTAACAACATCAACCTGGAGAAGTCGACTTGTGAAAGAGACTTAGGGGTACTTGTACGCCCGGACCTACAGCCTAGAAAAGAGTGCATTAATGTTCAAAATAAGGAAACAGAGTATTAGGTTTTATATCTAGAAGTGTAAGTAATAAGAGTGCTGAGGTCTTATTGCAACTATATCTCAAGTTAGTCAGGCCGCACCTCGATTATGCGGTTCAGTTCTGGTGCCCTTATTATAAAATGGATATCAATTCACTGGAGTCGGTGCAGTGAAGAATGATGAAAATGATTCAGGGACTTAGAAACCTTCCATATCAAGATAGGTTAAAGAAACTAAACTTGCATTCCCTAGAAAGAAGAAGAGTGTGGGGAGATATGATAGAAGTACAGTGGTCCCTCGGTTAACGAGCACAATCCGTTCTAGAAGGTTGCTCGTTAACCGAAAAACTCGTTAACCGAAACCATTGTTTCAATGGGTTTTTGGGTAATTGGTTCCAGCTCACCGAAAATTGCCTAAATTCGGACAAAAAATGTAGAAAAGTACACTTACTTTGAGGTGTGTATGTAGAAGGCTCCTGGATGATGATGGGAATTAGAATGGGGGTGGAGGAGAAGGGAGAAGAGAAGGCATTGGGGTGGAAGAGAAGTCACCCCATGGCGCCATTTCACCCATAAAATTTTAGTTCTCTTGGTGAAATTCAAGATTATTTTCTTTAAATCAACACTGCACTGCATTATATATTGTCAATATTTAAAATAAATTTCAAAATGACCAATAATTTGCTTACAAACACAGAAAAAAGCATTTAGTTGAAGAGAGTCTCAAGCAAGATGTTACCTCCACTGAAAAGACACAAAGACTGACGCCTATATGGTGTGATGAGAGGCTGGATGGCGCGCATAAAACTAGTCACTTTACCTTCAATTATGTTCAATAATTGTTAAAATGACTAAAAAATTTAATATTAAACTTTTAAAATTATTGAATAGTATAAACTTCTTGATATTTACTAAAATAGTAAGGAATTTAAGCCCAAGAACCGATTACTGTATTGGCGGATTAATACTACAGCTGGTTGACCGCCAAGTGCAAGCGAAAACTTGTTGTGGTCGGCTCGTAAGAAACTCGTTAACCGAGGGATTGTTCGTTAACTGAAGTTAAGAATCTTATGGGAGGTAACTCATTAACTGAAATCTCGTTAACCGAGGCGCTCATTAACCGAGGGATCACTGTATTTAAGTGGGTGAAAGGAATCAATAAAGGGGATATAGATAAAGTTCTTATAATATCTGAGCAGGATAGGACTCGTAGCAACAGATTTAAGTTGGATAAGTTTAGGTTTAGGAGGGAGATAGGAAGGAACTGGTTCACAAATAGGGTGGTTGACGAGTGGAACAAGCTTAGCAACTCTGCATTAAGTGCTGGAATACTGGAAAGTTTAAAACGGAGGCTAGATAGATTCATGGATGATAGAGTGGTAATAACTCTCGACAGGAGCTGCTATGCACACTGCACAGGCCAACCAAGCAGCTAACGAGCCGATCAGTGGTGAAGAGGATAAAAGTAATATATACACGAAAATAACTGTTGCTTGGGATGGAAAATAATAAAAAACACTAATACAATTTATTAAAAACGAAAATAATAAAAATTCAAACATTGTTAATAAGCTTGCAATCATCTCACTGCTCGGTGGTTCACGAACTGGTGCCAAATCACCTTCATTTGTTCTGTATTTTGTTTATTTACCAACATTGAATCGTTTTCTTTGTAAAATAATTGATATTCATGTATGATAATAACACAATACTTCCTGCGTCGTCTGTATACACGTATAATTTCTATTCATGTAAAACAATAACTTACAATTTGTCAATAATGTAATACCAGAGACTTTTAGTGGTGACGAAACGATTTGATGTTGGTGACGAAATGGGGTTTTGGTGACAAACAGGGTCAGTGACGAAATTGAATGGCGACGAAATAGGGTGTATCCGTCTGAAGTATGTGAAAAATGTTCTTTTGGTTATTTTTTGTTGTCTACCCATCACCTCTTTCCACAAGAAAAATATTTTTTTTCTCTAGTTTTCGTGCTGTTTTAGATGATTCTGACATTTATAATCATCTAAAACAGCAAGAAAATCTAACCAAACCTAACCCAAAAAAAATTATTTGCCCCAAGGATATCAGAATTATCTAAAACAGCAAGAAAGGTAGCGGAAAAATATTTTTTTCTTGTGGAAAAAGGTGATGGGTGGATAACGAAAAGTAAGAGTTCTTTTTTTATAAGGAAAAATCGAAACCTAAAGCAAATGCTCAGGTGATGAGGTCCGACTAATTACCCAAATGTAGCCGCAATGAAGTCAAATAATGGTCCTACATGAATAAATCGGACTGCCAATCACTTCTCGACTAGTATTTGGTGTCACGAGGTAAAAAAAAATTGGTAAAGTTAATTTAATCTGAGTTAATAGATAGAATGTATGTACCAAACCTAACCTCGACTAGTATTTGGTGACACACAGTCACAAGAAACTGGTAAACTTAACTTAATCTGAGTTAATAGATCGAGTGTATGTACCTAACCTAACATAACCTAACACAACTCGGATTAAATTAAGTTTACCAATTTTTTGTGACTCTATGACACCAAATAATAATCGAGAAGTGATTCACAGCCCGATTTACGCTTGTAGGACCGTCATTTGACTTCATTGCGACTACATTTGGGTAATTACTCGTTCCCTCGGTGCAAGCACACGATCTATTAACTCAGTTTAAATTCAGTTTTCCTATTTTTTGTGACTTTGTGACACCAAATACTAGTCGAGAAGTGGTTGGCAGTCCTATTTATTCATGTAGGACCATTATTTGACTTCATTGCGGCTACATTTGGGTACATTTGGGTAATTAGTCGGACCGCAGGTGAAGTACTGTAGCTACAGCATCAGTACAGCATTCCCTGCTTTCGGGAGGCAACTTTAGTAATGTTGTGGAAGTGTTGCTTCCATGATAACATATAGTTGACAAGGCCATACACACATAATGTTAACTCACCCCGAGGGATGTTGGGAGGCCCACAAATTAAACTTAAATGAGAACATGAACAAAAATACACAAGACGACCAGGACCATGCTTGTTGTTGTTAAGTGTGCCTGACCGTCAGTGTTACCAACCAGTGTTGCCAGCCACTGTTGACCGAAATACCCCAATATCTTGGCAAAAAATTCTCCTATATCCGTGGAAAAGTAAAAATAAATGTTCAAGTACAATGGATAAAGAGGATACTGTATACTAAAAATATAATTACTAGAGTGGGTCATTCACACTTTATTGAGTAAAATTAAAACATTATTTTTGTTGTATACACTTTAACATGAGTAATAATGATTCTTCTTGAAGCTTGAAAATAATAGAAAATAAATATATCACCAGTTTTACTCTTGGGTTAGTCCATAAGAAAACTATCTTAAGTGTGCACCTTCACTGTGTTATACAGTGAAGGTGCGCTGTAAAACAACAGTGTTATACAGTACACCTTCAATTAAATGCAAAGCAATGTAAGTAATTAATATAATCACTTCTATTGCTGTTCATTCAATCGTTTTTCATTCATAAAAGTGTAAGGGTATAAAATGTAAGGTACAAATAGAAATTACAAAATAACAGCAGTAAAGTAACAGTAATAACAAGTAAAACTAAATCCGTATATCAAACAACATCTTCCCTCTCTGACGAAGAGTCTTCTTGAAGGGATTGTTCTTTCAAGTGGTATTTTTAATTGCTCGAATCTCTTCCCCTTCGTGTGGAACCAAGTAGGGTAGGTCTGGTAATACTGTCCACTTCGCCGATGCATTATGGGTCGTCTTACTCGTGTGTGTTTGTTTACCTTCGTTGGCGCTAAAATTAAGAGTACTGCGCTTTCATCATGGACATTTTTGCCTCCCAATCAAGGGCAAGTCCTATATCGCAGAGAGAATGTGATTTATTAGTCCATTTGATTGGGGAGGACGAGATTTTACAAAATACAAATACTTGTGGAAAGCCTGTTAGTTACATACACGGGAAATATAAATTTTCGAAGGTTTCCAGTGTAATTTTCAAATATAACTAATGTACAATAATGCAAAAAATAATAGGAAATGGCTTTTATTGATATGGGTTAAAAACTGTGTTTTTCACAGAAAACTAATTTATAAACGCCGTAATTTCAATGTTTTATGGTGAGACGGTCGTATTTATGACAAATGTCTTAAAAAGTGTTATTCATAAGTTAAAGTTAAGTTAACCTAACCTAATCTTAACCTAATCTAGCATAACTTATCAAATGCCGAGGGCGAACTTACTATTACTGAGACGGGGAAGCTGCTGTGAAGTCCTCTATATGAGCCAAAATACTGTATCATATATGCTTAAGTCACATTATCATTAAATAATCAAACTCCATCTCCCAGTGAGCTTCTTTTATTATGCACCTAATTCAGCCAAATGGAAGTTTACCAAAACGAAATACTGTAATTGGTGATGAAAAATTAGAGCCTGCAGTATTTCACATATCATTATCCACTGTATCAAAGGTCTTTTTGTATGTAATGTTACCATCCTTGTAACAATGCCCTCCTAGTGAAATTTGCCTCTATCAATTTTAATATTTCTAGGTAAGAACGTCCCCAGTTTATATTTTCCAGACAGAAACTCACTTATATAACTACTAAAAAGTTTAATAAATTATCTCAAATGTGCTTACCTGATTAGTACCAACGTTCGTAAGATGAGATGTCTCCAGCAGCTGAACGAGCTTGCCTTTACTTTTGTCCTCTTCACCACTGATTGTGGGCGATCGGTCACGTCTCTGTTACTTTTCTTTTTCTTTTATCCTCTTCAACAATTGATCGGCTCGTTAGCCGCTTGGGCGATCGGTCACGTCTCTGTAACGCACTGTTGGCAAGTACTGAGCATGCACCGGCTCCTGAATGTACCTGAACCTGCTCCAATGTTGGTCAAGTCTGGTATTGAAAGAGCTCACACTCGGTGCCGTCACGACATTTTCTGGTAGATTGTTCCAAGAGTTCACAACTCTCATTCCGAAAAAGTCTGCCCTTGCAGTTTTCTGGACCTGCGGCTTCTTCAAATGAGCTGTGACCCCTTGTGGGGCGAGCCTCCGCCAGCTCCAAGTAAGGACACTCGACTGAGTAGTGCCCCTTGAGATGCTTACACACCTCAATTAGGTCGCCCCTTGCCCGTCTGTAGTATAAGCTAGGCAAGTTCAGGCGCTCCAATTTCTCTGTGGTAGTTGAGGTGCCGAAGGGCAGGCACCAGTCTGGTGGCCCTCCTTTGAACATTTTCAACCAACTGACAGTCCCTTGCATATCCCGGGGACCAAACGGGGTAACAGTACTCCAGATGGGGAAGCACTTCACTCTTGAAGATCGTGACGAGGGACAGACCGTCTAGATATCTGAACGACCTTCTTATAAGACCCAATAATATATTTTCCTGATTTACCTTCTTCTCACAATGGCCCGAGAACTTCAGCTCATTGTCAACATACACACCTAGGTCCTTCTCACATTCAGTCTCAAATAGTGCAGTTTCTTGATCCCGATGGGACATATGATACACCTCCTTACCGTTGGTATGCCCCAGGTGCATCCTCTTACACTTCGTGACATTGAGTCTCAGCAACCATTTCTTCGACCATTCTTGGAGCTCACAGAGATCCATCTGCAGCTCTTCACAGTCTGCATTGTTCTTGATTTCCCGAAATAACTTGGCGTCATAGGCAAACATTTGTATGGAGGAGTGTACAACGTCAGGCATGTCATTTATGAAACAATCAAACAACAGTGGGCCCAATACACTGCCCTGTGGTACCCCGCTTGTGACAGGTACAGGTAATGATTTCGTGCCATTAATCACTATACACTGCTTGCAGTCATGTAGAAAGTCTACTATCCACGTTAGGACATTTACCCGAATTTCGTACCCCTCCAGTTTGATTTTCAGCCTTTCGTGGGGTTGTAGTGGAGGCCTCCCCTACAAACGCCGTGTGTCACTGACTGGCCGACCCCCCGCGAATCTGCCTGCGTATCCCTCGTGGTCAAGGTCAGGTAACCAGCTGTCATGGTCACGTTGACTGCTGATCTATTTAACTAATGATTCTTATTAAACTCCACGCCCGCAAAACATGAGTGAGTTAGCGACCCCTGAGAAGACGTGTTTTTCCCCATAAACGCTACATTTGTGTTCCCTCCCAGAGTCCCGCCTTTGTGAAGACAGTTGTCAATGCGTTGTTATTCCACTTTCTCCTGGGAAGCTCAATCTTGAATTAGTCTGTGTAAATCAACTCAAGTAATTCGCCAGACCTTTGTCAACTGAGGATCGTCTTTGAATGAGTAACAGTTAGTTTGTTTGTAATTATTGTCATTGCGTGAGTAGCGATCACTGGCAACTCAGGGGTATATATACCCCAAGACAAGCCAAGGAAAGAGTTCCCTGAAGCTGCTTCCAATGTTTCTCCAGGTATGTTTTGTGTAGCCATTCAGTTAATTCAGTCAATTGTGGTGAATATCAGTGTTCACCAGTGTTCATGATTTAACAGTTGAATTGTCATTCACCCAGTGTAGAAGTAATATAACGTAAATACGTCTGTCGTCTAGACAAGAGAGTTGTTTGTGTTGTCATGTTCCCTGACGCTGCTTCCATGTTTCTCCAGATCCCATTGTGACTCTTGCAACCATTCAACAACGGCCTCGGGTGTAGTAGATGACCAACAGGGATCATATACGAAACGATGGCACCGATGCGGCCTGCTTAATGTGCCCCACTGCTTCGTTGGGCCAGACCAAAGACTCGCCATGTGTCTGACTACCCCACAATAACAACAGTCGTGAGCCCCAGCGCTCTACCCTGGGCTGCTCCTTGGAAGTGTATGTCCACAGAGAGGGTTGCGACATGTATGTTAGGGATAATTAGATGGAAATAATTATCCCATGTTGGGTAGTGGACCCCTGTATATGCTAGTGTCAGTATTAACGTATATGTTGAGTAAGATAATCTACAATGAGTGCCATGTAATGTAACACCAGTAATGTTGTGAGTAAGAGTAAGAATGTAGGTACTGAGTCTGCAAGAAGCCCAGGAGTTGAGCCTGGTATTTATATGATTAATACAATATCTTTCCCCATTGATTGCATATTAATAAACTTGTTCTTAGAGTACTTTAGGTGTGTTCCTTTCTCCCACAGTGTTTTACCTTTATTTCCATCCAAGTGACTTGATACCAGAATTACCATACCCATGTGCCTAGACTCTCGACCATGCTACCAAAAGAATGACCATGCTACCAAAAGAATGTCCATGCTACCAAAAGAATAGGTGACAGAACTGAGTAAGAGTAAGACTAAGAGAAGTAAGTGAGATGAGGGTGGTGTAGAGATACAGAGAGGGAACCCGCACCCTCACACAGCGACGCCGAACAAAGCGGGGGCCTTCCATCAAGCCACGCCTACCGCGGTTATATAAGACCTCACCTGGCCTTCATCGCTCTCTTTCTACTTACCGCCACCAACAAGCAACCTCCCTCAACAGCTCCATACACACGCTCCATCAGAAAGCTCCTCGCCCTATAGGAACTCTGAGCAAGCTTCGCCAGACTTAGTATCTCTTTAACACTGTGCTGTGCAACAATATATATACGAGAAACACTGTGATTTTCTATTTCTACCTCAATCCTGAGTGTTGGATATATTTCATGTACGTACGTTGTGAAGCCAAATAAGAGACCCTGACAACCTGCCACGACAGTATGCTACAGGGTACACTGTCGAAAGCCTTGGCAAAATCTAGGTATATATTTCGATATTACCATCCCATTCCAGAATATGGGTCCAAATATCCAATACCTTGAGCAATTGTGTTAAGCAGGAGCACCACGGCATAAAACAGTGTTGGCAATCCTTTACAAGGTTGTTTCGTAGTAGAAGCTCCATCTCGGCATCTCTGATAATACTCTCAAGTACTTTACATATTATGCTGGTCAGGCTCACCGGTCTATAGTTGTTCGTGGGGTGACGATCGCCCTTCTTGAAGATAGGACTCACATAAGCCACTTTCCAATCACTTGGGACCTTTTCTTCATCCAGGCATTTACAAAACAGGATTTTCAGGGGCTCGGCTAGCTCGTTGCACAACTCTATTAGCACTCTGGGATGCACCATGTCAGGGCCGGGACTCTTATAAACCTTTAGCTTTGACAGCTTAATTCTTATAACCTCTTCAGTGAACATAATGTGGGTCAGTGCTGTGTCGAACCATTTGTCCTCAAACGCAGGAAGGTTAATAGTAACCTCTCTTGTGAACACCGAGGAAAAGAAGCTGTTTAATGCCTCAGCTTTGTCCTCGTCAGAATCTGCATAACTACCATCTTTAACCCTCAGGTCTGATACTCCTACTTGCGTTTTTAATTTCGACTTTGCATAGCGGTAAAACGCCTTTGGGTTTGACTTGACCTCGCTTGCAGCCAGCCTCTGGAACACCTTTTCAGCCCTTCTACACTCTGCCTTTGCTTGTTTCCTGACTCTAGCATACATCCTCTTGTCCTGGCACTGGTGTTGGTGATGGTGGTGTTGGTGAGGGTCGTGGTGGTGGTGAGGGTCGTGGTGGTGTTAATGAGGGTTGTGGTGGTGGTGGTGGTGGTGAGGGGTCATGGTGGTGAGGGTTGTGGTGGTGGTGAGGGTTGTGGT
>NW_024732346.1:0-21425 GCF_018991925.1 Homarus americanus | reverse complement strand
CAAAAATATACTGAAATATGCTGAAATATAACACAGATATACTGAAAAATAACAAATATACTGCAATATAGCACAATTGTACTGCAATATAACACAAATATACCGATGTATAACACAAATATACATGAAATATAAAACAAATATACTGAAATATAACATAAATATTCTGAAATATAAGAAATATACTGCAATATAAGGAATATATTGAAATATAACACAAAAAACTGAAATATAAAAGGTATACTGCAATATAACACAAATATTCCGACATATAACACAAATATACTGAAATATAACACATACACTGAAATATTACACAAATATGCTGAATATAAGAAATATACTGCAATATAACACAAATATAATGCAATATAACACAAATATACCGAAATATGACACAAGTACACTGAAATATAACACACATATACTGAAATAAAACACAAATATACAGATATATAACAAATATTCTGAAATATAATTCAAATATATTGAAATATAACACAAATATTCTGAAATATAACAAATATACTGCAATATTACACAAATATTCTGAAATATAACACAAATATACCAAAATATAACATAAATATTCTGAAATATAACTCAAATATTCTGAAATATAACAAATATACTGAAAAATAACGCAAATATACTAAAATATAACAAATATACTGAAATATAGCACAAATATACTGCAATATAACATAAATATACCGAAAAATACTGCAAATATACTGAAATATAACGCAAATATTCTGAAATATAACACAAATATACTGAAATATAACACAAATATACTGATATATAACACAAATATACTGGAATATAACAAATATACTGAAATATAATTCAAATATATTGAAATATAACACAAATATACTGAAATATAACAAATATACTGCAAATTAACACAAATATACTGAAATATAACACAAATATGCTGATATATAACAAATATACTGAAATATAACACAAATATACTGATATATAACACAAATATAATGGAATATAACAAATCTACTGAAATATAATTAAAATATATTGAAATATAACACAAATATATTGAAATGTAACAAATATACTGAAATAAAATTCAAATATACTGAAATATAACACAAATATACTGAAATATGACACAAATATACTGCAATATAACACAAATATACTAAAATATAACATAAATATACTAAAATATATCAAATACACTGCAGTATAATACCGATATACCGAAATATAACACAAATATGCTGATATACAACAAATATACTGAAATATAACACAAATATACTGAAATATAGCACAAATATACTGAAATATAAGAAATATACTGAATTATAAGAAATATACTGCAATATATCACAAATATACTGAAATATAACACAAATATAGTGAAATATAACACAAATATACTGAAATATAACAATTATACTGAAATGTAACACAAATATACTGAAATATAAAAAATATACTCCAATATAACACATGTATACTGAAATATAACAAATATACTGCAATATAACACAAATGTACTGCAATATAACACAAATATACTGAAATATAGCAAAAATATACTGGTATATAACACAAATATAGTAAAATGTAACACAAATATACTGAAATATAATTCAAATATATTGAAATATAACACAAATATACTGAAATATAACAAATATAGTGAAATATACCACAAATATCACAAAATATAACTCAAATATACTGAAATATAACACAAATATACAGAAATATAACAAATATACCGAAATATAACACAAATATTCTGAAATATAACACAAATATACCGAAATATAACACAAATATACTGAAATATAACAAATATACTTAAATATAACACAAATATACAGCAATATAACATAAATATACCGAAATATAATACAAATATACTGAAATATAACGCAAATATACCGAAATATAACACAAATATACTGAAATATAAGGAATATACTGAAATATAAGAAATATACTGCAATATATCACAAATATACTGAAATATAACACAAATATAGTGAAATATAACACAAATATACTGAAATATAACAATTATACTGAAATGTAACACAAATATACTGAAATATAAAAAATATACTCCAATATAACACATGTATACTGAAATATAACAAATATACTGCAATATAACACAAATGTACTGCAATATAACACAAATATACTGAAATATAGCAAAAATATACTGGTAAATAACACAAATATAGTAAAATGTAACACAAATATACTGAAATATAATTCAAATATATTGAAATATAACACAAATATACTGAAATATAACAAATATACTGAAATATACCACAAATATCACAAAATATAACTCAAATATACTGAAATATAACACAAATATACAGAAATATAACACAAATATACTGAAATATAACAAATATACTTAAATATAACACAAATATACAGCAATATAACATAAATATACCGAAATATAATACATATATACTGAAATATAACGCAAATATACCGAAATATAACACAAATATACTGAAATTTAACAAATATACTTAAGTATAACACAAATATACAGCAATATAACATAAATATACCGAAATATAATACAAATATACTGAAATATAACGCAAATATATTGAAATATAACACAATTATACTGAAATATAACAAATATACTGAAATATAACAAATATACTGCAATAGAACACAAATATACTGAAATATAACAAATATACTGAAATATAATTCAAATATACTGAAATATGACACAAATATACTGAAATATAACACAAAAATACTGGAATATAACAAATATACTGAAATATTATTAAAATATACTGAAATATAACACAAATATACTGGAATATAACAAATATACTGAAATATAATTAAAATTTACTGAAATATAACACAAATATATTGAAATATAACGAATATACTGAAATAAAATTCAAATATGCTGAAATATAACACAAATATACTGAAATATAACACAAATATACTGCAATATAACACAAATATACTAAAATATAACACAAATATACTAAAATAAATCAAATACACTGCAATATAACACAAATATACTGCAATATAACAGAAATATACTGAAATATAACACAAATATACTAAAATGTAACACAAATATACTGAAATATAACAAATATACTGAAACATAATTCAAATATATTGAAATATAACACAAATATCCCAAAATATAACTCAAATATACTGAAATATAACACAAATATACTGAAACATAACAAATATACTGAAATATAATTCAAATATATTGAAATATAACACAAATATACTGAAATATAACAAATATACTGAAACATAACACTAATATACCGAAATATAACACAAATATTCTGAAATATAACACAAATATACTGAAATATACAACAAATATACTGAAATATGACACAAGTATCCTAAAATATAACACAAATATACTGAAAATAAAACAAATAACTGAAATATAAAAATATAGTAAAATATAACACAAATATAATATAACACAAATATACTGAAATATAAATATACACTATACACAAATATGCTGAATATAAGAAATATCACTGCAATATACAAATATAATGCAATATAAATACAAATATACCGACATATGACAAAGTACACTGGAAATATAACACACATATACTGAAATAAACACAAATATACAGATATATAACAAATATTCTAAAATATAATTCAAATATATTGAAATATAAAACAAATATTCTGAAATATAACAAATTATTACACAAATTTTACTGAAATATAACACAAATATATTGAAATATAACGAATATACTGAAATAAAATTCAAATATGCTGAAATATAACACAAATATACTGAAATATAACACAAATATACTGCAATATAACACAAATATACTAAAATATAACACAAATATACTAAAATAAATCAAATACACTGCAATATAACACAAATATACTGCAATATAACAGAAATATACTGAAATATAACACAAATATACTAAAATGTAACACAAATATACTGAAATATAACAAATATACTGAAATATAATTCAAATATATTGAAATATAACACAAATATCCCAAAATATAACTCAAATATACTGAAATATAACACAAATATACTGAAACATAACAAATATACTGAAATATAATTCAAATATATTGAAATATAACACAAATATACTGAAATATAACAAATATACTGAAACATAGCACTAATATACCGAAATATAACACAAATATTCTGAAATATAACACAAATATACTGAAATATACAACAAATATACTGAAATATGACACAAGTATACTAAAATATAACACAAATATACTGAAATATAAAACAAATATACTGAAATATAACGCAAATATAGTAAAATATAACACAAATATACAGAAATATAACAAATATTTTTAATATAACACAAATATATTGAAATATGACACAAATATACTAAAATATAACACAAATATACTGAAATATATCAAATACACTGTAGTATAACACCGATATACCGAAATATAACACAAATATACTGCAATATAACACAAATATACTGAAATATAACACAAATATTATAAAATATAACACAAATATGCTGATATATAACACACATATGCTGAAATAAACAAATATACTGCAATATAACACAAATACACTGAAATATAACACAAATATACTTAAATATAACAAATATACTGCAATATAACACAAACATACTGAAATAAAACACAAATATACCGAAATATAACACAAATATTTTGAAATATAGCACAAATATACCGAAATATAACACAAATATACTGAAATTTAACAAATATACTGAAATATAATACAAATATACTGCAATATAACATAAATATACCGAAATATAATACAAATATACTGAAATATGACACAAATATACTGAAATATGACACAAATATACTGAAATATAACACAATTATACTGAAATATTACACAAATATACTGTAATATAACAAATATACTGAAATATAACACAAAAATACTAAAATATAACAAATATAATGCAATATAACACAAACATACCGAAATATAACACAAATATACTGACATATTACACAAATATACAGAAATACAACAAAGATACTGCAATATAACACAAATATACTGAAATATAACATAAATATGCTGATATGCAACACAAATATACAGAAATATAACCAATAAACTGCAATATAATACAAATATACTGCAATATAACAAAAATATCCCGAAATATAATACAATATACTGAAATATAACAAATATACTGCAATGTAACACAAATATACTGAAATATAACACATACATACTGAAATATAACAAATATACTGCAATATAACAAAAATATACTGAAATATGCTGAAATATAACACAGATATACTGAAAAATAACAAATATACTGCAATATAGCACAATTGTACTGCAATATAACACAAATATACCGACATATAACACAAATATACATGAAATATAAAACAAATATACTGAAATATAACACAAATATTCTGAAATATAAGAAATATACTGCAATATAAGGAATATATTGAAATATAACACAAAAAACTGAAATATAAAAGATATACTGCAATATAACACAAATATTCCGACATATAACACAAATATACTGAAATATAACACATACACTGAAATATTACACAAATATGCTGAATATAAGAAATATACTGCAATATAACACAAATATAATGCAATATAACACAAATATACCGAAATATGACACAAGTACACTGAAATATAACACACATATACTGAAATAAAACACAAATATACAGATATATAACAAATATTCTGAAATATAATTCAAATATATTGAAATATAACACAAATATTCTGAAATATAACAAATATACTGCAATATTACACAAATATTCTGAAATATAACACAAATATACTGGAATATAACAAATATACTGAAATATAGCACAAATATACTGAAATATAACATAAATATACCGAAATATAACTGCAAATATACTGAAATATAACGCAAATATTCTGAAATATAACACAAATATACTGAAATATAACACAAATATACTGATATATAACACAAATATACTGGAATATAACAAATATACTGAAATATAATTCAAATATATTGAAATATAACAAAAATATACTGAAATATAACAAATATACTGCAAATTAACACAAATATACTGAAATATAACACAAATATACTAAAATATATCAAATACACTGCAGTATAACACCGATATACCGAAATATAACACAAATATGCTGATATATAACAAATATACTGAAATATAACACAAATATACTGATATATAACACAAATATACTGGAATATAACAAATCTACTGAAATATAATTAAAATATATTGAAATATAACACAAATATATTGAAATGTAACAAATATAATGAAATAAAATTCAAATATACTGAAATATAACACAAATATACTGAAATATGACACAAATATACTGCAATATAACACAAATATACTAAAATATAACATAAATATACTAAAATATATCAAATACACTGCAGTATAATACCGATATACCGAAATATAACACAAATATGCTGATATACAACAAATATACTGAAATATAACACAAATATACTGAAATATAGCACAAATATACTGAAATATAAGAAATATACTGAATTATAAGAAATATACTGCAATATATCACAAATATACTGAAATATAACACAAATATAGTGAAATATAACACAAATATACTGAAATATAACAATTATACTGAAATGTAACACAAATATACTGAAATATAAAAAATATACTCCAATATAACACATGTATACTGAAATATAACAAATATACTGCAATATAACACAAATGTACTGCAATATAACACAAATATACTGAAATATAGCAAAAATATACTGGTATATAACACAAATATAGTAAAATGTAACACAAATATACTGAAATATAATTCAAATATATTGAAATATAACACAAATATACTGAAATATAACAAATATAGTGAAATATACCACAAATATCACAAAATATAACTCAAATATACTGAAATATAACACAAATATACAGAAATATAACAAATATACCGAAATATAACACAAATATTCTGAAATATAACACAAATATACCGAAATATAACACAAATATACTGAAATATAACAAATATACTTAAATATAACACAAATATACAGCAATATAACATAAATATACCGAAATATAATACAAATATACTGAAATATAACGCAAATATACCGAAATATAACACAAATATACTGAAATATAAGGAATATACTGAAATATAAGAAATATACTGCAATATATCACAAATATACTGAAATATAACACAAATATACTGAAATATAACAATTATACTGAAATGTAACACAAATATACTGAAATATAAAAAATATACTCCAATATAACACATGTATACTGAAATATAACAAATATACTGCAATATAACACAAATGTACTGCAATATAACACAAATATACTGAAATATAGCAAAAATATACTGGTATATAACACAAATATAGTAAAATGTAACACAAATATACTGAAATATAATTCAAATATATTGAAATATAACACAAATATACAGAAATATAACACAAATATACTGAAATATAACAAATATACTTAAATATAACACAAATATACAGCAATATAACATAAATATACCGAAATATAATACATATATACTGAAATATAACGCAAATATACCGAAATATAACACAAATATACTGAAATTTAACAAATATACTTAAATATAACACAAATATACAGCAATATAACATAAATATACCGAAATATAATACAAATATACTGAAATATAACGCAAATATATTGAAATATAACACAATTATACTGAAATATAACAAATATACTGAAATATAACAAATATACTGCAATAGAACACAAATATACTGAAATATAACAAATATACTGAAATATAATTCAAATATACTGAAATATGACACAAATATACTGAAATATAACACAAAAATACTGGAATATAACAAATATACTGAAATATTATTAAAATATACTGAAATATAACACAAATATACTGGAATATAACAAATATACTGAAATATAATTAAAATTTACTGAAATATAACACAAATATATTGAAATATAACGAATATACTGAAATAAAATTCAAATATGCTGAAATATAACACAAATATACTGAAATATAACACAAATATACTGCAATATAACACAAATATACTAAAATATAACACAAATATACTAAAATAAATCAAATACACTGCAATATAACACAAATATACTGCAATATAACAGAAATATACTGAAATATAACACAAATATACTAAAATGTAACACAAATATACTGAAATATAACAAATATACTGAAATATAATTCAAATATATTGAAATATAACACAAATATCCCAAAATATAACTCAAATATACTGAAATATAACACAAATATACTGAAACATAACAAATATACTGAAATATAATTCAAATATATTGAAATATAACACAAATATACTGAAATATAACAAATATACTGAAACATCACACTAATATACCGAAATATAACACAAATATTCTGAAATATAACACAAATATACTGAAATATACAACAAATATACTGAAATATGACACAAGTATCCTAAAATATAACACAAATATACTGAAATATAAAACAAATATACTGAAATATAACGCAAATATAGTAAAATATAACACAAATATACAGAAATATAACAAATATTTTTAATATAACACAAATATATTGAAATATGACACAAATATACTAAAATATAACACAAATATACTGAAATATATCAAATACACTGTAGTATAACACCGATATACCGAAATATAACACAAATATACTGCAATATAACACAAATATACTGAAATATAACACAAATATTTTAAAATATAACACAAATATGCTGATATATAACACACATATGCTGAAATAAACAAATATACTGCAATATAACACAAATACACTGAAATCTAACACAAATATACTTAAATATAACAAATATACTGCAATATAACACAAACATACTGAAATAAAACACAAATATACCGAAATATAACACAAATGTTTTGAAATATAGCACAAATATACCGAAATATAACACAAATATACTGAAATTTAACAAATATACTGAAATATAATACAAATATACTGCAATATAACATAAATATACCGAAATATAATACAAATATACTGAAATATGACACACATATACTGAAATATAACACAATTATACTGAAATATTACACAAATATACTGGAATATAACAAATATAATGCAATAAAACACAAATATACTGAAATATAACATATAAACTGAAATATGGCACAAATATTCTGAAATATAACAAATATACTGAAATATAACACAAATATACTGAAATTTAATAAAAATATACTGTAATATAACAAATATACTGAAATATAACACAAATATACTGAAATATAACACAAATATACTGGAATATAACAAATATACTGAAATATAATTAAAATATACTGAAATATAACACAAATATACTGAAATATAAAACAAATATACTGAAATATAACAAATATACTGAAATAAAATTAAGAAATACTGATATATAACACAAATATACTGAAATATAACACAAATATACTGCAATATAACAGAAATATACTAAAATATAACACAAATATAGTAAAATATATGAAATACACTGCAGTATAAGACCGATATACCGAAATATAACACAAATATGCTGATATATAACACAAATATTCTGAAATATAACAATTATCCTGCAATATAACACAAATATACTGAAATATAACACAAATATACAGAAATATAACGCAAATATACTGAAATATAACACAAATATTCAGAAATATAACACAAATATAGTGAATTATAACACAAATATACTAAAATATAACAAATATACTGAAATATAATTCAAATATACTGAAATATAACAAATATACTGATATATAATTCAAATATACTGAAATATAAAGCAAATATACTAAAATATAACAAATATACTGCAATATAACACAAATATACTGAAATATAACACAAATATACTGAAATATAACACACATATTCTGATATATAACACAAATATACTAAAATAAACAAATATACTGCAATATAACACAAATATACTGAAATATAACACACTTATACTTAAATATAACAAATATACTGCAATATAACACAAACATATTGAAATGAAACACAAATCTACCGAAGTATAACACAAATATTCTGAAATATAACACAAATACACCGAAATATAACAGAAATATACTGAAATATAACAAATATACTGAAATATTATAAAATATTCTAAAATATAACACAAATATACTTTAATATAACAAATATACTGAAATATAACACAAATATACTGCAATATAACACAAACATACCGAAATACAACACAAATGTACTGAAATATTACACAAATATCCTGAAATACAACAATGATACTGCAATATAACACAAATATACTGAAATATAACACAAATATGCTGATATATAACACAAATATACTGAAATATAACCAATATACTGCAATATAACACAAATATACTGCAATATAACACAAATATACTGCAATATAACACATATATTGCAATATAACACAAATATACTGAAATATAACACAAATACATTGCAATATAACATATATATGTTTTAACTATTTTGAACACATTTGTCTTAATACATTATATAACAATATCAGAAACAACATTGCCACCGCAAAGAAAGTCTTTTTCTGTGTTTTCTAAAGGACTGTGATTGTGCATATGATCCACATTCGTAGGGAGATACAGTGTACATAGTGATAGTACCTAGAGATACCAACATCTCGTCGAGGAGAACTGGGAAAACTCCCTAGAAAACAAGTCAAACTGTCTTGGACGGCAACACTGGACGAACGAGGCCAAGGCCAAGACCGGCAGGACAGCTTAGTGATTTTTTTAAATAATATTAATCTGCCACAAGGGCATGATCACTCACACATCTTAGTTCATTCAGATTATAACTAGTAGGTGTGATTATATGGGAACTCATCCCAGGGAGGGGTAAATTTCTTCATCAGAATAAAGTTGAAGATTATGAAGGTGGCATCATCCAAACCCCCCTTCCCAACATACGAGACACTAGGCCTGTGGTGGGAACGCTGCTGAGTCGTGGGGCTTTAAAGGGCCCTAGGCCCGAATTCAGAATAGTGGTTTGAGCCTGGGATTTGAGCTCGACTCGTGCGTGCAAATC
The DNA here is from genome assembly GCF_018991925.1 of Homarus americanus. Classification (NCBI taxonomy): domain Eukaryota; kingdom Metazoa; phylum Arthropoda; class Malacostraca; order Decapoda; family Nephropidae; genus Homarus; species Homarus americanus. The sequence goes on along the minus strand of NW_024732346.1, from coordinate 10,162 downwards.
GGGATTCTTTGACCCGAGATTTCCTGCAGTGGATTACCTATATTCAAAACATAGGCTTGAACCCCGGATCGGGTAATCTGTTGCATTTTCTTCAATTATGAACAAGGATTTGAACACTGAAATTCCAGTGCTCAATTGTCAACTCCCAGTCCGACTGTTCTTTTCTTAGTTTTGAATCGAGAGGGCAAACGGTGGGGTGGGTAATTCTTATTCTCTGCTCAAACCCTCTGTGCCATCCTTCAAGAGAGTTTGTTGTCCGTGGAAGGCCTTGTGTGTTTCTAACCAATATGTTCCACAGCCTGAGTTCGAATGCTGGTCTACGTCGTCTTCCACGCTGTACAACACCAATCCATGCCGCTTCAAAGTAGCCAAGAAACTCAGATAGAAGTTCATCAGTTTCATTATCTAGTGCTGAGACAAATTCATTGTAGCTTTCAGCAATGTCACTGACTGGCACAAATGCTAAAGCTTGAACGGACTTGACGATGAGTGCATTTCTTGGGTCATTGTACCAAGTCTGTAGTCCTAAGCACTGCCCGAAATGGAAAAAACATCCAAAAATGTTTGTTTGGGAAACATGCTGTGATACTTATAAACGCCTTGGGAATAAGGACGGTCAGGTGACGGGCAAGTCAAAGGGAATGATTGAAACCTGCCTGTTGACGCATTCAATATTTATTGACGTGGCCAAAACCTGCAGAGAACAAGGCGTTCATTAGTATTACATGGTGATCTACCTGATACATAATTAGTTAGTTTCACACAATTTGTCTTAATTATAATTGTTTCTTGAGCATATTGACATGAAACAAAGTTCATAACTCTATTAATCTTAACTTTGCTTCATTCTGCATTGTCTTATTACTCCAAGTTAGGCAGAAACGAATAGACGTAATTAGTCAACAATACTTCAGTACCGAGAGGAAAGTCTTCACTTATGCTGTACTCTGGAAAGGGGTGGTACTCTCGACAATATGTACTATCGTGCACAAAAGTCGTGTCCACTACCCAGCCACAGTGAGGTTTTGAATAGCCTTGAGTCTGAAGTTTCGAAACAGCTGGGGGAAATGCTATGGTCGGCCAACAGATGTCGCCCACTGTAGTGTGTGGAAGGGGGGGGGGCGGGAGTAGAGGAGGTGGGGGTTAGTCTAGTAACAGGCTGTGTGTAGGTGGAACATAACATCGTGAATTCCGCAAACACTGATAACAATAAGAATGTCATGAAGATAGTTAATATTATTAAGCATGGTGAGAGATGTGTAACTGGTAAATAAAAGCACTACAACGACCATATCTCTGCCGTTCATGGCTAAGACGGTGAGACTGATGGGCACACCAGTAATTAATTATCCGTGACTACCAGTAATGGTAGTCACGGAGAATACACAAGTTGTTACCGAGGTTGGCGCCACCCACACCAGGGGAAGGAAGTGATGTCGAACACTGAAACATGCCGAGGTCTCATTCATACCATCGTCGTCACCAACAGGTAAGTCACATTAATTTGTCAGCATAGCCCATGTCGTCCTTATACTATTGTAGGGTGTCCCATGAGTGACAGCAGATATTTGTAGAGGTGAAAGAATATGTGATATTGAGTTGAAACTCTTCTTTACACATAAGCATTTTTCGGTTTACTTTAGGCGTGAGGTGGGTTGTAAAAATTACGCAGGGCAAAAATTTTGCCATGTTATATTTTACTTTTCTTACCAATTGCAGCCATACTGTGTGCTGTTGTAAACCTTATTGCTGTATATTTATTTATATTTATTCTATGTTATATTTGGTATATTTGTTATATTTCAGTATATTTATATATATTTGAGAGTTATATCTTTGATATATTTCAGTACATTTGTATATTTTATATTTATTTGTGTTATATTTGTTATATTTAATATATTGCAGTATATTTATTTATAATACTATTATATTTAATGTGCAGTATAATGATTATATTTCGAAATATATTTATGATATATCAGCATATTTGTGACCTATTCAGTATATTTGTCGATATATACGAATATCGTGTATTCAGGATATTTGGCTCTTTATTTACTATGTAATCCATGTCTGAATTCGGAGAAAACTTTTCGCATGTAGTGAAAAAATTTATACTCGTTCAAGATTTTCAGCAAATAACTCAAAAACACCTAGTATTTCATTAAAAATGCATATAGTTGAAATAGTAGAACGTAAAATTCTATATAGGTTCAGTGAAATATATTTCCTTAACAGTTTTCAAAGCTTTTTCCGATTCATTCAATAAATCTGTAACACAAATTCATTTCCACATCACCTTCAGGTAGAGTTTTAGCGCATTTTTTTATAGTGGTTTCCCCATTCGGCCTTTTCCACGTTTATATAGTTTAAGATGATGCCATCAAATACTTGAAAAGTCCTCTTCATTAGTCACAATAAGGTAATCATTGGGGTCCTCTGCAGTTTCGGAAGCCAGACATCTTTGGTCATGACAATTACTGCACATTATAGAACAGGGAAATCCAGATTTTACACAACCACACCGCTTCCCCCACCCTAACTTGCAACTGTCACGTGCCTGTGGCGCTTGAGATCTCGCATAACTCGCTGCATCTGTTCACGCTTCCATTTCACACAAGCTACTAATAATTTGTTAATTGTACTTATTATATTAATATTACTCTTGAGTTGACTTAACAGAGTAAGACAATGATGCATATAAATTACATACATAAATATACAATTAACCTAAGTAGCTAAGAACAATAATAATATAATAAGTACAATTAACAAATTATTAGTAGCTTGTGTGAAATGGAAGCGTGAACAGATGCAGCGAGTTATGCGAGATCTCAAGCGCCACAGGCACGTGACACCTCCCCCAAAAAAGTGAGCTTACAACTAACTGGAAGCGAAAATGGATATACAGCTACACAGTGAAAGTAATAACTAACACAATTGGTTTAAATCAATATGAAGCAAAGTAATTCATAATATAAACACAAGGTACTCAATGACAATAAAACAAAAAATAATTTGCATATAGACATAGTTACTAAATAATCAGACTCGAGAAAGTGCATCAGCCAACACGTTCTCTTTTCCGCGGATATGGGAAATGTTCAAGTTATAGGGCTGAAGTGATAGAGCCCACCTCAAAAGTCTTTGGTTGGTATGTTTCATCTTGTCAACAAAAGTAAGTGGGTTATGATCAGTGAACACTTGAATGGGATAAGCAGTGCTGCCAATATATACTTTGAAGTTTTCTAGTGCCATGATCAGTGATAAAGCCTCCTTTTCAATGGTGGCATAGTTTCTTTGATATTTATTAAATTTTCTAGAAAAATAGCACAGCGGATGAAGCACTTGATCACTCTCACCCTCTTGCAGAAGCACAGCACCGGCGCCAATTTCACTGGCGTCGACATGGAGAGTGAACTGTTTCTGGAGGTCAGGTGCAAGTAGTACAGGAGCATTTGCCAGCAGGGATTTAAGATTCTCAAAAGATTCCTGGCAAGCCGTAGTCCACTTGAAGGTTTTCTTGCCACTCAGCAGGTCAGTCATGGGAGAGGCAACGGAGGAGAAGTTTGGACAAAAACGGCGGTAGTACCCCGCCATACCCAGCAACCTCATCACACTCTTCTTATCGCCTGGCACTGGATACTGTTGAATTGCCTCAATTTTGGCTGCTATAGGCTGGACTTCCCCTTGTCGCGATCCCACTACTCTTTATACTTGGGGAGTGAATCCTACCCCAAGTTATTAACAAATAAAGGTACAAACAGGGAACACGGCAATAATTATCTCCACCAAATACCTACTCAACTAAATGTACTTGAAAAAGTAAGAACAGTTGAAATAAGTGAATTACAAAAGGGAAGATAATTAATTAATTCAATTTATGTTTTAAAGGGAGTAATGATTAGCAAACATGAATTTAAGTGAATAAGTAATTGTATAATAAAATAAGAGTGATGCCGGAAGGGCGAAACTATACTGTAAGGAGTTAGACCAAACAAATATTACTTAACATTACTATATTACACAAGACATACGAAATATATATATACAACAATCAATACAAAATGATTATCCCTACCAAACAGGAGATACCTTACCACCAGGATCCCTTCCTAGGCCTAACTAAACGTGTCACTAATACCTGATACCCCTAGGGCATTGCAGAAGACTTGATAAAGCACTTAGACAAAGGTCAAGGCTAGAGAACGAATAGACACGTCTAACCTATGCCACGGATTTTCGCTACTGGGGAGCGTGGCGTGAGTACGCCGTGGAGGAGCGTCTCATATCACGTGATCTAGACATTTGCTGGATATTTTATATAATTAATTAATATTACTCTTGAGTTGACTTAACAGAGTAAGACAATGATGCATATAAATTACATACATAAATATACAATTAACCTAAGTAGCTAAGAACAATAATAATATAATAAGTACAATTAACAAATTATTAGTAGCTTGTGTGAAATGGAAGCGTGAACAGATGCAGCGAGTTATGCGAGATCTCAAGCGCCACAGGCACGTGACACAACCACATGAAAGAAGTTTAAAAATATTTGCGTGGGCTGGTGCCTCAGTTGTGTAGACAGGTGACAGAGAATTGCAAACTTTTTTCCAGCCTCACAACTCAGGCTGAAGTGTTTCTCCTCGTCAAGGCGGAATTTGGTAAAAGACTTGATAGGAAAGTTGCCTAGCTGCTGCAGAAGGAAGACTTGATAATAACAGCATTATTTAAGTGACTAAGAGATTTGTTAAAAGAGTGAAACTCTGCAATGATTGAGATTCTTTTCAGCTTGTGGGGTTTTGTACAGAGTGAGAATGAAACGCTCTTCAGCGGCTACAACTTCATCATGAGTCTATTGAGGATTGTTGAAAACTGATACTATTTCTTTGTTCAGGAGATTGATAGTTTATATTTTTACAAACCAGTAAAATGAGGACGTTGTGTCGCAACCTCTTAAAGCATGAGTTACCAAAACTGATTCTTTGCAGTTCTTTAGAATATTTGAGTGCTGTAAATCTCGATAACTATAAAATCTTGCCCAAAGATTTCCACGAGTTTCTTTTAAAAACATAATATCCCTGTCTTCTGGAGTAAGAGCAATAAGCAGAGCTAGAAGATCTACATCCTGTCCAACTACAACAATGGAGTTATGCTGATAAGATCCATTGATAGCACTTTGAACAATTAGTACATCAACATCATCCGTGGCAATATGTGTCTCAATACTTTCTTTCTCAAATCTCTGTTTTAATTGCAAAATTAGACGCTCTTTGTTTTTTAGATTTTCGAAGAATTTTTCCTTAGGTGCAGTTAGAGCTGTACTCTCATCGAACAAGATTTCAGCTGAAGTTCGTTTCAAAAGTATCTTTTAATGCTCGATGCTCTTTGTACTAATTTCATTTGTTGACTAACCATCAAATATTATTGATACATCTTCACCATAATCTAATATACTATAGCGCTATCCGTCTATCTGTCTGTCTGTCTGTTTGTCTGTCTCTGCAGCCGAAACGGCACAATCGTTTTTCATCAAACTTGGTGGAAAAATCGCAAAAAATTCGTAGAGTGGAACAAACCTGGTCCCATGTCGAAGGTTTCTTTAGGAATGCATTAATTAACCATTTTATTTACGCTGGAAAACAATGTAGCTGTACGCTGCCAGCCTTCCGGCGGTTGCGCGCAAGCCAAACACGAGCGTTCGAACTTTCTCGCTTTGGTAAACTGTACCACCGGACTCGCCACCGGGCACGAAGTGCCCACGATCACTTGTGTTTTCTAATGAACTGGACATAGGCAGCATAAACGTCCGCAACTGTGCCTTGCTTTGGCCAAACTACACGGTGGCTTACATTGCCTCCATCAATGATATATTTGCATCTTGATAATTCAACTACTCCTCCTTCTACAGTGTTGAAAATGCCATACAAAGACGATTTCATTGTCTTTCTCATCAAACCTGTTTCGTCAAAAATGGAGAGCAGAGCGGGAATGAAGCTAACTCATGACTGAAACAGTTCTCGAAGTCTTGCGGCAGTTTTACAATGCATATTATTCTTTAAAATTACTGAGTAGTGTCAACCTCTATGATGTCATCAGCGACGCTGACACTTGTATTCATGAAAGAAGTTGGCTTCACACTTTTGGTGCGCTGTACCTTCATATCTCCAAAAGTGTCTTTGCCTTTAATGGCTTCATCCATCTATTTCTTGCCAACATCTAGAGCTTTGTAGCACTTTATGTTTTCAGTTGCAACCAGACCACTGAACACTATAACGAGGTATTCTGTATTGACGAATGGAGAATCATCTTTGTCCTTCTTAATCCTCGAGTCTCAATTCGATATGCTGAAAACTACTGCTGGTTTGAATCCCGCTGAGCTCTTCTACATTCTCGCATACGTGGTGAGCTACTGGCAAACCAAAGATCCATTTATTCAGAACACTCTCTGTGAAGCCTCTTCTGTGAATGATTGTATGCCAAGTAGTTTCACTCAGGTAACAGCAGTTTTTTAAGTCATACCTGGAATTTTTTTTTTTGAGTAAATGAGGAAAAGCTCCAAAAATTTTACAGAAATTTGATTGTCATTTATTCGAATAGAGAATTTTCAGCTCTACAATTTCAACGATATGCATTTTTAACGAAAAAAAACACAGGCGTTTTTTTAGTTATTTGCTGAAAACCTTGCGCGAGTATCATTTTTTTCACTACATGCGAAAAGTTTCCCTGAATTCAGACGTGGATTACACAAAAAATGTAACACCTATGGGAAAAATGAATAAAGACAATCTTGTTTAAAATCATATTTACAGTATTTATCTATCTATACAATATTATCGTCTAATGCATAGTATAGCTGAAAAATGCGAAAAAATAATCGGAAGCCCCCTTTTGGGGCCCCAAAAAGGGAGCTGCTCCCCCAGGACGGAGGGGAACTCTTTTGATCTTGATTTCTATAGTCTTCAGAAGTATGAATGCAAAATTTCATCTCAATATAAATTTTTTCCACCATTTGCCTATTTTTGAGCTAATTGGAGTGGACTGTTGAGGCGAATGCACTGATGAAAAAGGCATGACGTGAGTGATTCAGTGGGATTCGAAGCATCATGAGGCGCTCGTTAATCCCAAAAGGCATTTCAGTTAGCCCATGTAGGATGCATTGGCGGATGGCAAAGCCAACTCCATAAATGCGGTTTCTCACCGCAGCAGGCTTACCCTTCCAAAAAAAGGCATAGCCAGATCCCCGTTCTGTGAGTTGACCCTTGTCTGGGAGCCGACCCTCACTAATAGCCAGCTCTTTTGCCACAAGAACAGTTCTTCTTTCTGGACGCTCATTTGTGCTAGTATCCAGAAAGGTCCTGGCATTCCATGCAGCGACCATAAGAGGTTGTATAGTTTGTTTTTGTTTTAATCTGTGATTTATGATTGTGTTTTCGACAACATAAGGATGACCAAACTGGGTACAGTTGCCCAGTCAGGTTGGTTCTTTAGATGGGCTATGTTTAGGGCACCTTTTCTAGCCCCCTCCCCATGTGGGGTGAGCATAGTGGGTCCTCGAGAGGGCTGCTCAGTCACATAGACAGGACCGGATTGCACTGCTGCCTAGATCCCAGTGCATAAACGACTATTTATCTATGCCGCCCATGTGCAGAATTGTGACAGAATTGCGTTGATATCGTCAGCTATTCAATTTCGCCCGATATATTTATATTCGATTTAACCTCATCCCGAGAGAGAACTATCTGTACTCCGCCTGCAATATCCTTCACCCTATTTATAATCCTTTACCTATTACTAACTCTTATCGTTATTGTAAAAATCGTAAATCTCTACTCAAGGCCGCTTCGATTTCTGCCTAAAGACAATACCCATTCGAAAAACTCACCCACTATTTAAAATTGCTAATGGGGTACTAATAGATATTCCCATTCCCAGAAATATCTCCACATTCTGAAACATCGGATCATTATTAGGCTTATGCCTAGTTGTTCAAATTGTTACAGGCCTTTTACTTGCTATGCACTGCATTGCGCACATTGACTGAGCATTTTGTAGTGTAGCCCACATCTGTCGAGACGTAAACTACGGTTGGTTCCTTCGAACTCCCCATGCCAACGGAGCATCTTTCTTTTATTTTTGTCTCTACCTCCATATCGGTCGTGATATATATTACGGATCCTAGATATTCTTCCCTGCCTGAATGGTAGAGATGTTATTGTATTTGTAGTTATTGCAACCGCTGCTCTGGGATACGTCTTGCCCTGAAACCAGATATCATTTTGTGGAGCAACAGTTATTACTTTATTTTCTGCTATTCCATATACCGGCACAGACCTAGTCCAATGAATTTGAGGTGGGTTCGCTGTAGACACTGTAACGTTAACCCAATTCTTTACAATCCATTTTCTCCTACCCTTTTTAGTGGCAGCAGCTACACTTATCCACATTATATTCATCCACCAAACAGGGGCCAACAATCCCCTCGGATCCTCATAACTTTGTCCACGCTAACCCCCTAGTTACACCCACTCATATTCAACCCGAATGATACTTCCTGTTCGCTTACGCTATCCTGCGGTCATACCCTGATAAACTAGGAGGAGTTATTGCCCTTGCTATATCAATTGCAATTTTAATAATCCTACCTTTTACACATGTTTCTAAGTTTCGAAAATTATCTTTCCACCCCTGAAATCAAATTCTCTTTTGGCCCCCTAATTACTATTGTAATACGCCTAACCTGAATCGGTGCTCGACCTGTCGAGGACCTTATGTAATTACAAGTAAAATTTTAACTGTCGTGTATTTCCTTAGCCCTCTTACACTACTAATATGAGATAAACTTCTTGACTGGTAGTTTAGTTTATATAAAACAGATGTTTTGAAAACATCAACAAGGTAACTAAAACGTCTTAACTTCCACTCTCACTTCCAATATACTAAATTAGTTAAGAACACAATATTTTTACCCCTATAAAAAGATCAAATAGATAAGAGATATGGGCAAAAATCTTTTCCAAGTCGGATCCATTAATTTGTCATACCGCAACCGAGGAAGAGTCACCCGGATTCAAATAAATACAAACCTAACTCCCACTAACTTCCCGTAGCAAATTGGGCTAGACGGACACCCCCTTAAATTCAATAACGAAAACATGAAAATCAACGAAAAGCCACCTCTTCTATTATAATACAGATAATTATCTGTATTAAAACCTGATACCTTCCCGTTTTTGCTAAACAGGAAGCAAATCAAACAAAAGGTAACGGTAGTGTGACTCACAAAACCCACATGCTCTCTTGATACACATTAAATAGCTCTTAAAAAATAAAAGAAAGCAATATTAAAGATAGAAACCAACCTGGCTCACACCGTTTTGAACTCAAATCCTGTACAAATTTATAGGTTGAACAGACCGGCCTCAGCAACTGCAACGCCAATCTATTCCGAGGTGCCAAAGGAAAAATTTTCCATACAAATATATATTTATTTACAAAAGCATACACACAAGTAATACAGTAATTAAGTTTAAGTATGGGACTATCCTGATCTACTGACCACTGAACATCGGGGACATCATAACAGCTCTGTCGACGAGTCTGTCAGTAGTAGTGTATGGAGGCGTGTGGTCGACCGGAGTACAGAGCAGTTCCAGCTCCCCCGAAAAGCATACACAAGGGATGGGGTTAGACTCAAGTCGCCCCTGAACAGGGATCCGGTAAACTCTGGTCTGCTGGCCTCCTCGAGTCCCCATGACTGGACAAGTCAGGTGATATCGGCCCCCTAGAGGACAAGGACTATCAAATACTTCACAATGACGTCTCTCACGCACGGCCCTTGACGTGGGTAGAGTCCTCCTAAACAACATATAATATTTTGCTAAATTTTATACAATATTATAACACCCGACATATATTAAACATAATAATGTACCCAAAGCCAACAAAACACAAGTAAATCACAACAGAACAGAATAGACAAATCAACAATATTCGTGAAGGGTTCTCTTATCGATGCGCTCTGGCTGAGGGAAGGAAGTCCTGTGACTACTCCACTCATCCTCCCAGCGCTCAACACCTCTGTTCTGGGTTGAGTAACCCAACACTTTGACAAGACACAAGTAAACAACCCATACAACAACTTCACCAA
>NW_024732345.1:0-29749 GCF_018991925.1 Homarus americanus | reverse complement strand
TTTGTTATACTAGATCAGGGGACTTTGTTATACTCGATTAGGGGCTTTATTATACTCGATAAGGGGACTTTGTTATACACGATCAGGGGTCTTTGTTATACTCGATCAGGGGACTTTGTTATACTCGATCTTGGACTTCGTTAAACTCGTTCAGGGGCCTTTGTTATACTCCATTAGGGGCCTTTGTTATACTGGATCAGGGGACTTTGTTATACTCTATCTGGGGGCTTTATTATACTCGATAAGGGGACTTTGTTATACTCGATCAGGGGACTTTTTTATACATGATCATGGGCTTTGCTAGACTCGATCAGGGGGCTTTGTTATATTCGATCATGGGACTTTGTTATACTCGTCCAGGGGACTTTGTTATACTCGACCAGGGGTTTTTTTTATACTCGATGAGGGGGCTTTGTTCTACTCGATCAGAGGACTTTGTTATGCTCGATCAGGGGACTTTGTTATACTCGATAAGGGGACTTTGTTATACTTGATCAGGGGACTTTGTTACACTCGATTAGGGGACTTTGTTATACTCAACCAGGGGCCTTTTTTATACTCGATTAGGGAACTTTGTTATACTAGATAATGGGACTTTGTTATACTCGACCAGGGGACTTTGTTATACTTGACCAGGAGGCTCTTTTATACTCGATCATGGGGCTTTCTTATACTCGATCAGAGGGCTTTGTTATACTCGATCAGGAAACTTTGTTATTCTCGACCAGGGGACTTTGTTATACTCGATCAGAGGGTTTTGTTATATTCGATCAGGGAACATTGTTTTACTCGATCAGGGAAATTTGTTATACTCGATCAGTGGAATTTGTTATACTCGACCAGGGGCATTTGTTATACTCGATGAGGGGCCTTTGTTATACTCGATAATGGGACTTTGTTATACTCGACCAGAGGACTTTGTTATACTTGACCATGGGGCTTTTTTATACTCGATCATGGGGCTTTGTTATACTCGATCAAAGGGCTTTGTTATACTCGATCAGGCGACTTTGTTATTCTCGACCAGGAGACTTTGTTATACTCGATCAGAGGCCTTTGTTATACTCGATCAGGGAAATTTGTTTTACTCGATCAGGGAAATTTGTTATACTCGATCAGTGGAATTTGTTATACTCGACCAGGGGCATTTGTTATACTCGATGAGGGGCCTTTGTTATACTCGATAATGGGACTTTGTTATACTCGACCAGGGGACTATGTTATACTCAATCAGGGGCCTTTCTTATACTCGATCAATTAGCTTTGTTATGCTCGATGAGGGGACTTTGTTATTCTCGATCAGGGGACTTTGTTATACTCGATCAGGGGACTTTGTTTTACTCGATCAGGAGACTTTGTTATACTCGATCAAGGGACTTTGTTATACTCGACCAGGGGCCTTTGTTATACTCGATCAGGGGCCTTTGTTATACTCCATTAGGGGCCTTTGTTATACTCTGCCAGATCAGAGGACTTTGTTATACTCGATCGGGGGACTTTGTTTTACTCGATGAGGGGGCTTTGTTATACGCGATCATGGGACTTTTTTATATTCGATCAGGGACTTTGTTATACGTGATGAGGGGGCTTTGTTATACTCGATCAGAGGACTTTAGTATACTCGATCAAGGGCATTTGTTATACTCGATCATGGGCCTTTGTTATACTCGATCAGCGGGCTTTGTTATACTCGACCAGGGACTTTGTTATACCTGATCAGGCCTTTTTTTATACTCGGGATCTGGGGAACTTTGGTTATAGCCTGACCAGGGCCTTTGTTATAACGCTGATGTGAGGGCCTTTTGTTATACTCCATAGTGGTTATACTGGATCGAGGTCTTTGTTATACTCGATCAGGGGACTTTTGTTATACTCGATCAGGGGCTTTGTTACACGATTAGGGGACATTGAATATACTCGAATTGGGACTTTGTTAAATTCGGTCAGACTTTGTTATACTCGAGGCCTTTGTTATACTCTACCAGGGGGCTTTTTTATACTCGATCAGGGTGTTTTGTTAAACTCGATCTGGGGGCTTTGCTATACTCGATCAGGGGACTTTGTTATACTAGATCAGGGGACTCTGTTATTCTCGATCAGGTTATTTATAATACTCGATAAGGGGACTTTGTTATATTCGATCAGGGGACTTTGTTATACTCGATCAGGGGACTTTGTTATACTCTATTTTGGGACTTTGTTATACTCGATCAGGGGCCTTTGTTATATTCCATTAGGGGCCTTTGTTATACTCGATCAGGGGACTTTGCTATACTTGAACAGGGGACTATGTTATTCAATCAGGGGGCTTTGTTATACTCTCAGGGGACTTTGATCAGAATAGGGATTTTCTTCGATCAGGGACTTTCTTATACTCGATCAGTTATACTCAATGAGGGGCATTTGTTATACTCGATCAGGGGTTTTTGTTATACTCGATAATAGGACTATGTTATACTCGATCAGGGGCTTTATTATACTCGATAAGGGGACATGTTATACTCAATCAGGGGACTTTGATATTCTAGATCAGGGGAATTTGTTATTCTCGTTTAGGGGACTTTATTATACTCGATCAGGGGTCTTTGTTATACTCGATCAGGACTCTTTGATATACTCCATCAGGGGACTTTGTATATTCTCGAAGAGGGAATTTGTTATATTCGGTCAGGGGCCTTTGTTATGCTCGATAAGGGGCCTTTGTTATACTCGATCATGGGGCTTTGTTTTACTTGACCAGGGGACTTTGTTATACTTGACCAGGGGCTTTATACTCGATCAGGGATTTTGTTATACTCTGACCAGGCCTTGTTATACTCGATAAGGGCCTTTGTTATACTCGATAAGGGCCTTCTTATACTCGATCAGGGACTTTGTTATCCTGGATCAGGGCCTTTATATACCCATAAATTCCTTTGTTATACTCGATCAGGCTTTGATGTATCACTGATCAGCGGACTTTTGTATACTCAATAGGGGCCTTGTTATATTCGATCAGGGGACTTGTTACTCGATCAGGGGACTTGTTATACTCTATTTGGGACTTTGTTATACTCGATCAGGGCCTTTGTTATATTCCATTCGGGGCCTATGTTATACTCGATCAGGGGACTTTGCTATACTTGGATCAGGGGACTATGTTATACCAATCAGGGGCTTTGTTATACTCGATCAGGGGACTTTGTATACACTCGAATAGGGATTTTCTAATTTTCGATCAGGGTCCTTTCTTATACTCGATCAGGGGGCTTAGTTATGCTCGATGAGGGGACTTTGTTATTCTCGATCAGGGGACTTTGTTATACTCGACCAGGGGACTTTGTTATTCTCGATCAGGGGACTTTGTTATACTCGACCAGGGGCCTTTGTTATACTCTACCAGGGGGCTTTTTTATACTCGATCAGGGTGTTTTGTTAAACTCGATGTGGGGGCTTTGTTATACTCGATCAGGGGACTTTGTTATACTAGATCAGGGGAGTTTGTTATTCTCGATCAGGTTCTTTATTATACTCGATAAGGGGACTTTGTTATACTCGATCAGGGGACTTTGTTATACTCGATGAGGGGACTTTGTTATACTCTATTTTGGGACTTTGTTATACTCGATCAGGGGCCTTTGTTATATTCCATTAGGGACCTTTGTTATACTCGATCAGGGGACTTTGCTATACTTGATCAGGGGACTATGTTATACTCAATCAGGGGGCTTTGTTATACTCGAAATGGGGACTTTGTATATACTCGAATAGGGATTTTCTAATTTTCGATCAGGGTCATTTCTTATACTCGATCAGGGGGCTTAGTTATGCTCGATGAGGTGACTTTGTTATTCTTGATCAGGGGACTTTGTTATACTCGAGCAGGGGGCTTTTTTATACTCGATGTGGGGGTTTTGTTAAACTCGATTAGGGGGCTTTGTTATACTCGATCAGGGGACTTTGTTATACTCGACCAGGGGACTTTGTTATACTCGATTAGGGGACTTTGTTATACTCGATCAGGGGCTTTATTATACTCGATAAGGCGACTTTGTTATACTCGATTAGAGGCCTTTGTTATACTCCATTAGGGGCCTTTGTTATACTCGATCAGGAAGCTTTGTTATACTCGATCAGGGGACTTTGATGCACTCGATCAGCGGACTTTGTTATACTCAATGAGGGGCCTTTGTTATACTCGATCAGGGGTTTTTGTTATACTCGATAATAGGACTTTGTTATACTCGACCAGGGGCCTTTGTTATACTCGATAAGGGGCCTTTGTTATACTCCATCATGGGACTTAGTTATACTCGACAAGGGGACTTTTTTATACTCCATCATGGGATTTGCTATTCTCGATCAGGAGGCTTTGTTATACTCGATCAAGCGACTTTGTTATACACGATCAGTGGAATTTGTTATACTTGATTAGGGGACTTTGTTATACTCGATCAGGGGCTTTATTATACTCGATAAGGGGACTTTGTTATACTCGATTAGGGGCCTTTGTTATACTCCATTAGGGGCCTTTGTTATACTCGATCAGGGCACTTTGTTATACTCGATCAGAAGACTATTTTATACTCGACCAGGGGACTTTGTTATACTCGATCAGTGGAATTTGTTATACTCGATTAGGGGACTCTCTTATACTCAATTAGGGGACTTTGTTATACTCGATTACGGGACTTTGTCATACTCGATCAGGGGACTTTTTTATACTCGACAAGGGGCCTTTGTTATACTCGATCAGGGGTCTTTATTATACTCCATAATGGGTCTTTGTTATACTCGATCAGGGGCTTTATTATACTCGATAACGGGACTTTGTTATACTCGATCAGAGGCCTTTGATATACTCCATTAGGGGCCTTTGTTATACTCGATCAGGAAGCTTTGTTATACTCGTTCAGGGGACTTTGATGTACTCGATCAGCGGACTTTGTTATACTCAATGAGTGGCCATTGTTATACTCGATCAGGGGTTTTTGTTATACTCGATAATAGGACTATGTTATACTCGATCAGGGGCTTTATTATACTCGATAAGGGGACATGTTATACTCAATCAGGGGACTTTGATATTCTAGATCAGGGGAATTTGTTATTCTCGATTAGGGGACTTTTTTTATACTCGATCAGGGGACTTTGTTATTCTCGATAAGGGTACTTTGTTATACTCGATCAGGGGTCTTTGTTATACTCGATCAGGAGGCTTTGATATACTCCATCAGGGGACTTTGTATATTCTCGATGAGGGAATTTGTTATATTCGGTCAGCGGCCTTAATTATACTCGATCAGGGGACTTTGTTATGCTCGATAAGGGGCTTTTGTTATACTCGATCATGGGGCTTTGTTTTACTTGACCAGGGGTCTTTGTTATACTTGACCAGGGGGCTTTTTTATACTCGATCAGGGGACTTTGTTATACTCGACCAGGGACCTTTGTTGTACTCGATAAGGGGCCTTTGTTATACTCGATAAGGGGCCTTTGTTATGCTCAATGAGGGGGTTTTGTTATGCTCGATGAGGGGACTTTGTTATTCTCGATCAGTGAACGTTGTTTACTCGATCAGGGGACTTTGCTATACTCGACCAGGGTACTTTGATATACTCGACCAAGGGGTCTTTTTTATACGCGATGAGGAGGTTTTGTTAAAGTCGATGAGGGGCTTTGTTATACTCGATCAGGTCACTTTGTTATACTCGACCAGGGGACTTTGTTGTACTCGATCAGGGGACTTTGTTATACTCGATCAGGGGACTTTGTTATACTCGAACAGGGGCCTTTGTTATACTCGATAAGGGGCCTTTGTTATACTCGATCATGGGACTTAGTTATACTCGACAAGGGGACTTTTTTATACTCAAACATGGGATTTGCTATTCTCGATCAGGAGGCTTTGTTATACTCGATCAGGTGATTTTGTTATACCCGATCAGGTGACTATGTTGTACTCGATCAGCGGACTTTGTTATACTCGATGAAGGGGCTTTGTTATACTCGATCTTGAGACTTTGTTATACTCGATCAAGGGACTTTGTTATACACGATCAGTGGAATTTGTTATACTCGATTAGGGGACTTTGTTATACTCGATCAGGGGCTTTATTATACTCGATAAGGGGACTTTGTTATACTCGATCAGGGGCCTTTGTTATACTCCATTAGGGGCCTTTGTTATACTCGATCAAGGCACTTTGTTATACTCGATCCGAAGACTATTTTATACTCGACCAGGGGACTTTGTTATACTCGATCAGTGGAATTTGTTATACTCGATTAGGGGACTTTCTTATACTCAATTAGGGGACTTTGTTATACTCGATCAGAGGACTTTGTCATACTCGATCAGGGGACTTTTTTATACTCGACAAGGGGCCTTTGTTATACTCGATCAGGGGTCTTTATTATGCTCGATAATGGGACTTTGTTATACTCGATCAGGGGCTTTATTATACTCGATAAGGGGACTTTGTTATACTCGATGAGAGGCCTTTGTTATACTCCATTAGGGGCCTTTGTTATATTCGATGAGGAAGCTTTGTTATACTCGATCAGGGGACTTTTATGTACTCGATCAGCGGACTTTGTTATACTCAATGAGGGGCCTTTGTTATACTCGATCAGGGGTTTTTGTTATACTCGATAATAGGACTATGTTATACTCGATCAGGGGCTTTATTATACTCGATAAGGGGACATGTTATACTCAATCAGGGGACTTTGATATTCTAGATCAGGGGAATTTGTTATTCTCGATCAGGGAACTTTGTTATTCTCGATCAGGGGACTTTGTTATACTCGACCAGGGGTCTTTGTTATACTCGATCAGGAGGCTTTGATATACTCCATCAGGGGACTTTGTATAATCTAGAAGAGGGAATTTGTTATATTCGGTCAGCGGCCTTTCCTATACTCGATCATGGGGCTTTGTTTTACTTGACCAGGGGACTTTGTTATACTTGACCAGGGGGCTTTTTTATACTCGATCAGGGGACTTTGTTATACTCGACCAGGGGCCTTTGTTATACTCGAAAAGGGTCCTTTGTTATACTCGATAAGGGGCCTTTGTTATGCTCGATGAGGGGGTTTTGTTATGCTCGATGAGGGGACTTTGTTATTCTCGATCAGTGGACTTTGTTTACTCGATCAGGGGACTTTGTTATACTCGACCAGGGGACTTTGTTATACTCGATCTGGGGACTTTGTTATACTCGATCAGGGGACTTTGTTATACTCGACCAGGGGCCTTTCTTATACTCGATAAGGGGCCTTTGTTGTTCTCGATCATGGGACTTAGTTATACTCGACAAGGGGACTTTTTTATAATCCATCATGGGATTTGCTATTCTCGATCAGGAGGCTTTGTTATACTCGATCAGGGGATTTTGTTATACCCGATCAAGTGACTTTGTTGTGCTCGATCAGCGGACTTTGTTATACTCGATGAAGGGGCTTTGTTTTACTCGATCTTGAGACTTTGTTATACTCGATCAAGGGACTTTGATATACACGATCAGTGGAATTTGTTATACTCGATTAGGGGACTTTGTTATACTCGATCAGGGGCTTTATTATACTCGATAAGGGGACTTTGTTACACTTGATCAGGGGCCTTTGTTATACTCCATTAGGGGCCTTTGTTATACTCGATCAGGGCACTTTGTTATACTCGATCAGAAGACTATTTTATACTCGACCAGGGGACTTTGTTATACTCGATCAGTGGAATTTGTTATACTCGATTAGGGGACTTTCTTATACTCAATTAGGGGACTTTGTTATACTCGATCAGGGGACTTTGTCATACTCGATCAGGGGACTTTTTTATACTCGACAAGGGGCCTTTGTTATACTCGATCAGGGGTCTTTATTATACTCGATAATGGGACTTTGTTATACTCGATCAGGGGTCTTTGTTATACTCGATCAGGGGACTTTGTTCTACTCGATCAGGGGCTTTATTGTACTCGATAAGGGGACTTTGTTATACTCGATCAGGGGACTTTGTTATACTCGATCAAGGGACTTTGTTATACTCGATCTTGGGACTTTGTTATACTCGATCAGGGTCCTTTGTTATACTCCATTATGGGCCTTTGTTATACTCCATCAGGTCACTTTGTTATACTCGATCAGGGGACTATTTTATAGTCGACCAGAGGCCTTTGTTATACTCGATTAGGGGCCTTTGTTATACTCGATCATGGGACTTTGTTAAACTCGACCAGGGGACTTTGTTATACTGGACCAAGGGACTTTGTTATACTCGATCAGGGGGCTTTTTTATTCTCGACCAGGGGACTTTGTTATACTGGACCAAGGGACTTTGTTATACTCGACCAGGGGACTTTGTTAAACTCGATCAGGGGCCTTTGTTATAATCGATCATGGGACTTTGTTATACTCGATCAGGAGGCTTTGTTATACTCCATCAGGGGACTTTGTATATTCTCGAAAAGGGACTTTGTTATATTCGGTCAGGGGCCTTTCTTATACTCATTCAGGGGACTTTGTTATGCTCGATAAGGGGCCTTTGTTATACTCGATCATGGGACTTTGTTTTACTCGACCAGGGGACATGGTATTACTTGACCAGGGGGCTTTGTTATACTCGATCAGGCGACTTTGTTATACTCGATCAGGGGACTATTTTATACTCGACCAGGGGCCTTTGTTATACTCGACCAGGGGCCTTTGTTATACTCGATGAGGGGGTTTTGTTAAAGTCGAAGAGGGGATTTGTTATACTCGACCTGGGGCCTTTTTTATACTTGATAAGGGGCCTTTTTTATGCTCGATGAGGGGGTTTTGTTATGCTCGATGAGGGGGACTTTGTTATTCTCGATCAGGGGACTTCGTTTACTCGATCATTGGACTTTGTTATACTCGACCAGGGAACTTTGTTATACTCGACCAGGGTTTTTTTTATACTCGATGAGAGGACTTTGTTATACTCGATCAGAGGACTTTCTTATACTCGATCAGGGGACTTTGGTATACTCGAAAATGGAACATTGTTATACTCGATCAGGGGTCTTTGTTATACTCGATCAGGGACTTTGTTCTACTCGATCAGGGGACTGTGTTATACTCGTTTAGGGGAATTTGTTATACTCGATTAGGGGACTTTGTTATACTAGATAAGGGGAATTTTTTACTCGATCAGGGGACTTTGTTATACTGGATCAGGGGACTATTTTATACCCGACCAGGGGCCTTTGTTATACTCGATGAGGGGCCTATGTTATACTCGATCATGGGACGTTGTTATACTCGACCAGGGGACTTTGTTATTCTCGACCAGGGGACTTTCTTATACTCGATCAGGGGTCTTTGTTATACTCGATCAGGGGACTTTGTTATACTCGATCAGGGGAATTTGTTATACTCGATTAGGGGACTTTGTTATACTCGATCAGAGGACTTTGTTATACTCGATCAGGGGAGTTTATTATACTCGATCACGGGACTATTTTATACTCGACCAGGGGCCTTTGTTATACTCGATCATTGGCCTTTGTTATACTCGGTCAGGGGGCTTTATTATACTCGAAAAGGGGACTTTGTTATTCTCGACAAGGGGACTTTTTATACTCCATCATGGGATTTGCTATACTCGATCAGGGGGCTTTGTTATACTCGATCAGGGGACTTTGTTATACCCGATCAGGTGACTTTGTTGTACTCGATCAGCGGACTTTGTCATACTCGATGAAGGGGCTTTGTTATACTCGATCTTGAGACTTTGTTATACTCGATCAGGGGACTTTGTTATACTCGATCAGTAGATTTTGTTATACTCGATCATGGGACTATGTTTTACTCGACCAGGAGACTTTGTTATACTTGACCAGGGGGATTTTTTATACTCGATCAGGGGACTTTGTTATACCCGATCAGGTGGCTTTATTGTACTCGATCAGCGGAATTTGTTATACTCGATGAGGGGGCGTTCTTATACTCCATCTTGAGACTTTGTTATTCTCGATCAGGGGACTTTGTTATTCTCGATCATGGGACTTTTTTATTTTCGACAAGAAGCCTTTGTTATACTCGATTCGGGGCCTTTGGTACACTCGATCATTGGACTTTGTTTTACTCGACCAGGGAACTTTGTTATACTCGACCAGGGATTTTTTATACTCGATCAGGGGACTTTGTTATACTCGATCAGGTGACTTTGTTATACTCGATCAGGTGACTTTGTTATACTCGACGAGGGGGCTTTGTTATAATCGATTAGGGGACTTTGTTATACTCGATCACGGGACTTTGTTATACTCGATCAGGGGACTTTGGTATACTCGACAATGGGCCTTTGTTATACTCGATCAGGGGTCTTTGTTATACTCGATAATGGGACTTTGTTATACTCGATCAGGGGTCTTTGTAATACTAGATCAAGGGAATTTTTTACTCGATCAGGGGACTTTGTTATACTGGATCAGGGGACTATTTTATCCCCGACAAGGGGCCTTTGTTATACTCGATGAGGGGCCTTTGTTATACTCGATCATGGGACGTTGTTATACTCGACCAGGGAACTTTGTTATACGCGACAGGGGGCATTGTTATACTCGATCAGGGGGTTTTGTTAAACTCGATGAGGGGGCTTTGTTATACTCGACCAGGGGACTTTGTTATACTCGATCAGGGATCTTTGTTATACTCGATCAGGGGACTTTGTTATACTCGATCAGGGGAATTTGTTATACTCGATTAGGGGACTTTGTTATGCTCGATCAGGGGACTTTGGTATACTCGATTAGGAGACTTTGTTATACTCGATGAGGGGACTATTTTATACTCGACCAGGGGCCTTTGTTATACTCGATCAGGGGCCTTTGTTATACTCGACCAGGGGGCTTTATTATACTCGTAAATGGGACTTTGCTATACTCAACAAGGGGACTTTTTTATACTCCATCATGGGATTTGCTATACTCGATCAGGGGGCTTTGTTATACTCGATCAGGGGACCTTGTTATACCCGATCAGGTGACTTTGTTGTACTCGATCAGCGGACTTTTTTATACTCGATGAAGGGGCTTTGTTATACTCGATCTTGAGACTTTGTTATACTCGATCAGGGGACTTTGTTATACTCGATCAGTGGCAATTGTTATTCTCGATTAGGGGACTTTGTTATACTCGATCAGGGGCTTTATTATACTCGATAAGGTGACTTTGTTATACTCGATCAGGGGCCTTTGTTATACTCCATTAGGGGCCGTTGTTATACTCGATCAGGAGGCTTTGTTATACTCGATCAGGGGACTTTGATGTACTCGATCAGCGGACTTTGTTATACTCAATGAGGGGCCTTTGCTATACTCGATCAGGGTTCTTTGGTATACTCGATAATGGGACTTTGTTATACTCGAACAGGGGTCTTTGTTATACTCGATCAGGAGACTTTGTTATACTCGATCAGGGGCTTTATTATACTCGATAAGGGGACTTTGATTTACTCGATCAGGAAACTTTGTTATTCTCGACCAGGGGACTTTGTTATACTCGATCAGAGGGTTTTGTTATACTCGATCAGGGAACTATGTTTTACTCGATCAGAGGGACCTTTGTTGTACTATATAATGGGAGTTTGTTATACTAGATAATGGGAGTTTGTTATACTCGACCAGGGGACTTTGTTATACTTGACCATGGGGCTTTTTATACTCGATCATGGGGCTTTGTTATACTCGATCAAAGGGCTTTGTTATACTCGATCAGGCGACTTTGTTATTCTCGACCAGGGGACTTTGTTATACTCGATCAGAGGCCTTTGTTATACTCGATCAGGGAAATTTGTTTTACTCGATTAGGGGAATTTGTTATACTCGATCAGGGGGCTTTGTTATACTCGATCAGGGGACTTTGTTATACTCGACCAGGGGACTTTGTTATACTCGATTAGGGGACTTTGTTATACTCGATCAGGGGCTTTATTATACTCGATAAGGGGACTTTGTTATACTCGATCAGGGGCCTTTGTTATACTCCATTAGGGGCCTTTGATATACTCGATCAGGAAGCTTTGTTATACTCGATCAGGGGACTTTGATGTACTCGATCATCGGACTTTGTTATACTCATTGAGGGGCTTTTGTTATACTCGATCAGGGGTTTTTGTTATACTCGATAATAGGACTATGTTATACTCGATCAGGGGCTTTATTATACTCGATAAGGGGACATGTTATACTCAATCAGGGGACTTTGATATTCTAGATCAGGGGAATTTGTTATTCTCGATTAGGGGACTTTGTTATACTCGATCAGGAGGCTTTGATATACTCCATCAGGGGACTTTGTATATTCTCGAAGAGGGAATTTGTTATATTCGGTCAGGGGCCTTTCTTATACTCGATCAAGGGACTTTGTTATGCTCGATAAGGGGCCTTTGTTATACTCGATCATGGGGCTTTGTTTTTCTTGACCAGGGGACTTTGTTATACTTGACCAGGGGGCTTTTTTATACTCGATCAGGGGACTTTGTTATACTCGACCAGGGGCCTTTGTTATACTCGATAACGGGCCTTTGTTATACTCGATAAGGGTGCCTTTCTTATACTCGATCAGGGGACTTTGTTATACTCGATCAGAGGCCTTTGTTATACTCGATAAGGGGACATGTTATACTCAATCAGGGGACTTTGATATTCTAGATCAGGGGAATTTGTTATTCTCGATTAGGGGAATTTGTTATACTCGATCAGGGGACTTTGTTATTCTCGATAAGGGGACTTTGTTATACTCGATCAGGGGTCTTTGTTATACTCGATCAGGAGGCTTTGATATACTCCATCAAGGGACTTTGTATATTCTCGAAGAGGGAATTCGTTATATTCGGTCAGGGGCCTTAATTATACTCGATCAGGGGACTTTGTTATACTCGATGAGGGGACTTTGTCATACTCCATTAGGGGCCTTTGTTATACTGGATCAGAGGACATTGTTATACTCTATCAGGGGACTTTGTTATACTCGATCAGGGGGCTTTGTTATACTCGATTAGGGGACTTTGAATATCCTCGAATTGGGACTTTGTTATATTCGGTCAGGGGCCATTCTTATACTCGATCAGGGGGCTTTGTTATGCTCGATGAGGGGACTTTGTTATTCTCGATCAGGGGACATTGTTATACTCGACCAGGGGCCTTTGTTATACTCGATAAGGGGCCTTTGTTACACTCGTTCATGGGACGTTGTTATTCTCGATCTTGGGACTTTGTTATACTCGATCAGGGGCCTTTGTTATATTCCATTAGCGGCCTTTGTTATACTGGATCAAAGGAGTTTGTTATACTCGATCAGGGGACTTTGTTATACTCGATCAAGGGGCTTTGTTATACTCGATCAGGGGACTTTGTATATACTCGAATAGGGATTTTGTTATATTCGGTCAGGGGCCTTTCTTATACTCGATCAGGGGGCTTTGTTATGCTCGATGAGGGGACTTTGTTATTCTCGATCAGGGGACTTTGTTATACTTGATGAGGGGACTTTGTTATACTCGATCAGGGGACTTTGTTATACTCGATCAGGGGACTTTGTTATACTCGACCATTCACCTTTGCTATACTCGATCAGGGTACTTTGTTATACTAGATTGTAGGGGACTTTGTTATACTCGATTAGGGGCTTTATTATACTCGATAAGAGGACTTTGTTATACTCGATTAGGGGACTTTGTTATACTGGATCAGGGGACTTTGTTATAAATCGATGAGGGGGCTTTGTTATACTCGATCAGGGGACTTTGTTATTAATCGATCAGGGGACTTTGTTATACTCGACCAGGGGCCTTTGTTATACTCGATCATTGGACTTTCTTATTCTCGACCAGGGGACTTTGTTATACTCGACCAGGGGACTTTGTTATACTCGATTAGGGGGGCTTTCTTATACTCGATCATGGAACTTTGTTATACTCGACCAGTGGACTTTGTTATACTCGATCAGGGGACTTTGTTACACTAGATCAGGG
Source organism: Homarus americanus (assembly GCF_018991925.1). Lineage (NCBI taxonomy): Eukaryota > Metazoa > Arthropoda > Malacostraca > Decapoda > Nephropidae > Homarus > Homarus americanus. The sequence continues at coordinate 15,768 of NW_024732345.1, read as the reverse complement.
GACTTTGTTATACTCGATCAGTGGCTTTATGTTACTCGATAAGGGGACTTTGTTATACTCGATCAGGGGATTTTGTTATTCTCGATAAGGGGACTTTGTTAGCCTCGATCAGGGACCTTTGTTATTCTCGATCATGGGACTTTGTTATATTCGACCAGGGGACTTTGTTATACTCGACCAGGGGGCGTTTTTATACTCGATGAGGGGCTTTGTTATACTCGATCAGAGAGCTTTTTTGTACTCGATCAGGGGACTTTGTTATACTCGATCAGGGAACTTTGTTATACTCGAACAGGGGACGTTGTTATACTCCATCAGGGGACTTTGTTATACTAAGTTAGGGGACTTTGTTATACTCGATCAGGTTCTTTATTATACTCGATCAGGGGACTTTGTTATTCTCGGTCTTGGGACTTTCTTATACTCGATCAGGGGACTTTGTTATACTCCATTAGGGGCCTTTGTTATACTGGATCAGAGGACTTTGTTATACTCGATCAAAAGACTTTGTTATACTCGATCAGGGGGCTTTGTTATACTCGATTAGGGGACTTTGAATATACTCGAATTGGGACATTGTTATATTCGGTCAGGGGCCGTTCTTATACTCGATCAGGGGGCTTTGTTATGCTCGATGAGGGGACTTTGTTATTCTCGATAAGGGGACATTGTTATACTCGACCAGGGGCCTTTGTTATTCTCGATAAGGGGCCTTTGTTGCACTCGTTCATGGGACGTTGTTATACTCGATCTTGGGACTTTGTTGTACTCGATCAGGGGCCTTTGTTATATTCCATTTGGGGCCTTTGTTATACTAGATCAAAGGACTTTCTTATACTCGATCAGGGGACTTTGTTATACTCGTTCAGGGGGCTTTGTTATACTCGATCAGGGGACTTTGTATATACTCCAATAGGGATTTTGTTATATTCGGTCAGGGGCTGTTCTTATACTCGATCAGGGGGTTTTGTTATGCTCGATGAGGGAACTTTGTTATTCTCGATCAGGGGACTTTGTTATACTCGATCAGGGGACTTTGTTATACTCGATCAGGGGACTTTGTTATACTCGATCAGGGGACATTATTATACTCGACCAGGGTCTTTGTTTTACTCGATAAGGGGCCTTTGTTATACTCGATCATGGGGATTGGTTATACTCGACAGGGGACTTTGTTATACTCGACCAGGGAGCTTTAACATACTCGATCAGGGGGTTTTGTTAAACTCGATCAGGGGGCTTTGTTAAACTCGGTCAGGGGACTTTGTTATACTCGACCTGGTGACTTTGTTATTCTCGATCTTGGGACTTTGTTATACTCGATCAGGGGACTTTGTTATACTCCATTAGGGGCCTTTGTTATACTGGATCAGAGGACTTTTTTATACTCGATCAGGAGACTTTGTTATACTCGTTCAAGGGACGTTGTTATACTAGATCAGGGGACTTTGTTATACTCGATCAGGTTCTTTATTGTACTCGATCAGGGGACTTTGTTATTCTCGAACCTTGGGACTTTGTTATACTCGATGAGGGGACTTTGTTATACTCCATTAATGGCCTTTGTTATACTGGATCAGAGGACTTTCTTATACTCGATCAGGGGACTTTGTTATACACGATCAGGGGACTTTGTTATACTCGATCTTGGGACTTTTTTATACTTGATCAGGGGCCTTTGTTACATTCGATTAGGGGCCGTTTTTTTACTGGATTAAAGGACTTTGTTATACTCGATCAGGGGACTTTGTTATACTCGATCAGGGGGCTTTGTTATACTCCATTAGGGGACTTTGTATATACTCGAATAGGGATTTTGTTATATTAGGTCAGGGGCCATTCTTATACTCGATCAGGGGGCTTTGTAATTATCGATGAGGGGACTTTGTTATTCTCGATCAGGGGACTTTGTAATACTCGACCAGGAGCCTTTGTTATACTCGACCAGGGGGCTTTTTTATATCCGATCAGGGTGTTTTGTTAAACTCGATGTGGGGGCTTCGTTATACTCGATCAGGCGACTTTGTTATACTAGATCAGGGGACTTTGTTATACTTGATCAGGGGACTTTGTTATACTCGATCTTGGGACTTTGTTATACTCGATCAGGGGCCTTTGTTATATTCCATTAGGGGCCTTTGTTATACTCGATCAGGGGACTTTGTTATACTCGATCAGGGGACTATGTTATACTCAATCAGGGGGCTTTGTTATACTTGATCAGGGGACTTTGTATATACTCGAATAGGGATTTTGTTATATTCGATCAGGGGCCTTTCTTATACTCGATGAGGGGGCTTTGTAATTCTCGATGAGGGGACTTTGTTATAATCGATCAGGGGACTTTGTTATACTCGATCAGGGGAATTTGTTATACTCGATCAGGGGACTTTGTTATACTCGATCAGGGGACTTTGTTATACTCTATTAGGGGCTTTATTATACTCGATAAGGGGACTTTGTTATACACGATCAGGGGACTTTGTTATACTGGATCAGGGGACTTTGTTATACTCGATCAAGGGACTTTATTATACTCGACCAGGGGCCTTTGTTATACTCGATAAGGGGCCTTTGTTATACTCCATTAGTGGCCTTTGTTATACTGGATTAGGGGACTTTCTTATACTCGATCAGGGGACTTTGTTATACTCGATCATGGGGCTTTGTTATTCTCGACAGGGGACTTTGTTATACCCGACCAGGGAACTTTGTTATGATCGACCAGGGGGCTTTTTTCTACTCGAAGAGGGGGTTTTTGTTAAACTCGATATGGGGGCTTTGTTATACTCGAACAGGGGACTTTGTTATACTCGACCAGGGGACTTTGTTATACTCGACCAGGGGGCTTTGTTATACTCGATCAGGGGGATTTTTTTATACTCGATCAGGGATCTTTGTTATACTCGACCAGGGGACTTTGATATTTTCGATCAGGGGACTTTATTATACTAGATCAGGGGACTTTGTTATACTCGATTAGGGGCTTTATTATACTCGATAAGGGGACTTTGTTATACACGATCAGGGGACTTTGTTATACTCGATCAGGGGACTTTCTTATACTCGATCTTGGGACTTCGTTATACTCGTTCAGGGGCCTTTGTTATACTCCATTAGGGGCCTTTGTTATACTGGATCAGGGTACTTTGTTATACTCTATCTGGGGGCTTTATTATACTCGATAAGCGGACTTTGTTATACTCGATTAGGGGACTTTTTTATACATGATCATGGGCTTTGCTAGACTCGATCAGGGGGCTTTGTTATATTCGATCATGGGACTTTGTTATACTCGTCCAGGGGACTTTGTTATACTCGACCATGGTTTTTTTTATACTCGATGAGGGGGCTTTGTTCTACTCGATCAGAGGACTTTGTTATACTCGATCAGGGGACTTTGTTATACTCGACCAGGGGACTTTGTTATACTCGACGAGGGGACTTTGTTATACTCCATAAGGGGACTTTGTGATACTCGATCAGGGGACTTTGTTATACTCGATCAGGGGACTGTGTTATACTCGATCAGGGGATTTTGTTATACTCGATCAAGGGACTTTGTTATACTCCATCAGGGGACTTTGTTATACTCGATCAGGGGACTTTGTTATACTCGATCTTGGGACTTTGTTATACTCGATCAGGGGCCTTTGTTATACTCCATTAGGGGCCTTTGTTATACTCCATTAGGGGCCTTTGTTATACTGGATCAGAGGACTTTGTTATACTCGATCTGGGGGCTTTAAAATACTTGATAAGGGGACTTTTTTATACATGATCATGAGCATTGCTATACTCGATCAGGGGGCTTTGTTATATTCGATCATGAGACTTTGTCATATTCGACAGGGGACTTTGTTAAACCCGACCAGGGGACTTTGTTATGATCGACTAGGGGGCTTTTTTATACTCGATCAGGGGGTTTTGTTAAACTCGACATGGGGGCTTTGTTATACTCGACCAGGGGACTTTGTTATACTCGATCAGGGGGCTTTTTTATACTCGATCAGGGAACTTTGTTATACTCGACCAGGGGACTTTGATATACTCGATCAGGGGACTTTGTTATACTGGATCAGGTGACTTTGTTATGCTCGATTAGGGGCTGTATTATACTCGATAAGGGGACTTTGTTATACACGATCAGGGGACTTTGTTATACTCGATCAGGGGACTTTGTTTTACTCGATCTTGGGACTTCGTTATACTCGATCAGGGGCCATTGTTATACTCCATTAGGGGCCTTTGTTATACTGAATTAGGGGACTTTGTTATACTCGATCTGGGGGCTTGAAAATACTCGGTAAGGGGACTTTGTTATACTCGATAAGGGGACTTTTATATACATGATCATGAGCTTTGCTATACTCGATTAGGGGGCTTTGTTATATTCGATCATGGGACTTTGTTATACTCGACCAGGGGACTTTGTTATACTCGACCAGGGGACTTTTTTATACTCAACGAGGGGGCTTTGTTATACTCGATTGGGGGACTTTGTTATACTCGATAAGGGGACTTTGTTATACTTGATCAGGGGACTTTTTTATACTCGATTAGGGAACTTTGTTATACTAGATAATGGGAGTTTGTTATACTCGACCAGGGGACTTTGTTATACATGACCAGGAGGCTTTTTTATACTCGATCATGGGGCTTTCTTATACTCGATCATGGGGCTTTGTTATGCTCGATCTGTAAACTTTGTTATTCTCGACCAGGGGACTTTGTTATACTCGATCAGAGGGTTTTGTTATACTCGATCAGGGAACTTTGTTTACTCGTTCAGAGGGCTTTGTTATAATCGATCAGGGAACTTTGTTATACTAGATAATGGGAGTTTGTTATACTAGATAATGGGAGTTTGTTATACTCGACCAGGGGACTTTGTTATACCTGACCATGGGGCTTTTTTATACTCGATCATGGGGCTTTGTTATACTCGATCAAAGGGCTTTGTTATACTCGATCAGGCGACTTTGTTATTCTCGACCAGGGGACTTTGTTATACTCGATCAGAGGCCTTTGTTATACTCGATCAGGGAAATTTGTTTTACTCGATCAGGGGAATTTGTTATACTCGATCAGGGGAATTTGTTATACTTGACCAGGGGCATTTGTTATACTCGATGAGGGGCCTTTGTTATACTCGATAATGGGACTTTGTTATACTCGACCAGGGGACTATGTTATACTCAATCAGGGGCCTTTCTTATACTCGATCAAGGAGGTTTGTTAAGCTCGATGAGGGGACTTTGTTATTCTCGATCAGGGGACTTTGTTATACTCGATCAGGGGACTTTGTTTTACTCGATCAGGAGACTTTGTTATACTCGATCAAGGGACTTTGTTATACTCGACCAGGGGCCTTTGTTATACTCGATCAGGAGCCTTTGTTATACTCCAATAGGGGCCTTTGTTATACTTGATCAGGGGACTTTGTTATACTCGATCAGGTGACTTTGTTATACTCGATCATGGGGCTTTGTTATACTCGATCAGGGGACTTTGTATATACTCGAATAGGGATTTTCTAATTTTCGATGAGGGTCCTTTCTTATACTCGATAAGGGGGCTTAGTTATGCTCGATGAGGCGACTTTGTTATTCTCGATCAGGGGACTTTGTTATACTCGACCAGGGGCTTTTTTATACTCGATCAGGGGGTATTGTGAAACTCGATGTCGGGGCTTTGTTATACTCGACCAGGGGACTTTGTTATACTCGACCAGGGGACTTTGTTATACTCGATCAGGGGCCTTATTTATACTCGATCTAGGAACTTTGTTATACACGACCAGGGGCCTTTGTTATACTCGATGAGGGGTCTCTGTTATACTCCATTAGGGGCCTTTGTTATACTGGATCAGAGGTCTTTGTTATACTCGATCAGGGGACTTTGTTATACTCGATCAGGGGGCTTTGTTATACTCGATTAGGGGACATTGAATATACTCGAATTGGGACTTTGTTAAATTCGGTCAGGGGCCATTCTTATACTCGATCAGGGGGCTTTGTTATGCTCGATGAGGGGACTTTATTATTCTCGATCAGGGGACTTTGTTATACTCGACCAGGGGCCTTTGTTATACTCTACCAGGGGGCTTTTTTGTACTCGATCAGGGTGTTTTGTTAAATTCGATCTAGGGGCTTTGTTATAATCGATCAGGGGACTTTGTTATACTAGATCAGGGGACTCTGTTATTCTCGATCAGGTTATTTATGATACTCGATAAGGGGACTTTGTTATATTCGATCAGGGGACTTTGTTATATTCGATCAGGGGACTTTGTTATACTCTATTTTGGGACTTTGTTATACTCGATCAGGGGCCTTTGTTATATTCCATTAGGGGCCTTTGTTATACTCGATCAGGGGACTTTGCTATACTTGATCAGGGGACTATGTTATACTCAATCAGGGGACTTTGTATATACTCGAATAGGGACTTTCTAATTTTCGATCAGGGTCCTTTCTTATACTCGATCAGGGGGATTAGTTATGCTCGATGAGGAGACTTTGTTATTCTCGATGAGGGGACTTTGTTATACTCGACCAGGGGGCTTTTTTATACTCGATCAGGGTGTTTTGTTAAACCCGATGTGGGGGCTTTGTTATACTCGATCAGGGGACTTTGTTATAATAGATCAGGGGAGTTTGTTATTTTCGATCAGGATCTTTATTATACTCGATAAGGGGACTTTGTATATACTCGAATAGGGATTTTCTAATTTTCGATCAGGGTCATTTCTTATACTCGATCAGGGGGCTTAGTTATGCTCGATGAGGTGACTTTGTTATTCTCGATCAGGGGACTTTGTTATACTCGACCAGGGGGCTTTTTTATACTCGATGTGGGGGTTTTGTTAAACTTGATGAGGGGGCTATGTTATACTCGATCAGGGTTCTTTGTTATACTCGACCAGGGGACTTTGTTATACTCGACTAGGGGACTTTGTTATACTCGATCAGAGGCCTTTGTTATACTCCATTAGGGGCCTTTGTTATACTCGATCAGGAAGCTTTGTTATACTCGATAATAGGACTATGTTATACTCGATCAGGGGCTTTATTATACTCGATAAGGGGACATGTTATACTTAATCAGGGGACTTTGATATTCTAGATCAGGGGAATTTGTTATTCTCGATTAGGGGACTTTGTTAAACTCGATCAGGGGTCTTTGTTATACTCGATTAGGAGGCTTTGATATACTCCATCAGGGGACTTTGTATATTCTCGAAGAGGGAATTTGTTATATTCGGTCAGGGGCCTTTCTTATACTCGATCAGGGGACTTTGTTATGCTCGAAAAGGGGCCTTTGTTATACTCGATCATGGGGCTTTGTTTTACTTGACCAGGGGACTTTGTTATACTTGACCAGGGGGCTTTTTTATACTCGATCAGGGGACTTTGTTATACTCGACCAGGGGCCTTTGTTATACTCGATAAGGGGCCTTTGTTATACTCGATAAGGAGCCTTTCTTATACTCGATTAGGGGACTTTGTTATACTCGATCAGAGGCCTTTGTTATACTCAATGAGGGGCCTTTGTTATACTCGATAAGGGGCCTTTGTTATACTCCATCATGGGACTTAGTTATACTCGACAAGGGGACTTTTTTATACTCCATCATGGGATTTGCTATTCTCGATCAGGAGGCTTTGTTATACTCGATCAGGGGATTTTGTTATACCCGATCAGGTGACTTTGATGTACTCGATCAGCGGACTTTGTTATACTCAATGAGGGGCCTTTGTTATACTCGATCAGGGTTTTTTGTTATACTCGATAATAGGACTTTGTTATACTCGACCAGGGGCCTTTGTTATACTCGATAAGGGGCCTTTGTTATACTCCATCATGGGACTTAGTTATACTCGACAAGGGGACTTTTTTATACTCCATCATGGGATTTGCGATTCTCGATCAGGAGGCTTTGTTATACTCGATCAGGGGATTTTGTTATGCTCGACCAGGGGCCTTTGTTATACTCGATCAGGGGATTTTGTTATACTCGATCAAGGGACTTTGTTATACACGATCAGTGGAATTTGTTATACTTGATTAGGGGACTTTGTTATACTCGATCAGGGGCTTTATTATACTCGATAAGGGGACTTTGTTATACTCGATCAGGGGCCTTTGTTATACTCCATTAGGGGCCTTTGTTATACTCGATTAGAGCACTTTGTTATACTCGATCAGAAGACTATTTTATACTCGACCAGGGGACTTTGTTATACTCGATCAGTGGAATTTGTTATACTCGATTAGGGGACTTTCTTATTCTCAATTAGGGGACTTTGTTATACTCGATTAGGGGACTTTGTCATACTCGATCAGGGGACTTTTTTATACTCGACAAGGGGCCTTTGTTATACTCGATCAGGGGTCTTTATTATACTCCATAATGGGACTTTGTTATACTCGATCAGGGGCTTTATTATACTCGATAAGGGGACTTTGTTATACTCGATCAGAGGCCTTTGATATACTCCATTAGGGGCCTTTGTTATACTCGATCAGGAAGCTTTGTTATACTCGATCAGGGGACTTTGATGTACTCGATCAGAGGACTTTGTTATACTCAATGAGTGGCCTTTGTTATACTCGATCAGGGGTTTTTGTTATACTCGATAATAGGACTATGTTATACTGGATCAGGGGCTTTATTATACTCGATAAGGGGACATGTTATACTCAATCAGGGGACTTTGATATTCTAGATCAGGGGAATTTGTTATTCTCGATTAGGGGACTTTTTTATACTCGATCAGGGGACTTTGTTATTCTCGATAAGGGGACTTTGTTATACTCGATCAGGGGTCTTTGTTATACTCGATGAGGAGGCTTTGATATACTCCATCAGGGGACTTTGTATATTCTCGAAGAGGGAATTTGTTATATTCGGTCAGCGGCCTTAATTATACTCGATCAGGGGACTTTGTTATGCTCGATAAGGGGCCTTTGTTATACTCGATCATGGGGCTTTGTTTTACTTGACCAGGGGACTTTGTTATACTTGACCATTGGGCTTTTTTATACTCGATCAAGGAACTTTGTTATACTCGACCAAGGGCCTTTGTTGTACTCGATAAGGGGCCTTTGTTATACTCGATAAGGGGCCTTTGTTATGCTCGATGAGGGGGTTTTGTCATGCTCGATGAGGGGACTTTGTTATTCTCGATCAGTGGACTTTGTTTACTCGATGAGGGGACTTTACTATACTCGACCAGAGGACTTTGATATACTCGACCAAGGGGTCTTTTTTATACGCGATGAGGAGGTTTTGTTAAAGTCGATGAGGGGCTTTGTTATACTCGATGAGGCCACTTGGTTATACTCGATCAGGGGACTTTGTTGTACTCGATCCGGGTACTTTGTTATACTCGATCAGGGGACTTTGTTATACTCGACCAGGGGCCTTTGTTATACTCGATAAGGGGCCTTTGTTATACTCGATCATGGGTCTTAGTTATACTCGACAAGGGGACTTTTTTATACTCAAACATGGGATTTGCTATTCTCGATCAGGAGGCTTTGTTATACTCGATCAGGGGATTTTGTTATACCCGATCAGGTGACTTTGTTGTACTCGATCAGCGGACTTTGTTATACTCGATGAAGGGGCTTTGTTATACTCGATCTTGAGACTTTGTTATACTTGATCAAGGGACTTTGTTATACACGATCAGTGGAATTTGTTATACTCGATTAGGGGACTTTGTTATACTCGATCAGGGGCTTTATTATACTCGATAAGGGGACTTTGTTATACTCGATCATGGGCCTTTGTTATACTCCATTAGGGGCCTTTGTTATACTCGATCAAGGCACTTTGTTATACTCGATCAGAAGACTATTATATACTCGACCAGGGGACTTTGTTATACTCGATCAGTGGAATTTGTTATACTCGATTAGGGGACTTTCTTATACTCAATTAGGGGACTTTGTTATACTCGATCAGGGGACTTTGTCATACTCGATCAGGGGACTTTTTTATACTCGACAAGGGGCCTTTGTTATACTCGATCAGGGGTCTTTATTATACTCGATAATGGGACTTTGTTATACTCGATCAGGGGCTTTATTATACTCGATAAGGGGACTTTGTTATACTCGATGAGAGGCCTTTGTTATACTCCATTAGGGGCCTTTGTTATACTCGATGAGGAAGCTTTGTTATACTCGATCAGGGGACTTTGATGTACTCGATCAGCGGACTTTGTTATACTCATTGAGGGGCCTTTGTTATACTCGATCAGGGGTTTTTGTTATACTCGATAATAGGACTATGTTATACTCGATCAAGGGCTTTATTATACTCGATAATGGGACATGTTATACTCAATCAGGGGACTTTGATATTCTAGATCAGGGGAATTTGTTATTCTCGATTAGGCGACTTTGTTATTCTTGATCAGGGAACTTTGTTATTCTCGATAAGGGGACTTTGTTATACTCGATCAGGGGACTTTGTTGTACTCGATCCGGGTACTTTGTTATACTCGATCAGGGGACTTTGTTATACTCGACCAGGGGCCTTTGTTATACTCGATAAGGGGCCTTTGTTATACTCGATCATGGGTCTTAGTTATACTCGACAAGGGGACTTTTTTATACTCAAACATGGGATTTGCTATTCTCGATCAGGAGGCTTTGTTATACTCGATCAGGGGATTTTGTTATACCCGATCAGGTGACTTTGTTGTACTCGATCAGCGGACTTTGTTATACTCGATGAAGGGGCTTTGTTATACTCGATCTTGAGACTTTGTTATACTTGATCAAGGGACTTTGTTATACACGATCAGTGGAATTTGTTATAATCGATTAGGGGACTTTGTTATACTCGATCAGGGGCTTTATTATACTCGATAAGGGGACTTTGTTATACTCGATCATGGGCCTTTGTTATACTCCATTAGGGGCCTTTGTTATACTCGATCAAGGCACTTTGTTATACTCGATCAGAAGACTATTATATACTCGACCAGGGGACTTTGTTATACTCGATCAGTGGAATTTGTTATACTCGATTAGGGGACTTTCTTATACTCAATTAGGGGACTTTGTTATACTCGATCAGGGGACTTTGTCATACTCGATCAGGGGACTTTTTTATACTCGACAAGGGGCCTTTGTTATACTCGATCAGGGGTCTTTATTATACTCGATAATGGGACTTTGTTATACTCGATCAGGGGCTTTATTATACTCGATAAGGGGACTTTGTTATACTCGATGAGAGGCCTTTGTTATACTCCATTAGGGGCCTTTGTTATACTCGATGAGGAAGCTTTGTTATACTCGATCAGGGGACTTTGATGTACTCGATCAGCGGACTTTGTTATACTCATTGAGGGGCCTTTGTTATACTCGATCAGGGGTTTTTGTTATACTCGATAATAGGACTATGTTATACTCGATCAAGGGCTTTATTATACTCGATAATGGGACATGTTATACTCAATCAGGGGACTTTGATATTCTAGATCAGGGGAATTTGTTATTCTCGATTAGGCGACTTTGTTATTCTTGATCAGGGAACTTTGTTATTCTCGATAAGGGGACTTTGTTATACTCGATCAGGGGTCTTTGTTATACTCGATCAGGAGGCTTTGATATACTCCATCAGGGGACTTTGTATAATCTCAAGAGGGAATTTGTTATATTCGGTCAGCGGCCTTTCTTATACTCGATCAGGGGACGTTGTTGTGCTCGATAAGGGGCCTTTGTTATACTCGATCATGGGGCTTTGTTTTACATGACCAGGGGACTTTGTTATACATGACCAGGGGGCTTTTTTATACTCGATCAGGGGACTTTGTTATACACGACCAGGGGCCTTTGTTATACTCGATAAGGGGCCTTTGTTATACTCGATAAGGGGCCTTTGTTATGCTCGATGAGGGGGTTTTGTTATGCTCGATGAGGGGATTTTGTTATTTTCGATCAGTGGACTTTGTTTACTCGATCAGGGGACTTTGTTATACTCGACCAGGGGACTTTGTTATACTCGACCAAGGGGTCTTTTTTATACGCGATGAAGAGGTTTTGTTAAAGTCGATGAGGGGCTTTGTTATACTCGATCAGGCGACTTTGTTATACTCGATCAGAGCACTTTGTTATACTCGATCAGGGGACTTTGTTATACTCGATCAGGGGACTTTGTTATACTCGACCAGGGGCCTTTGTTATACTCGATAAGGGGCCTTTGTTATACTCGATCATGGGACTTAGTTATACTCGACAAGGGGACTTTTTTATACTCCATCATGGGATATGCTATTCTCGATCAGGAGGCTTTGTTATACTCGATCAGGGGATTTTGTTATACCCGATCAGGTGACTTTGTTGTGCTCGATCAGCGGACTTTGTTATACTCGATGAAGGGGCTTTTTTATACTCGATCGTGAGACTTTGTTATACTCGATCAAGGGACTTTGTTATACACGATCAGTGGAATTTGTTATACTCGATTAGGGGACTTTGTTATACTCGATCAGGGGCTTTATTATACTCGATAAGGGGACTTTGTTATAATCGATCAGGGGCCTTTGTTATACTCCATTAGGGGCCTTTGTTATACTCGATCAGGGCACTTTGTTATACTCGATCAGAAGACTATTTTATACTCGACCAGGGGACTTTGTTATACTCGATCAGTGGAATTTGTTATACTCGATTAGGGGACTTTCTTATACTCAATTAGGGGACTTTGTTATACTCGATCAGGGGACTTTGTCATACTCGATCAGGGGACTTTTTTATACTCGACAAGGGCCTTTGTTATACTCGATCAGGGGTCTTTATTATACTCGATAATGGGACTTTGTTATACTCGATCAGGGTCTTTGTTATACTCGATCAGGAGACTTTGTTCTACTCGATCAGGGGCTTTATTGTACTCGATAAGGGGACTTTGTTATACTCGATCAGGGGACTTTGTTACACTCGATCAAGGGACTTTGTTATACTCGATCTTGGGACTTTGTTATACTCGATCAGGGTCCTTTGTTATACTCCATTATGGGCCTTTGTTATACTCCATCAGGTCACTTTGTTATACTCGATCAGGGGACTATTTTATAGTCGACCAGAGGCCTTTGTTATACTCGATTAGGGGCCTTTGTTATACTCGATCATGGGACTTTATTAAACTCGACCAGGGGACTTTGTTATACTGGACCAAGGGACTTTGTTATACTCGATCAGGGGGCTTTTTTATACTCGACCAGGGGACTTTGTTATACTGGACCAAGGGACTTTGTTATACTCGACCAGGGGACTTTGTTATACTTGATCAGGGGCCTTTGTTATAATCGATCATGGGACTTTGTTATACATGATCAGGAGGCTTTGTTATACTCCATCAGGGGACTTTGTATATTCTCGAAAAGGGACTTTGTTATATTCGGTCAGGGGCCTTTCTTATACTCATTCAGGGGACTTTGTTATGCTCGATAAGGGGCCTTTGTTATACTCGATCATGGGACTTTGTTTTACTCGACCAGGGGACATGGTAATACTTGACCAGGGGGCTTTTTTATACTCGATCAGGGGGTTTTGTTAAACTCTATGAGGGGGCTTTGTTAAAGTCGAAGAGGGGATTTGTTATACTCGACCTGGGGCCTTTTTTATACTTGATAAGGGGCCTTTGTTATGCTCGATGAGGGGGTTTTGTTATGCTCGATGAGGGGGACTTTGTTATTCTCGATCAGGGGACTTCGTTTACTCGATCAGGGGACTTTGTTATACTCGACCAGGGGACTTTGTTATACTCGACCAGGGCCTTTTTTATACTCGATGAGGGGGTTTTGTTAAAGTCGATGAGGGGGCTTTGTTATACTCGATCAGGCGACTTTGTTATACTCGATCAGGGGACTATTTTATACTCGACCAGGGGCCTTTGTTATGCTCGACCAGGGGCCTTTGTTATACTCGATCAGAGGGCTTTACTATACTCGATCTTGAGACTTTGTTATACTCGATCATGGGACTTTGTTATACTCGACCAGGGGACTTTGTTATACTCGATGAGGGGGCTTTTTTATACTCGATCAGGGAACTTTGTTATACTCGATCAGAGGGCTCTGTTATACTCGATCAGGGGACTTTGTTATAACCGATCAGGTGACTTTATTGTACTCGATCAGCCGAATTTGTTATACTCGATGAGGGGGCTTTCTTATACTCCCTCTTGAGACTTTGTTATACTCGATCAGGGGACTTTGTCATACTCGATCATGGGATTTTTTTATTTTCGACAAGAAGCCTTTGTTATACTCGATTCGGGGCCTTTGGTACACTCGATCATTGGACTTTGTTATACTCGACCAGGGAACTTTGTTATACTCGACCAGGGTTTTTTTATACTCGATGAGAGGAGTTTGTTATACTCGATCAGAGGGCTTTGTTATATTCGATCAGGGGACTTTGGTATACTCGAAAATGGGCCTTTGTTATACTCGATCAGGGGTCTTTGTTATACTCGATAATGGGACATTGTTATACTCGATCAGGGGTCTTTGTTATACTCGATCAGGGGACTTTGTTCTACTCGATCAGGGGACTGTGTTATACTCGTTTAGGGGAATTTGTTATACTCGATTAAGGGACTTTGTTATACTAGATAAGGGGAATTTTTTACTCGATCAGGGGACTTTGTTATACTGGATCAGGGGACTATTTTATACCCGACCAGGGGCCTTTGTTATACTCGATGAGGGGCCTTTGTTATACTCGATCATGGGACGTTGTTATACTCGACCAGGGGACTTTGTTATTCTCGACCAGGGGACTTTCTTATACTCGATCAGGGGTCTTTGTTATACTCGATCAGGGGACTTTGTTATACTCGATCAGGGGAATTTCTTATACTCGATTAGTAGACTTTGTTATACTCGATCAGAGGACTTTGTTATACTCGATCAGGGGAGTTTATTATACTCGATCACGGGACTATTTTATACTCGACCAGGGGCCTTTGTTATACTCGATCAGGGGCCTTTGTTATACTCGGTCAGGGGGCTTTATTATACTCGAAAAGGGGACTTTGTTATACTCGACAAGGGGACTTTTTTATACTCCATCATGGGATTTGCTATACTCGATCAGGGGGCTTTGTTATACTCGATCAGGGGACTTTGTTATACCCGATCAGGTGACTTTGTTGTACTCGATCAGCGGACTTTGTCATACTCGATGAAGGGGCTTTGTTATACTCGATCTTGAGACTTTGTTATACTCGATCAGGGGACTTTGTTATACTCGATCAGTGGAAATTGTTATACTCGATTAGGGGACTTTGTTATACTCGATCAGGGGCTTTATTATACTCGATAAGGGGACTTTGTTATACTCGATCTGGGGCCTTTGTTATACCCCATTAGGGGCCTTTGTTATACTCGATCAGGAGGCTTTGTTATACTCGATCAGGGGACTTTGATGTACTCGATCAGCGGACTTTGTTATACTCAATGAGGGGCCTTTGTTATACTCGATCAGGGGTCTTTGTTATACTCGATAATGGGACTTTGTTATACTCGATCAGGGGTCTTTGTTATACTCGAACAGGAGACTTTGTTATACTCGATCAGGGGCTTTATTATACTCGATAAAGGGACTTTGTTATACTCGATGAGGGGATTTGATATACTCGACCTAGGGCCTTTGTTATACTCGATAAGGGGCCTTTGTTATGCTCGATGAGGGGGTTTTGTTATGCTCGATGAGGGGACTTTGTTATTCTCGATC
>NW_024732344.1:0-4924 GCF_018991925.1 Homarus americanus | reverse complement strand
TTTTTCGTCACTACCTCCCCGTGCCGGGAGTGGGTAATTTGCGTGCCTGCTGCCTTTCTTAGATGTGGTAGCCGTTTCTCAGGCTCCCTCTCCAGAATCGAACCCTAATTCCCCGTTACCTGTTATAGCCATTGTAGGCGCATAACCTACAATCGAAAGCTGATAAGGCAGACACTTGAAAGAAGCGGCGCCGGTGCGGAGACCGTGCGCTCAGCCCGAAGTTATTCAGATTCACCACAGGTGGGTTACGGACCGGGGCCCGACCAGTTTTGAACTAAAAAAAGCGCTCTTCCCTTGCGGTCAGAGACCAATTGCATGTATTAGCTCTAGAATTGCCACAGTTATCCAAGTAAGTGGGTTTACAGATCCAATGAAACATAGCTGATTTAATGAGCCATTCGCGGTTTCGCCTTAAATCGGCTTGTACTTACACATGCATGGCTTAATCTTTGAGACAAGCATATGACTACGGGCAGGATCAACCAGGTAGCTGCTGCTGTTGGCGGCGCCTATCACGGCGGCCAAAATAGTGAGATTGAGAGAGAGGCAGAAGACATTGGGCGAGGGACCGCACGTTGGCCTTAGAGAAATAGCAAACCAGATGATCAGATCTAACTGCACCTTCTCTTGCTATCCTCGGCGCCGGCAGCGCCACCGTGTGTGCCAATCTCCTCCCTCATCCGCTCCTCTTTGCCCCAGCTCCAGCGAGGCAGCCGACATTGGGCGAGGGACCGCACGTTGGCGAATCTCCTCCCTTATCCGCTCCTCTTCTCTTTGCCCCAGCGAGGCAGAAGACATTGGGCGAGGGACCGCACGTTGGCCTTAGAGAAATAGCAAACCAGATGATCAGATCAAACTGCACCTTCTCTCGCTATCCTCGGCGCCGGCAGCGCCACCGTGTGTGCTAATCTCCTCCCTTATCCTCTCCTCTTCTCTTTGCCCCAGCGAGGCAGCCGACATTGGGCGAGGGACCGCACGTTGGCCTTAGAGAAATAGCAAACCAGATGATCAGATCAAACTGCACCTTCTCTTGCTATCCTCGGCGCCGGCAGCGCCACCGTGTGTGCCAATCTCCTCCCTTATCCGCTCCTCTCCTCTTTACCCAGCTCCAGCGAGGCAGCCGACAGTGGGCGAGGGACCGCACGTTGGCCAATCTCCTCCCTTATCCGCTCCTCTTCTCTTCTCTTTGCCCCAGCGAGGCATAAGACATTGGGCGAGGGACCGCACATTGGCCCATCTCCTCCTCTCTCTCTCTTTCTCTTACTGTTTGTGGGGACGTGGGCTCATGAGCGCCATCGTCGCCCAATATTGGTTAGGTTGTGTATTTCACGGGTGGGAACCGCCATCATCGTTGTTAGGTGATGGGGTAACCCAACGTGTGCTTTGACGAGTTTTGGCTGCTAAACTCTCTTTTTAGTATACTCGGCTCCCAGACTGCGCCCTGGTCGTGTTGAACCATGAGCGTTGTCTATGCACATTTAGGGTAGCCGTTTGCGCGTGGAATAGTGCAATGAATCTCGGTCAAGAGACGGTTGGGCGCTGCATTGAAGGCCGGCACAGACGCGAAGACGGGTTGATCAGCCAACGCAAGTCCGCTAAGTTGGGCAGACAGCAGACAGCTGTGATGGAAACTAGTAGGGTGGCGACGTGTGTGCCGAGAGAGAGACGGAGTAAATAATGTCCAAACGGAAGAGAGACCTGGCAAGTGTAATTGATAGATCGCGAGCCTACGCCCCATAAGCCCGCTCCACTGCCATTCCTCTGATCCAATGAGACTAAAATCTCTCTCCTTCTGCTCCAGCCATTGCAGGGCAGGGAAGCGACGGCAATTTTGGTTGTTGTTTTTGAATGCCGCGCTTTGCTTCGCAGAGGCGCCGAAGCGCTCCGCTTGTGGGCGGAAAATATTTCACACCGAATATGTGTGTGAAGGCGCCCTCTCCCCTTAATATAGTGAAATAGTGCAATCCAGCATACAAGGTCGGACGATAGGACATTCACCGTACCGCACCTCGAGAGTGGATGTTGTTTGTTGGGTAAGGTTAAAACCGGACTGTTCGCAGACAGCCGAATAAACCCGTTCCGGACTAATTGGTGGATGCAACATCATGATGCTGCTGTCGCGGAAACCGCAGTGGCGACGTGTTCGCCGAGAGAGAGTAATAATGTTCAATAGGGAGAGCGACCTGGCTAGTGTAATTGATAGATCGCGAGCCTACTCGCCATTAGCCCGCTCCACTGCCATTCCTCTGACCCAATGAGACTATTCTCTCTCTCGCTCTC
This sequence comes from Homarus americanus, assembly GCF_018991925.1. Taxonomy (NCBI): domain Eukaryota; kingdom Metazoa; phylum Arthropoda; class Malacostraca; order Decapoda; family Nephropidae; genus Homarus; species Homarus americanus. The sequence continues at coordinate 2,644 of NW_024732344.1, read as the reverse complement.
CTTCTGCTCCAGCCATTGCAGGGCAGGGAGAGGAAATCGACGGCAATTTTGGTTGTTGTTTTTGAATGCCGCGTTTTGCTTCGCAGAGGCGCCGAAGCGCTCCGCTGGGGGGCGGAAGATATTTCACATCGAATATGTGTGAAGGCACCCTCTCCCCTTAATATAGTGAAATAGTGCAATCCAGCATACAAGAGCGGACGATAGGACAGTCACCGTACCGCACCTCGAGAGTGGAAGTTGTTTGATCGTTTGTTAGGCAAGGTTAAAACCTGACTGTTCGCGAACAGCCGAATAACCCGGTTCCGGACTTACAATAGACGCAACATCATGATGCTGCTGCTGTCGCGGAAACCGCGGTGGCGACGTGCGCGCCGAGAGAGTAATAATGTTCAATTGGGAGACAGACCTGGCTAGTGGAATTATAGATCGCGCTCATTCCTCTGACCGCCATGAGACTATTTTCTCTTCTTCTTTCTTCTGCTGCTGCTGCTGCTGCTCCAGCCATTGCAGGGCAGGGAAGTAAAAGCACGGCAACTTGGTTGTTGTTTTTGAATGTTGCGCTTTGAGCTGTAGAGGCGGGCCATGCCTGGGGGCGGAAGATATTCCCACACCCCACAGGTGTATGCAACTTTCCTTAATATAGTGAAATAGTGCAATCCAGCATACAAGAGCGGACGATAGGACAGTCACCGTACCGCACCTCGAGAGAGGAAGTTGTTTGATCGTTTGTTAGGCAAGGTTAAAACCTGACTGTTCGCGAACAGCCGAATAACCCGGTTCCGGACTTACAATAGACGCAACATCATGATGCTGCTGCTGTCGCGGAAACCGTGGTGGCGACGTGCGCGCCGAGAGAGTAATAATGTTCAATTGGGAGACAGACCTGGCTAGTGAAATTCATAGATCGCACTCCACTGCCATTCCTCTGACCCCATGAGACTATTTTCTCTCTCTCTCTCTTCTTCTGCTGCTGCTGCTGCTCCAGCCATTGCAGGGCAGGGATGGTGCCGACGCAACTTTGGTTGTTGCTTTTGAATGTTGCAGCTTTTTGATTTCGTGAGAGGCAATGGCGTGCCCGCTGGGGGGCGGAAGATATTCCACACCGAATAGTGTGAAGGCACCTCTCCCCTTAATATAGTGAAATAGTGCAATCCAGCATACAAGAGCGGACGATAGGACAGTCAACGTACCGCACCTCGAGAGTGGAAGTTGTTTGATCGTTTGTTAGGCAAGGTTAAAACCCGACTGTTCGCGAACAGCCGAATAACCCGGTTCCGGACTTACAATAGACGCAACATCATGATGCTGCTGCTGTCGAGGAAACCGTGGTGGCGACGTGCGCGCCGAGAGAGTAATAATGTTCAATTCTGGGAGACAGACCTGGCTAGGGTGCAAAATTTTATGGATCGCGCTCCACTGCCATTCCTCTGACCCCATGAGACTATTTTCTCTCTTTCTTCTTCTGCTGCTGCTCCAGCCATTGCAGGGCAGGGAAGGGAAAGCGACGGCAATTTTGGTTGTTGTTTTTGAATGCCGCGCTTTGCTTCGCAGAGGCGCCGAAGCGCTCCGCTGGGGGGCGGAAGATATTTCACACCGAATATGTGTGCGAAGGCACCCTCTCCCCTTAATATAGTGAAATAGTGCAATCGAACATATAAGGGCGGACGTTTTCATCACCGTCTCCCACTCGGTGTGTGTGCAGATTCTCGGATCATTTTGTAAAGTATGCTCGACCTCCGATTGACTTTGACGGTCTCCCATTCGGGTGTGCAAGTTTCTGTAGTATGCTATTAAATCGACCCCCGATTGACTTTGACGGTCTCCCATTCGGGTGTGCAAGTTTCTGTAGTATGCTATTAAATCGACCCCCGATTGACTTTGACGGTCTCCTATTCGGGTGTGCAAGTTTCTGTGGTATGCTATTACAACCGGACCTCGATTGACTTTGACGGTCTCCTATTCGGGTGGGCAAGTTCTCTGTAGTATGCTATTAAATCGACCCCCGATTGACTTTGACGGTCTCCCATTCGGGTGTGCAAGTTCTCTGTAGTATGCTATCAAACCGACCCCCGATTGAATTTGACGGTCTCCCATTCGTGTGTGCAAGTTCTCTGTTGTATGCTATTAAATCGATCCCCGATTGACTTTGACGGTCTCCCATTCGGGTGTGCAAGTTCTCTGTAGTATGCAATTAAATCGACCCTCGATTGATTTCGATTCCTATCTGGTGTGTAAGTTTTCTAGATACATAACTGACTTTATTGACTTTTGACTGCTCTATCTGGTGCAAGTTCTGTAGTATGCTATCAAATCGACCCCCGATTGACTTTGACGGTCTCCCATTCGGGTGTGCAAGTTCTCTGTAGTATGCTATCAAATCGACCCCCGATTCACTTTGACGGTCTCCCATGCGGGTGTGGAACTTCTCTGGTATGTTGTATAATATGACCGAGGTGGCCCTACCCCTTACTATAGTGAAATAGTGCCATCCAGTGTACAAGGGCGGACGCTTTCATCACCGTCTCCCACTCGGTGTGTGTACATTCTCGGATCATTTTGTATAGTATGCTATTAAATCGACCCTCGATTGACTCTGACGGTCTCCCATTCGGGTGTGCAAGTTTCTGTAGTATGCTATTAAATC
>NW_024732343.1:0-1362 GCF_018991925.1 Homarus americanus | reverse complement strand
CTAGGGCGTGTTCATACTGTGGCACCTTCACCCTAGGGCTGTGTTCATACTGTGGCACCTTCACCTAGGACTGTGTTCATACTGTGGCACCTTCACCTAGGACTTGTGTTCATACTGTGGCACCTTCACCTAGGACTGTGTTCATACTGTGGCACCTTCACCCTAGGACTGTGTTCATACTGTGGCACCTTCACTTAGGACTGTGTTCATACTGTGGCACCTTCACCTAGGACTGTGTTCATACTGTGGCACCTTCACCTAGGGTTGTGTTCATACTGTGGCACCTTCACCTAGGACTGTGTTCATACTGTGGCACCTTCACCTAGGGCTGTGTTCATACTGTGGCACCTACCAAGGACTGTGTTCATACTGTGGCACCTTCACCTAGGTTGTTCATATTGTGGCACGTTCACCTAGGACTGTGTTCATACTGTGGCACCTTCACCTAGGACTGTGTTCATACTGTGGCACCTTCACCTAGGGCTGTGTGTTCATACTGTGGCACCTTCACCTAGGGCTGTTCATACTGTGCCTTCACCTAGGACTGTGTTCATACTGTACCTTCACCTAGGGTTGTGTTCATACTGTGGCACGTTCACCTAGGACTGTGTTCATACTGTGGCACCTTCACCTGGGACTGTGTTCATACTGTGGCACCTTCCCTAGGGCTGTCTTCATACTGTGGCACCTTCACCTAGGGCTGTGTTCATACTGTGGCACCTTCACCTAGGACTGTGTTCATACTGTGGCACCTTCACCTAGGGCTGTGTTCATACTGGCACCTTCACCTAGGGTTGTGTTCATACTGTTGCACCTTCACCTAGGGCTGTGTTCATACTGTGGCACCTTCACCTAGGACTGTGTTCATACTGTGGCACCTTCACCTAGGGTTGTGTTCATACTGTTGCACCTTCACCCTAGGGCTGTGTTCATACTGTGGCACCTTCACCTAGGGCTGTGTTCATACTGTGGCACCTTCACCTAGGGTTGTGTTCATACTGTTGCACCTTCACCTAGGGCTGTGTTCATACTGTGGCACCTTCACCTAGGACTGTGTTCATACTGTGGCACCTTCACCTAGGGTTGTGTTCATACTGTGGCACGTTCACCTAGGACTGTGTTCATACTGTGGCACCTTCACCTAGGACTGTGTTCATACTGTGGCACCTTCACCTAGGGCTGTGTTCATACTGTGGCACCTTCACCTGGGGCTGTGTTCTACTGTGGCACCTTCACCTAGGACTGTGTTCATACTGTGCACCTTCACCTAGGGTTGTGTTCATACTGTGGCACGTTCCCCTGGGACTGTGTTCTACTGTGGCACCTTCACCCTAGGACGTGTTCATACTGTGGCACCTTCAC
>NW_024732342.1:0-15110 GCF_018991925.1 Homarus americanus | reverse complement strand
AGATTATCATAGAAACGGGAAATTTGTATCACAAAAAATGGGAAATATCTACTTTCCGGGAAAGTTGGCGCGATAAACCACCCTTCCGGAAAATAGATTATCATAGAAAAACGGAAATTTGTATCATAAAAATGGAATATACTTTCCGGGAAAGTTGGTTAGGATAACCAAATTTGCCGAAAATAGATTATCATAGGAAAAACGGGAAATTTGTATCATAAAAAATGGGAAACATCTACTTTCCGCGAAAGAGTTAGATAAACAACTTTCCCGGGAAAATAGATTATCATAGAAAACGGGAAATTTGTATCATAAAAAATGGGAAATATCTACTTTCCGAAAGTTGAAAGTCAGGATAACCAAATTTGTCGAAAACAGATTATCATAGAAAACGGGAAATTTGTATCATAAAAATGGGAAATATCTATCATGAAAAGTTGAAGGATAAACAACTTTCCGAAAATAGATTATCATAGAAACGGAAATTTGTATCATAAAAAATGGGAAATATCTACTTTCCGAAAAGTTGGAGGCCCATTTTCCGAAAAGTAGATAGATTTTTTCGTTTTCGGGAAAGTAGATTATCGATTTTTCGGGGAATAGATTTTTCGAATTTTGGGGGAAATATTACCCAATTTTGCGAAGTAGATTATCATAGAAAACGGAAATTTGTATCACAAAATGGGAAATATCTACTTTCCGGGAAAGTTATTATAACCAAATTTTCCGGAAAATAGATTATCATAGAAATGTGAAATTTGTATCATAAAAATGGGAAGTCTACTTTCCGGGAAAGTTGAAGGATAACCAAATTTGCTGAAAATAGATTATCATAGAAACGGGAAATTTATATCATAAAATGGGAAATATCTATTTTCCATGAAAGTTGAAATAGATAAAGTAACTTCCCGAAAAATAGATTATCATAGAAAACGGAAATTTGTAATTACAAAAAATGGAAATATCTACATTCCGGGAAAGTTGGTTATCTACTTCTTCCGAAAAAGTAGATAGATTTCTTTCACTTTTCGGGAAAGTAGATTATCGATTTTTTCGGGGAATAGATTTTCGAATTTTGGGGAAAATATTACCTAATTTTGCGAAGTAGGATTATCATAGAAAACGGGAAATTTGTATCACAAAAATTGAAATATCTACTTTCCGGGAAAGTTGGCGCTAGGATAAACCAAATTTTCCGAAAATAGATTATCATAGAAAACGGGAAATTTGTATCATAAAAAAATGGGAAATATATACTTTCCGGAAAGTTGAGTTGATAACCAAATTTGCCGAAAATAGATTATCATAGAAAACGAAATTTGTATCATAAAAATGGGAAACATCTACTTTCCGCGAAAGTTGGTTAGAGGCTAAATAATCTCGAAAATAGATTATCATAGAAAACGGGAATGGTATCATAAAAAATGGGAAATATCTACTTTCCGGGAAAGTTATTAGGATAACCAAATTTGCCGAAAATAGATTATCATAGAAAACGGGAAATTTGTATCATAAAAATGGAGATATCTACTTCCGCGAAAGCGCACAGATAAACAACTTTCCCGAAAAATAGATTATCATAGAAAACGGAAATTTAATTATGTAAGGGAAATATCTACTTTCCGGGAAAGTTGAGTTAGATAACCAAATTTGGCCGAAAATAGATTATCATAGAATACGGAAATTTGTATCATAAAAAAATGGAAATATCTACTTTCCGCGAAAGTTGAGCTAGATAAACCAAATTTGCCGAAAAATAGATTATCATAGAAAACGGAAATTTGCATCATAAAAAATGGGAAATATCTACTTTCCGCGAAAGTTGAGTTAGGATAAACAACTTTCCGAAAATAGATTATCATAGAAAACGGAAATTTGTATCATAAAAAATGGGGAAATATCTACTTTCCGAAAGTTATTATCTACTTTCCCGAAAAGTAGATAGATTTCTACTTCGGGAAAAGTAGATTATCGATTTTTTCAAATAGATTTTTCGAATTTTGGGGGAAATATTACCTAATTTGCGAAGTAGATTATCATAGAAAACGGAAATCAACACAAAAATGGGAAATATCTACTTCCGGGAAAGTTGGTTAGATAACCAAATTTTCCGAAAATAGATTATCATAGAAACGGAAATTTGTATCAAAAAATGGAAATATCTACCGGGAAAGTTGATTAGATAAACAAATTCCCGAAAAATAGATTATCAAGAAAACGGAAATTTGTATCAAAAAATGGGAAATATCTACCGAAAGTTAATAGATAACCAAATTCCCGAAAATAGATTAATAGAAACGGAAAATTTCATCATAAAAAGGAAATATCTACTTTCATGAAAAGAAAGAATAAACAACTTTCCGAAAATAGATTATCATAGAAAAACGAAATTTGTATCATAAAAATGGGGAAATATCTACTGAAAGTTAAAAAAACCAAAAAAACAAAAAACAAAAAAAAAAAATTCATTCCCGAAAAGTAAATAGATCACTTTCAAAGAAAATAGATTACCACGAAAAATTTCATTCGGGGAATAGATTTTCGAATTAAATATTACCTAATGCAAGCAGATTATCATAGAAACGGAAATTTGTATCACAAAAATGGAAATATCTATCCGAAAGTTATTAGATAAACCAAATTTTCCGAAAATAGATTATCATAAAAAATTTGTATCATAAAAAATGAAATAATATTTCCGGGAAAGTTGATTAGATAACCAAATTTCCTAAAAATAGATTATCAATAAAAACGAAATTTATCACTAAAAAATGGGAAACATCTACTTTCCCGAAAGTTAGTTAGATAAAACTTTCAAGAACAGATTATCATAGAAAACGGAAATTTGTATCATAAAAAATGGGAAATATCTTCCAAAGTTGGTTAGATAAACTCGAAAATAGATTATTACAGAAAACGGAAATTTGTATCATAAAAATGGAGATATCTACTTCCGAAAGTTGAAAGAGATAAACAACTTTCCCAAAACAGATTATCAAAGAAAAACGGGAAATTTGTATCATAAAAAAGGAAATATCTACTTTCCGAAAGTTGAAAGGATAAACCAAATTTGCCGAAAATAGATTATCATAGAATACGGGAATTTGTATCATAAAAAATGGGAAATATCTACTTTCCGCGAAAGTTGAATAGATAAACAACTTCCCGAAAATAGATTATCATAGAAAACGGAAATTTGTATCATAAAAATGGGAAATATCTACTTTCCGAAATAAGAGATAAACCAAATTTGCCGAAAATAGATTATCATAGAAAACGGAAATTGGTACTACAAAAATGGGAAATATCTACTTCCAAGAAAGTTGATTAGATAAACAACTTTCTCCGGAAAATAGATTATCACAGAAAACGGGAAAATTTGTATCATAAAAAATGGGGAAATATCTACTTTCCGAAAGTTGTTAGATAAACAACTTTCCGAAAATAGATTATCATAGAAAACGGGAAATTTGTATCATAAAAAATGGAAATATCTACTTTCCGAAAGTTGGTTAGATAACCAAATTCTGCCGAAAATAGATTATCATAGAAAACGGGAAATTTGTATCATAAAATGGGAAATATCTACTTCATGAAAGTTGGTTAGATAACCAAATTGCTGAAAATAGATTATCATAGAAAACGGAAATTTGTATCATAAAAATGGGAAACATCTACTTTCCATGAAAGTTGAGTTAGATAAACAACTTTCCCGAAAATAGATTATCATAGAAAACGAAATTTGTATCATAAAAATGGGAAATATCTACTTTCCGGGAAAACTGAATAGATAAACCAAATTTCCCGAAAATAGATTATCATAGAAAACGGGAAATTTGTATCATAAAAATGGGAAATATCTACTTTCCAAAGTTGAGTAGATAAACAACTTTCCCGGAAAATAGATTATCATAGAAAACGGGAAATTTGTATCATAAAAATGGGAAATATCTACTTCAGAAAGTTGGTTATCTACTTTCCCAAAAGTAGATAGATTTTCTACTTTTCGAAAGTAGATTATCGATTTTTCGGGAAATAGATTGAATTTGGGGGAAATATTACCCAATTTTAGGAAGTAGATTATCATAGAAAACGGAAATTTGTATCACAAAAAAATGAAATATCTACTTTCCAAAGTTATTAGATAACAAAATTTTCCGAAAATAGATCATAGAAACGAAATTTGTATCATAAAAATGGGAAATATCTACTTTCCGGGAAAGTTATTAGATAACCAAATTTGCCGAAAATAGATTATCATAGAAAACGGGAAATTTGTATCCAAAAAATGGGAAATATCTACTTTCCAAGAAAGTTGGTTAGATAAACAACTTCCGAAAATAGATTATCATAGAAAACGAAATTTGTATCATAAAAATGGAAAATTCACTTTCCGGGAAAATCGATAGATAAACCAAATTTGCCGAAAATAGATTATCATAGAAAACGAAATTTGTATCATAAAAATGGGAAATATCTACTTTCCGCGAAAGTTGAGTTAGATAAACAACTTTCCCGGAAAATAGATTATCACAGAAAACGGGAAATTTGTATCATAAAAAATGGGAAATATCTACTTTCCGAAAGTTGGTTAGATAAACCAATTTTACAAAAATAGATTATCATACAACAACGGAAATTTGTATTATAAAAATGGGAAATATCTACTTTCCGCGAAAGTTGGTTAGATAAAAACATTTCCCGAAAATAGATTATCATAGAAAACGGAAATTTGTATCATAAAAAATGGGAAATATCTACTTTCCGGAAAGTTAGTTAGATAACCAAATTTGCCGAAAATAGATTATCCTATATAGAAAACGGAAATTTGTAATCACAAAAAATGGGAAATATCTACTTTCCGCGAAAGTTATATAGATAAACAACTTTCCCGAAAATAGATTATCAAGAGAACGGGAAATTTGTATCATAAAATGGGAAATATCTACTTCCCGAAAGTTATATCTACTTTCCCAAAAGTAGATAGATTTTCACTTTTCGAAAGTAGATTATCGATTTTTCGGGGAATAGATTTTCGAATTTGGGGAAATATTACCTAATTTACGAAGTAGATTATCATAGAACGGAAATTTTTACCACAAAAATGGGAAATATCTATCAGTTGAATAGATAAACAACTTCCCCGAAAATAGATTATCATAGAAACGGGAAATTTGTATCATAAAAATGGGAAATATCTACTTTTCGGAAAGTTGTTATCTACTTTCCAAAGTAGATAGATTTTCTACTTTTCGGGAAAAGTAGATTATCGATTTTGGGGAATAGATTTTCGAATTTGGGGGAAATATTGCCTAATTTTGCGAAGTAGATTATCATAGAAAACGGGAAATTTGTATCACAAAATGGGAAATATCTACTTTCCGAAAGTTGTTAGATAACCAAATTTTCCGAAAATAGATTATCATAGAAACGGAAATTTGTATCATAAAATGGAAATATCTACTTTCCGGGAAAGTTAAGTTAGATAACCAAATTGCCGAAAATAGATTATCATAGAAAACGGAAATTTGTATCATAAAATGGGAAATATCTACTTTCCGCGAAAGTTGAGTTAGATAAACAACTTTCCCGAAAATAGATTATCATAGAAAACGGAAATTTGTATCATAAAAATGGGAAATATCTACTTTCCGGCAAAGTTGGTTAGATAAACCAATTTGCCGAAATAGATTATCATAGAAAACGGAAATTTGTATCATAAAAATGGGAAATATCTACTTTCCGCGAAAGTTGGTTAGATAAACAAATTTCCCGAAAATAGATTATCATAGAAAACGGGAAATTTGTATCATAAAAAATGGGAAATATCTACTTTCCGAAAATAGATAAACAATTTCTCGAAAATAGATTATCATAGAAAACGGGAAATTTGTATCAAAAAAATGGGAATATCTACTTTCCGGGAAAGTTGTTGATCTACTTTCCCGAAAAGTAGATAGATTTTCTACTTTCGAAAGTAGATTATCGATTTTCGGAATAGATTTCGAATTTTGGGGAAATATTACCAAATTTATGAAGGAGATTATCATAGAAAACGGAAATTTGTATCACAAAAATGGGAAATATCTACTTCCGGGAAAGTTAGTTAGATAACCAAATTTTCCGAAAATAGATTATCATAGAAAACGGAAATTTGTATCATAAAAATGGGAAATATCTACTTTCCGGGAAAGTTGGTTAGATAACCAAATTGCCGAAAATAGATTATCATAGAAAACGGAAATTTGTATCATAAAAAATGGGAAACATCTACTTTCCGCGAAAGTTAGGTTAGATAAACAACTTTCCCGAAAATAGATTATCATAGAAAACGGAAATTTGTATCATAAAATGGGAAATATCTACTTTCCGGGAAAATCGGTTAGATAAACCAAATTTGCCGAAAATAGATTATCATAGAAAAACGGAAATTTGTATCATAAAAATGGGAAATATCTACTTTCCAGAAAGTTGAGTTAGATAAACAACTTTCCCGAAAATAGATTATCATAGAAAACGGAAATTTGTATCATAAAAAATGGGAAATATCTACTTTCCGAAAAGTTGGTTTACTTTCCCGAGATAGATTTTCTACGGGAAAGTAGATTATCGATTTTCGGGGAAATAGATTGAATTTTGGGGAAATATTACCTAATTTTGCGAAGTAGATTATCATAGAAAACGGAAATTTGTATCACAAAAAATGGGAAATATCTACTTTCCGAAAGTTGATAGATAACCAAATTTTCCGAAAATAGATTATCATAGAAAACGGGAAATTTGTATCATAAAATGGGAAATATCTAACTTTCCGGGAAAGTTATTGGTTAGATAACCAAATTTGCCGAAAATAGATTATCATAGAAAACGGAAATTTGTATCATAAAAATGGGAAACATCTACTTTCCGCGAAAGTTGTTAGATAAACAACTTTCCCGAAAATAGATTATCATAGAAAACGGAAATTTGTATAAAAATGGGAAATATCTACTTTCCGGAAAGTTGTTAGATAACCAAATTTTGCCGAAAATAGATTATCATAGAAAACGGGAAATTTGTATCATAAAAAATGGGAAATATCTATTTCCATGAAAGTTGGTTAAATAAACAACTTTCCCGAAAATAGATTATCATAGAAAACGGAAATTTGTATCATAAAAATGGGGAAATATCTACTTTCCGGGAAAGTTGAGTTATCTACTTTCCGAAAAGTAGATAGATTTTCTACTTTTCGGAAAGTAGATTATCGATTTTTCGGGGAATAGATTGAATTTTGGGGAAATATTACCTAATTTTGCGAAGTAGATTATCATAGAAAACGGGAAATTTGTATCACAAAATGGGAAATATCTACTTTCCGGGAAAGTTGAAAGATAACCAAATTTTCCGAAAATAGATTATCATAGAAAACGAAATTTGTATCATAAAAATGGGAAATATCTACTTTCCGAAAGTTATTAGATAAACCAAATTTGCCGAAAATAGATTATCATAGAAACCGGGAAATTTGTATCATAAAAATGGGAAATATCTACTCATGAAAGTTGAGTTAGATAAACAACTTTCCCGAAAATAGATTATCATAGAAAACGGAAATTTGTATCATAAAAATGGGAAATATCTACTTTCCGGGAAAGTTGGTTAGATAACCAAATTTGCTGAAAATAGATTATCATAGAATACGGAAATTTGTATCATAAAAATGGGAAATATCTACTTTCTCCGCGAAAGAGTTAGATAAACAACTTTCCCGAAAATATTATCATAGAAAACGGAAATTTGTATCATAAAAAATGGGAAATATCTACTTTCCGGGAAAGTTAGTTATCTACTTTTCCGGAAAGTAGATAGATTTTCTACTTCGGGAAAGTAGATTATCGATTTTCGGGGAAATAGATTTTCGAATTTTGGGGGAAATATTACCCAATTTTGCGAAGTAGATTATCAGAAAACGGAAATTTGTATCACAAAAATGGGAAATATCTACTTCCGAAAGTTGTTAGATAACCAAATTTTCCGAAAATAGATCATAGAAAACGGAAATTTGTATCATAAAAATGGGAAATATCTACTTTCCGAAAGTAATAGATAAATCAAATTTGCCGAAAATAGATTATCATAGAAAACAGGAAATTTGTATCCTTAAAAATGGGAAATATCTACTTTCCAGTTGTTAGATAAACAACTTTCCGAAAATAGATTAATAGAAAACGGAAATTTGTATCATAAAAAATGGGAAATATCTACTTTCCGAAAGTTGGTTATCTACTTCCTGAAAAGTAGATAGATTTTCTACTTTCGGGAAAAGATTATCGATTTTGGGGAATAGATTTTCGAATTTTGGGGAAAATATTACCTAATTTTGCGAAGTAGATTATCATAGAAAACGGGAAATTTGTATCACAAAAATGGGAAATATCTACTTTCCGGGAAAGATAGGATAAATCAAATTTTCCGAAAATAGATTATCATAGAAAACGGAAATTTGTATCATAAAAATGGGAAATATCTACTTTCCGAAAGTTAATAGATAACCAAATTTGCCGAAAATAGATTATCATAGAAAACGGAAATTTGTATCATAACAAATGGAAATATCTACTTTCCGCGAAAGTTGGTTAGATAAACAACTTCCCGAAAATAGATTATCATGAGAAAACGGGAAATTTGTATCATAAAAATGGGAAATATCTACTTTCCGAAAGTTATTAGATAACAAATTTGCCGAAAATAGATTATCATAGAAAACGGAAATTTGTATCATAAAAATGGGAAATATCTACTTTCCGCGAAAGTTGGATAGATAAACAACTCTCCCGAAAATAGATTATCATAGAAAACGGAAATTTGTATCATAAAAAATGGGAAATATCTACTTTCCGGAAAGTTGGTTATCTACTTCCGAAAAGTAGATAGATTTTCACTTTCGGGAAAGTAGATTATCGATTGGGGAATAGATTGAATTTTGGGGAAATATTACCCAATTTTGCGAAGTAGATTATCATAGAAAACGGAAATTTGTATCACAAAATGGGAAATATCTACTTTCCGGAAAGTTGGTTAGATAACCAAATTTTCCGAAAATAGATTATCATAGAAAACGGGAAATTTGTATCATAAAAAATGGGATATACTTTCCGGGAAAGTTGGTTAGATAACCAAATTTGCCGAAAATAGATTATTGCAGAAAACGGGAAATTTGTATCATAAAAATGGAAATATCTACTTTCCGCGAAAGTGTTGATAAAACAACTTTCCCGAAAATAGATTATCATAGAAAACGGAAATTTGTATCATAAAAAATGAAATATCTACCTGAAAGATAGATAACCAAATTTGCCGAAATAGATTATCATAGAAACGGGAAATTTGTATCATAAAAAATGGGAAATATCTACTTCACGAAAGTTGGTTAGATAAACAACTTTCCCGGAAAATAGATTACATCATAGAAACGAAATTTGTATCATAAAAATGGGAAATATCTACTTTCCGGGAAAGTTGTTATCTACTTTCCGAAAAGTAGATAGATTTTCTACTTTCGAAAGTAGATTATCGATTTTCGGGGAATAGATTTTCGAATTTTGGGGAAATATTACCAATTTTGCGAAGTAGATTATCATAGAAAACGGAAATTTGTATCACAAAAATGGAAATATCTACTTTCCGGGAAAGTTAATAGATAACCAAATTTTCCCGAAAATAGATTATCATAGAAAACGGAAATTTGTATCATAAAAAAAAATATCTACTTTCCGGGAAAGTTGGTTAGATAACCAAATTTGCCGAAAAATAGATTATCATAGAAAAACGGAAATTTGTATCATAAAAATGAAATATCTACTTTCCCCATGAAAGTTATTAGATAAACAATCTTTCCGAAAATAGATTATCAGAAAACGGGAAATTTGTATCATAAAAATGGGAAATATCTACTTTCCGAAAGTTGAATATAATAAATTTCACCGAAGATAACCAATTTCGAATAGATTATCATAGAAAACGGAAATTTGTATCACAAAAATGGGAAATATCTACTTCGCGAAAGGATAGATAACCAAATTTCCTCGAAAATAGATTATCATAGAAAACGGGAAATTTGTATAAAAATGGGAAATATCTACTTTCCGCGAAAGTTAGTTAGATAAACAAATTTCCCGAAAATAGATTATCATAGAAAACGGAAATTTGTATCATAAAAATGGGGAAATATCTACTTTCCGGGAAAGTTGTTATTCACTTTCCCGAAAAGTAGATAGATTTTCACTTTTCGGAAAGTAGATTATCGATTTTTCGGGAATAGATTTTCGAATTTTGGGGAAATATACCTAATTTTGCGAAGTAGATTATCATAGAAAACGGAAATTTGTATCACAAAAATGGGAAATATCTTCTTTCGAAAGTTGATTAGATAACCAAATTTTCCGAAAATAGATTATCATAGAAAACGGGAAATTTGTATCATAAAAAATGGGAAATATCTACTTTCCGAAAGTTGAAGTTAGATAACCAAATTTGCCGAAAATAGATTATCATAGAAAACGGGAAATTTGTATCATAAAAATGGGAAATATCTACTTTCCGCGAAAGTTGAGTTGATAAAACAACTTTCCCGAAAATAGATTATCAAGAAAAACGGAAATTTGTATCACAAAAAATGGGAAATATCTACTTTCCGGGAAAGTTGAGTTAGATAACCAAATTTGCCGAAAATGATTATCATAGAAACGGAAATTTGTATCATAAAAATGGGAAATATCTACTTTCCGCGAAAGTTGAAGATGTAAACAACTTTTCCCGAAAATAGATTATCATAGAAAACGGGAAATTTGTATCATAAAAAATGGGAAATATCTACTTTCCGCGAAAGTTGGTTAGATAGACAACTTTCACGAAAATAGATTATCATAGAAAACGGGAAATTTGTATCATAAAAAATGGGAAATATCTACTTTCCGGGAAAGTTGGATAGATAACCAAATTTGCCGAAAAATAGATTATCATAGAAAACGGGAAATTTGTATCATAAAAAATGGGAAATATCTACTTTCCGCGAAAGTTGGTTAGATAAACAACTTTCCCGAAAATAGATTATCATAGAAACGGGAAATTTGTATCATAAAAAATGGGAAATATCTATTTTCCGGGAAAGTTGGTTAGATAAACAACTTTCCCGAAAATAGATTATCATAGAAAACGGGAAAATTGTATCATAAAAAATGGGAAATATCTACTTTCCGGGAAAGTTGGTTAGATAACCAAATTTGCCGAAAATAGATTATCATAGAAAACGGGAAATTTGTATCATAAAAAATGGGAAATATCTACTTTCCGCGAAAGTTGGTTATCTTTCCCGAAAAGTAGATAGATTTTCTACTTTCGGGAAAGTAAATTATCGATTTTTCGGGGAATAGATTTTTCGAATTTTGGAAATATTACTAATTTTTGCAGAAGTAGATTATCATAGAAACGGGAAATTTGTATCACAAAAATGATATCTACTTTCCGGGAAAGTTGGTTAGATAACCAAATTACAAAATAGATATCATAGAAAACAGGAAATTGTATCATAAAAATAGAGTATCTACTTTCGCGAAAGTTGGTTAGATAAACAACTTTCCCGAAAATAGATTATCATAGAAAACGGGAAATTTGTATCATAAAAAATGGGAAATATCTACTTTCCGGGAAATTTGGTTAGATAACCAAATTTGCCGAAAATAGATTATCATAGAAACCGGGAAATTTGTATCATAAAGAATGGGAAATATCTACTTTCCGCGAAAGTTGGTTAGATAACCAACTTTCCCGAAAATAGATTATCATAGAAAACGGGAAATTTGTATCATAAAAATGGGAAATATCTACTTTCCAGGAAAGTTGGTTATCTACTTCCCAGTAGATAGATTTTCTACTTTTGGGAAAATGAATTATCGATTTTTCGAGAATAGATTTTTCGAATTTTGGAAATATTATTACTAATTTTGCTAAGTAGATTATCATAGAAAACAGAGGCTGTATCCTAAAAATGGAAATATCTACTTTCCAGGAAATTTGGTTAGATAACCAAATTTTCGAAAATAGATTATCATAGAAAACGGGAAATTTGTATATAAAAATGAAATATCTACTTTTCCGGGAAAGTTGGTTAGATAACCAAATTTGCCGAAAAATGAATATCATAGAAAACAGGAAATTGTATCATAAAAATGGAAATACTCTACTTTCGCGAAAGTTGGTTAGATAAACAACTTTCGAAATAGATTATCATAGAAAAACAGGAAATTTGTATCATAAAAATGGGAAATATTTACTTTCCGGGAAAGTTGGTTAGATAACCAAATTTGCCGAAAATAGATTATCATAGAAAACGGGAAATTTGTATCATAAAAATGGGAAATATCTACTTTCCGCGAAAGTTGGTTAGATAAACAACTTTCCCGTAAATAGATTATCATAGAAAACGGGAAATTTGTATCATAAAAAATGGGAAATATCTACTTTCCGGGAAAGTTGGTTAGATAAACAAATTTGCCGAAAATAGATTATCATAGAAAACGGGAAATTTGTATCATAAAAAATGGGAAATATCTACTTTCCGCGAAAGTTGGTTAGATAAACAACTTTCCCGAAAATAGATTATCATAGAAAACGGGAAATTTGTATCATAAAAAATGGGAAATATCTACTTTCCGGGAAAGTTGGTTATCTACTTTCCCGAAAAGTAGATAGATTTTCTACTTTTCGGGAAAATAGATTATCGATTTTTCGGGGGAATAGATTTTCGAATTTTGGGGGAAATATTACCTAATTTTGCGAAGTAGATTATCATAGAAAACGGAAAATTTGTATCACAAAAAATGGGAAATATCTACTTTCCGGGAAAGTTGGTTAGATAAGCAAATTTTCCGAAAATAGATTATCATAGAAAACGGGAAATTTGTATCATAAAAAATGGGAAATATCTACTTTCCGAAAGTTGGTTAGATAAAAACTTTCCCGAAAATAGATTATCATAGAAAACGGGAAATTTGTATCATAAAAAATGGGAAATATCTACTTTCCGGAAAGTTGGTTAGATAACCAAATTTGCCGAAAATAGATTATCATAGAAAACGGGAAATTTGTATCATAAAAAATGGGAAATATCTACTTTCCGCGAAAGTTGGTTAGATAAACAACTTTCCCGAAAATAGATTATCATAGAAAACGGGAAATTTGTATCATAAAAAATGGGAAATATCTACTTTCCGGGAAAGTTGGTTATCTACTTCCCGAAAAGTAGATAGATTTTCTACTTTTTGGGAAAGTAGATATCGATTTTTCGGGGGAATAGATTTTCGAATTTTGGGGGAAATATTACCTAATTTTGCTAAGTAGATTATCATAGAAAACGGGAAATTTGTATCATAAAAAATGGGAAATATCTACTTTCCGGGAAATTTGGTTAGATAACCAAATTTTCCGAAAATAGATTATCATAGAAAACGGGAAATTTGTATCATAAAAAATGGGAAATATCTACTTCCCGGGAAAGTTGGTTAGATAACCAAATTTGCCGAAAATAGATTATCGCAAAGCAAATTTATCACAAAAAATAGGAAATATCTACTTTCCGGGAAAGTTGGTTAGATAACCAAATTTGCCGAAAATAGATTATCATAAAACAGGAAATTTGTATCATAAAAAATGGGAAATATCACCTTTCCGCGAAAGTTGGTTGAATAAACTTAACTTTCGAAAATGAGTTATCATAGAAAACAGAAAATTTGTATCACAGAAAATGGGAAATATCTACTTTCCGGGAAAGTTGAGCATAGATAAACAACTTCTCCCCGAAAATAGATTATCACAGAAAACGGAAAATTGCATCAATAAAAATGGGAAATACTCCACTTTCCGAAAAGTTAATCCACTTTCCCGAAAAGTAGATAGATTTCACTTTCAGAAAGTAGATTATCGATTCGGGGAATGATTGAATTTTGGGGAAATATTACCCAATTTTGCGAAGTAGATTTTCATAGAAAACGGAAATTTGTATCACAAAAAATGGGAAAATATCTACTTTCAGAAAGTTAATAGATAACCAAATTTGCCGAAAATAGATTATCACAGAAACGGAAAATTTGTATCATAAAAAATGGGAAAACATCTACTTTCTCATCAAAAGTTGAATAGATAAACAACTTTCCCGGAAATAGATTATCATAGAAAAACGGGAAATTTGCATCATAAAAATGGGAAATATCTACTTTCCGAAAGTTGAATAGATAAACAATCCTCCGAAAATAGATTATCATAGAAAAACGGAAATTTCGTGTCACAAAAAGGAAATACTACTTCCGGAAAGTTGTTAGATAAACAAATTTGTCGAAAATAGATTATCATAGAAAACGGAAATTTGTACCATAAAAATGGAAAATATCTACTTTCCGAAAAGTTAATATCCACTTTCCCCGAAAGATAGATTTTCTACTTCGGGAAAGTAGATTATCGATTTTCGGGGAAAAGATTTCGAATTTTGGGGAAATATTACCCAATTTTGCGAAGTAGATTATCATAAAAAACGAAATTTGTATCACAAAAACAGAAATATCTACTTTCCGAAAGAAGTTAGATAACCAAATTTTCCAAACAGATTATCATAGAAAACGGAAATTTGTATCATAAAAATGGGAAATATCACTTTCCGAAAGAAGAGATAAAACAACTTCCCGAAAATAGATTAATCAGAAAAACGAAATTAGGTCATAAAAAAGGGAAATATCTACTTCCGGAAAGTTGGTTAGATAAACAAATTTATCGAAAATAGATTATCATAGAAAACGGAAATTTGTATCAAAAAATGGAAATATCTACTTTCCGGTAAAGTTGTTTATCTACTTCCCGAAAAGTAGATAGATTTTCTACTTTTCGAAAGTAGATTATCGATTTCGGGGAATAGATTCGAATTTGGGGAAATATTACCTAATTTTGCGAAGTAGATTATCATAGAAAAACGTAAATTTGTATCAAAAAATGGGAAATATCTACTTTCCGAAAGTTGATAGATAACCAAATTTCCGAAAATAGATTATCATAGCAATACGTAACTGAACGAAGCACAACAG
>NW_024732341.1:0-17902 GCF_018991925.1 Homarus americanus | reverse complement strand
GGGACTTTGTCAGACTCGATCAGGGGAATTTTGTTATACTCGATCAGGGGATATGTTATACTCGATCAGGGGACTTTGTTATACTCAACCAGAGGACTTTGTTATACTCGAACAGGGGACTTTGTTATACTCAATCAGGGGACTTAGTTATACTCGTTGAGGGGCTTTTGTTATCCTCGATCAGGGGACCTTGTTATACTCGACCAGGGGACTTTGTTATACTCGATGAGGGGAATTTGTTATACTCGACCAGAGGACTTTTTTATTCTCGATCAGGGGATATGTTATACTCGATGAGGGGATTTTGCTATGCTTGATTAGGGGACTTTGTTATACTCGATAAAGGAAATTTTGTTATACTCGATGAGAGGACTTTGTTATACTCGACCAGGGGCCTTTGTTATACTCGATAAGAAAACTTTGCTATACTCGACCAGGGGACTTTGTTATACTCGATCAAAGGACTTTTGTTATACTCGATCAGGGGACTTTGTTATACTCGTCTAGGGGCCTTTGTTATACTCGATCAGGGACTTTTGTTATACTCGATCAGGGGACTTTGTTATACTCGACCAGGGTCCTTTGCTATACTCGATGACCGGACTTTGCTATACTCTATAAGGGGACTTTGTTATACTCGATAAGGGGAATTTGTTATACTCGATAAGAGGATTTTGTTATACTCGATGAATGCCTTTGTTATACTCGATGAGGGGCCTTTGTTATACTAGATCAGGGGACTTTGTTATACTCGATGAGGGGCCATTTTTGTACTCGATCAGGGGCCTTTGTTATACTCGATCAGGGGACTTTGTAATAATCGATCAGGGGCTTTGTTATACTCGACCAGGGGAATTTTTTATACTTCACCAATGGATTTGTTATACTCGATCTGGGGACTTTGTTTATACTCGAGCAGGGGACTTTTTTATACTCCATCAAGGGACTTTTATATACTCGACCAATGGACTTTGTTATACTCGATCAAGGGACTTTTGTTATACTCGATCAGGGGACTTTGTTATACTCGTCCAGGGGCCTTTGTTATACTCGATCATGGGACTCTTGTTATACTCGATCAGGGGACTTTGTTATGCTCGACCAGGGTCCTTTGTTATACTCGACCAGGGGACTTTGTTATACTCGATAAGGGGACTTTGTTATACTCGATAAGAGGAATTTGTTATACTCGATCAGGGGACTTTGTCATACTCGATCAGGGCCCTTTGCTATAATCGACCAGGGGACTTTGTTATAATCGATCATGGGACTTTGTTGTGCTCGATATGGGGACTTTGTTATACTGGGCCAGGGGACTTTTTTATACTCGATCAGGGGACTTTGTTATACTAGTATCAGGGGACTTTGTTATACTCGACCAGGGGACTTTGTTATACTCGGTCAGGGACTTTGTTTTAATCGATCAGGGGACTTTGTTATGCTCGATCTGGTGACTTTGTTATACTGGGCCAGGAGACTTTGTTATCCTCGATCAGGGGATATGTTATACTCGATCAGAGGACTTTGTTATACTCGTCCAGGGGTCTTTGTTATACTCGACCAGAGGACTTTGTTATACTCGGTCAGGGGATATGTTACACTCGAACAGGGGACTTTGTTATACTGGATTTGGGGATTTGTTATACTCGATCAGGGGAATTTTGTTATACTCGATCAGAGGACTTTGTTATACTCGACCAGGGGCCTTTGTTATACTCGATTAGAAAACTTTCTTATACTCGACCAGGAGACTTTGTTATACTCGATCAAAGGACTTTTGTTATACACGATCAGGGGACTTTGTTATACTCGACCAGGGGCCTTTGTTATACTCGATGACCGGACTTTGCTATACTCTATAAGGGGACTTTGTTATACTCGATAAGGGGAATTTGTTACACTCGATAAGAGGATTTTGTTATACTCGATGAATGCCTTTGTTATACTCGATGAGGGGACTTTGTTATACTCGATCAGGGGCTTTGTTATACTCGACCAGGGGAATTTTTTATACTTCACCAATGGACTTTGTTATACTCGATCTGGGGACTTTGTTTATACTCGAGCAGGGGACTTTTTTATACTCCATCAGGGGACTTTTTTATACTCGACCAATGGACTTTGTTATACTCAATGAGGGGCCTTTGTTGTACTCGATCAGGAGACTTTCTTATACTTGACCAGGGGACTTTGTTATACGCGATCAGGGGACTTTTTTATACTCGATCAGGGGACTTTGTTATACTCAACCAGAGGACTTTGTTATACTCGATCAGGGGACTTTGTTATACTCAATCTGGGGATTTTGTTATACTCGATGAGGGGCCTTTGTTATACTCGATGAGGGGGCTTTGTTATAGTCGACCAGGGGACTTTGTTATACATGACCAGGGGGCTTTGTTATACTCGATCAGTGGACTTTGTTATACTCGACCAGAGGACTTTGTTATACTCGGTCAGGGGATATGTTATACTCGAACAGGGGACTTTGTTATACTGGATTAGAAAACTTTCTTATACTCGACCAGGGGACTTTGTTATACTCGATCAAAGGACTTTTGCTATACTCTATAAGGGGACTTTGTTATACTCGATGAGGGGCCTTTGTTATACTAGATCAGGGGACTTTGTTATACTCGATGAGTGGCCATTTTTGTACTCGATGAGGGGCCTTTGTTATACTCGATCAGGGGACTTTGTTATACTCGATCAGGGGCTTTGTTATACTCGACCAGGGGAATTTTTTATACTTCACCAATGGACACTCGATCTGGGGACTTTGTTTATACTCGAGCAGGGGACTTTTTTATAATCCATCAGGGGACTTTTTTATACTCGACCAGAGGACTTTCTTATACTCGATCAGGGGACTTTGTTATACTCGACCAGGGGACTTTTTTTATACTTGAGCAATGGACTTTGTTATACTCAATGAGGGGCCTTTGTTATACTCGATCAGGGGACTTTGTTATACTCGACCAGGGGACTTTGTTATATGCGATGAAGGGACTTTTTTATACTCGATCAGGGACTTTGTTATACTCAACCAGAGGACTTTGTTATACTCGATCAGGGGACTTTGTTATACTCAGTCAGGGGACTTTGTTATACTCGATTAGGGGCCTTTGTTATACTCGATGAGGGGGCTTTGTTTTACTCGACCAGGGAACTTTGTTAAACTCGATCAGGGTACTTTCCTATATTTGACCAATGGACTTTGCTATATTCGATGAGGGGCTTTTGTTATACTCGATAAGGGGACTTTGTTATACTCGACCAGGGGACTAAGTTATACTCGATCAGGGGACTTTGTTATACTCGAGCAGAGGCCTTTGGTATATTCGATCAGGGGATATGTTATACTCTATCAGGGGACTTTGTTATACTTGATTAGGGGACTTTGTTATACTCGATTAGGGGACTTTGTAATACTCGATCAGAGGACTTTGTTATACTCGACCAAGGGCCTTTGTTATACTCGATTAGAAAACTTTGTTATACTCGACCAGGGGACTATATTATACTCCACCAGGGACTTTGTTATACTCGATCAGGGGATATGTTATACTCGATCAGGGGACTTTGTTATGCTCGGTTCAGGGGTCTTTGTTATACTCGTCCAGTGGGCTTTGTTATACTAGGATCAGGGGATTTTGTTATACTCGTTCAGGGGACTTTGTCTTACTCGATCAGGGCCCTTTGTTATACTCGACCAGGGGACTTTGTTATAATCGATCAGGGGACTTTTTTATGCTCGATCTTACGGACTTTGTTATACTGCGCCAGGAGACGTTGTTATCCTCGATGAGGGGGTATGTTATACTCGATCAGGGGACTTTGTTATACTCGATCAGGGGACTTTGTTATACTCGTCCAGGTGGCTTTGTTATGCTCGATCTAGGGAGTTTGTTATACTCGACCACAGGCCTTTGTTATACTCGGTCTTGGGACTTTGTCCTACTCGATCAGGGCCCTTTGCTATACTCAACCAAGGGACTTTGTTATACTCGATCAGGAGACTTTGTTATACTTGGCCTGGAGACTTTGTTATACTCGATCAGGGGGCTTTGTTATACTTGTCCTGGAGACTTTGTTATACTCGATCAGGGGATGTGTTATACTCGATCAGGGGACTTTGTTTTACTCATCTAGGGGGCTTTTTTATACACAATCAGGGGACTTTGTAATCCTCGATCAGGGGACTTTGTCCTACTCGATCAGGGCCTTTGCTATACTCGACCAGGGGACTTTGTTATAATCGATCAAGGGACTGTGTTATGCTCGATATGGGGACTTTTTTATACTGGGCCAGGGGACTTTTTTGTACTCGATCAGGGGACTTTGTTATACTCGATCAGGGGACTTTTTTATACCCGATCAGAGGACTTTGTTATACTCGACCAAGGGCCATTGTTATACTCGATCAGGGGACTTTGTTAAACTCGATAAGGGACTTTGTTATACTCGATACGAGGAATTTGTTATACTCGAACAGGGGACTGTGTTATACTGGACCAGGAGACTTTGTTATACTCGAGCAGGGGACTTTGTTATACTCGATCAGGGGGCTTTGTTATATTAGGATCAAGGAACTTTGTTATTCTCGACCAGGGGACTTTGTTATACTCGACCAGAGGCTTTTGTTATACTCGGTCTGTGGATTTTGTTATAATCGATCAGGGAACTTTGTTATGCTCGATCTGGGGACTTTGATATACTGGACCTGGAGACTTTGTTATACTCGATCAGGGCATATGTTATACTCGATTAGGGGACTTTGTTATACTGGACAAGGGGACTTTGTTATACTCGATCAGGGGACTTTGCTTTACTCGATCAGGGGACTTTGTTATACTCGTCTAGGGGGCGTTTTTATACACGATCAGGGGACTTTGTAATACTCGATGAGGGGACTTTGTCCTACTCGATCAGGGCCCATTGCTATACTCGACCATGGGACTTTGTTATAATCGATCAGGGGACTTTGTTATGCTCAATATGGGGACTTTTTTATACTGGGCCAGGGGACTTTTTTGTACTCGATCAGGGGACTTTGTTATACTGGACCAGGGGACTTTTTTATACCCGATCAGGGGACTTTGCTATACTTGATCAGGGGAATTTTGTTATACTCGATGAGAGGACTTTGTTATACTCGACCAGGGGCGTTTGTTATACTCGATTAGAAAAGTTTCTTATACTCGACCAGGGGACGTTGTTATACTCGATCATGGGACTTTTGTTATACTCGATCAGGGGACTTTGTTATACTCGACCAGGGGCCTTTGTTATACTCGATCAGAGGACTTTGTTATACTCGATGAGGGGCCTTTTTTGGACTCGATCAGGGGCCTTTGTTATACTCGATAAGGGGACTTTGTTAGACTCGAACAGGGGACTTTGTTATACTCGGCCAGGGGATTTGTTAGACTCGATTAGGCGGCTAAGTTATATTCGATTAGGTGACTTTGTTATACTCGATGAGGGGCCTTTCATATACTCGATCAGGGGCCTTTGTTATACTAGATCAGGGGACTTTGTTATACTCGGTTCAGGGGTCTTTGTTATACTCGTCCAGTGGGCTTTGTTATACTAGGATCAGGGGACTTTGTTATACTCGATCAAGGGACTTTGTCTTACTCTATGAGGGCCCTTTGTTATACTCGACCAGGGGACTTTGTTATAATCGATCAGGGGACTTTGTTATGCTCGATCTGGGGAGTTTGTTATACTTCGCCAGGAGATGTTGTTATACTCGATGAGGGGATATGTTATACTCGATCAGGGACTTTGTTATATTCGTCCAGGGGGCTTTGTTATACTCGAGCAGGGGACTTTTTTATACTCCATCAGGGGACTTTTTTATACTCGACCAATGGACTTTGTTATACTCAATGAGGGGCCTTTGTTGTACTCGATCAGGAGACTTTCTTATACTTGACCAGGGGACTTTGTTATACGCGATCAGGGGACTTTTTTATACTCGATCAGGGGACTTTGTTATACTCAACCAGAGAACTTTGTTATACTCGATCAGGGGACTTTGTTATACTCAATCTGGGGACTTTGTTATACTCGATGAGGGGCCTTTGTTATACTCGATGAGGGGGCTTTGTTATAGTCGACCAGGGGACTTTGTTATACACGACCAGGGGGCTTTGTTATACTCGATCAGGGGACTTTGTTATACTCGACCAGAGGACTTTGTTATACTCGGTCAGGGGATATGTTATACTCGAACAGGGGACTTTGTTATACTGGATCAGAAAACTTTCTTATACTCGACCAGGGGACTTTGTTATACTCGATGAAAGGACTTTTGTTATACTCGATCAGGGGACTTTGTTATACTCGACCAGGGGCCTTTGTTAATCTCGATGACCGGACTTTGCTATACTCTATAAGGGGATTTTGTTATACTCGATGAGGGGCCTTTGTTATACTAGATCAGGGGACTTTGTTATACTCCATGAGGGGCCATTTTTGTACTCGATGAGGGGCCTTTGTTATACTCGATCAGGGGACTTTGTTATACTCGATTAGGGGCTTTGTTATACTCGACCAGAGGACATTGTTATACTCGATGAGGGGCCTTTGTTATACTCGAAGAGGGGGCTTTGTTATTCTCGACCAGGGGACTTTGTTATACTCGGTCAGGGAATATGTTATACTCGATCAGGGGACTTTGTTATACTTGATCAAGGAATTTGGTATACCCGACAAGGGGACTTTTTTATACTTGACCAATGGACTTTGTTATACTCGATGAGGGTCCTTTGTTATACTCGATCTTGGGACTTTGTTATACTCGACCAGGGGAATTTTTTATACTTGACCAACGGACTTTGTTATACTCAATGAGGGGCCTTTTTTATACTCGATCAGGGGACTTTCTTATACTCGACCAGGGGACGTTGTTATACTCAACCAGAGGACGTTGTTATACTCGATGAGGGGCTTTTGTTATACTCGATGAGGTGGCTTTGTTTTTCTCGACCAGGGGACTTTGTTATACTCGACCAGGGGACTTTTTTATACTCGATTAGGGGACTTTGTTATACTCGACCCGAGGACTTTGTTATACTAGGTTAGGGGATATGTTATACTCGATCAGGGGACTTTGTTGTACTTGATTTGGGGACTTTGTTATACTCGATCAGGGGAATTTTGTTATACTCGATCAGAGGACTTTGTTATGATCGACCAGGGGCCTTTGTTATACTCGATTAGAAAACTTTGTTATACTTGACCAGGGGACTTTGTTATACTTGATCAAGGGACTTTTGTTATACTCGATCAGGGGACTTTGTTATACTCGATCAGGGGCCTTTGTTATACTCGATCACCGGACTTTGTTATACTCGATAAGGGTACTTTGTTATACTCGATAAGGGGAATTTGTTATACTCGATAAGAGGATTTTGTTAGACTCGAACAGGGGACTTTTGTTATACTCGACCAGGGGACTTTGTTATACTCGATTAGGTGGCTATGTTATACTCGAACAGGGAACTTCGTTATACTCGATCAGGAGACTTTGTCATACTCGATTAGGGGCCTTTTTAGGACTCGATCAGGGGCCTTTGTTATACTCGATCACCGGACTTTGTTATACTCGATAAGGGGACTTTTTATATTTGAGCAGGGGACTGTGTTATACTCGATCAGGGGACTTTGTTATACTCGATGAGGAGGCTTTGTTATACTCGATCAGGGGACTTTGCTATACTCGACCAGGGGACTTTGTTATACTCGATCAGGGGACTTTGTTATACTCGATCAGGGGACTTTGTTATACTCGTCCACGGGTCTTTGTTTATACTCGATGAGGGACTTTATTATTCTCGATCTGGGGACTTTGTTATACTCGATGAGGGGCCTTTGTTATACTCGATGTGGGGCTTTGTTATACTCGACCAGGGGACTTTGTTATACACGACCAGGGGCTTTGTTATACTCGATCAGGGGACTTTGTTATACTCGACCAGAGGACTTTGTTATCTCGGTCAGGGGATATGTTATACTCGAACAGGGACTTTGTTATACTGGATTTGGGGACTTTGTTATACTCGATCAGGGGAATTTTGTTATACTCGATCAGACTCGACTTTGTTATTCTTAGAAAACTTTCTTATACTCGACCAGGGGACTTTGTTATACTCGATCAAAGGACTTTTGTTATACTCGATCAGGGGACTTTGTTATACTCGACCAGGGGCCTTTGTTATACTCGATGACCGGACTTTGCTATACTCTATAAGGGGACATTGTTATACTCGATAAGGGGAATTTGTTATACTCGATAAGAGGATTTTGTTATACTCGATGAATGCCTTTGTTATACTCGATGAGGGGCCTTTGTTATACTAGATCAGGGGACTTTGTTATACTCGATGAGAGGCTATTTTTGTACTCGATCAGGGGCCTTTGTTATACTCGATCAGGGGACTTTGTTATACTCGATCAGGGGCTTTGTTATACTCGACCAGGGGAATTTTTTATACTTCACCAATGGACTTTGTTATACTCGATCTGGGTACTTTGTTTATACTCGAGCAGGGGACTTTTTTATACTCGACCAATGGACTTTGTTATACTCGATCAAGGGACTTTTGTTATACTCGATCAGGGGACTTTGTTATACTCGTCCAGGGGCCTTTGTTATACTCGATCAGGGGACTTTTGTTATACTCGATCAGGATACTTTGTTATACTCGACCAGGGTCCTTTGTTATTCTCGATCAGGGGACTTTGTTATACTCGATAAGGGGACTTTATTATACTCGATAAGAGGAATTTGTTATACTCGATCAGGGGACTTTGTCTTACTCGATCAGGGCCCTTTGCTATAATCGACCAGGGGACTTTGTTATAATCGATCATGGGACTTTGTTATGCTCGATATGGGGACTTTGATATACTGGGCCAGGGGACTTTTTATACTCGATCAGGGGACTTTGTTATACTAGTATCAGGGGACTTTGTTATACTCGACCAGGGGACTTTGTTATACTCGGTCAGGGACTTTGTTATAATCGATCAGGGGACTTTGTTATGCTCGATCTGGGGACTTTGTTATACTGGGCCAGGAGACTTTGTTATACTCGATCAGGGGATATGTAATACTCAATCAGGGGACTTTGTTATACTGGACCAGGGGACTTTGTTATACTCGATCAGGGGACTTTGCTATACTCGATCAGGGGACTTTGTTATACTCGTCACGGGTCTTTGTTATACTCGATGAGGACTTTGTTATACTCGATCTGGGGACTTTGTTATACTCGATGAGGGCCTGTTATACTCGATGAGGGGCTTTGTTATACTCGACCAGGGGACTTTGTTATACGACCAGGGGGCTTTGTTATACTCGATCAGGGGACTTTGTTATACTCGACCAGAGGACTTTGTTATACTCGGTCAGGGGATATGTTATACTCGAACAGGGGACTTTGTTATACTGGATTTGGGGACTTTGTTATACTCGATCAGGGGAATTTTGTTATACTCGATCAGAGGACTTTGTTATACTCGACCAGGGGCCTTTGTTATACTCGATTAGAAAACTTTCTTATACTCGACCAGGGGACTTTGTTATACTCGATCAAAGGACTTTTGTTATACTCGATCAGGGGACTTTGTTATACTCGACCAAGGGCCTTTGTTATACTCGATGACCGGACTTTGCTATACTCTATAAGGGGACTTTGTTATACTCGATATGGGGAATTTGTTATACTCGATAAGAGGATTTTGTTATATTCGATGAATGCCTTTGTAATACTCTATGAGGGGCCTTTGTTATACTAGATCAGGGGACTTTGTTATACTCGATGAGGGGCCATTTTTGTACTCGATCAGTGGCCTTTGTTATACTCGATCAGGGGACTTTG
This sequence comes from Homarus americanus, assembly GCF_018991925.1. Lineage (NCBI taxonomy): Eukaryota > Metazoa > Arthropoda > Malacostraca > Decapoda > Nephropidae > Homarus > Homarus americanus. The sequence goes on along the minus strand of NW_024732341.1, from coordinate 8,009 downwards.
TTATACTCGATCAGGGGCTTTGTTATACTCGACCAGGGGAATTTTTTATACTTCACCAATGGACTTTGTTATACTCGATCTGTGGACTTTGTTTATACTCGCGCAGGGGACTTTTTTATACTCCATCAGGGGACTTTTTTATACTCGACCAATGGACTTTGTTATACTCAATGAGGGGCCTTTGTTGTACTCGATCAGGAGACTTTCTTATACTTGACTAGGGGACTTTGTTATACGCGATCAGGGGACTTTTTTATACTCGATCAGGGGACTTTGTTATACTCAACCAGAGGACTTTGTTATACTCGATCAGGGGACTTTGTTATACTCAATCTGGGGACTTTGTTATACTCGATGAGGGGCCTTTGTTATACTCGATGAGGGGCTTTGTTATACTCGACCAGGGGACTTTGTTATACACGACCAGGGGGCTTTGTTATACTCGATCAGGGGACTTTGTTATACTCGACCAGAGGACTTTGTTATACTCGGTCAGGGGATATGTTATACTCGAACAGGGGACTTTTTTATACTGGATTTGGTGACTTTGTTATACTCGATCAGGTTAATTTTGTTATACTCAATCAGAGGACTTTGTTATACTCGACCAGGGGCCTTTGTTATACTCGATTAGAAAACTTTCTTATACTCGACCAGGGGACTTTGTTATACTCGATCAAAGGACTTTTGTTATACTCGATCAGGGGACTTTGTTATACTCGACCAGGGGCCTTTGTTATACTCGATGACCGGACTTTGCTATACTCTATAAGGGGACTTTGTTATACTCGATAAGAGGAATTTGTTATACTCGATAAGAGGATTTTGTTATACTCGATGAATGCCTTTGTTATACTCGATGAGGGGCCTTTGTTATACTAGATCAGGGGACTTTGTTATACTCGATGAGGGGCCATTTTTGTACTCGATCAGTGGCCTTTGTTATACTCGATCAGGGGACTTTGTTATACTCAATCAGGGGCTTTGTTATACTCGACCAGGGGAATTTTTTATACTTCACCAATGGACTTTGTTATACTCGATCTAGGGACTTTGTTTATACTCGAGCAGGGGACTTTTTTATACTCCATCAGGGGACTTTTTTATACTCGACCAGAGGACTTTCTTATACTCGATCAGGGGACTTTGTTATACTCGACCAGGGGACTTTGTTATATGCGATGAGGGGACTTTTTTATACTCGATCAGGGACTTTGTTATACTCAACCAGAGGACTTTGTTATACTCGATCAGTGGACTTTGTTATACTCAATCAGGGGACTTTGTTATACTCGATTAGGGGCCTTTGTTATACTCGATGAGGGGGCTTTGTTTTACTCGACCAGGGAACTTTGTTAAACTCGATCAGGGTACTTTCCTATATTTGACCAATGGACTTTGCTATACTCGATGAGGGGCTTTTGTTATACTCGATCAGGGGACTTTGTTATACTCGACCAAGGGACTAAGTTATACTCAATCAGGGGACTTTGTTATACTCGAGCAGAGGCCTTTGGTATATTCGATCAGGGATATGTTATACTCTATCAGGGGACTTTATTGTACTTGATTAGGGGACTTTGTTATACTCGATCAGGGGACTTTCTAATACTCGATCAGAGGACTTTGTTATACTCGACCAAGGGCCTTTGTTATACTCGATTAGAAAACTTTGTTATACTCGACCAGGGGACTATATTATACTCCACCAGGGACTTTGTTATACTCGATCAGGGGATATGTTATACTCGATCAGGGGACTTTGTTATGCTCGGTTCAGGGGTCTTTGTTATACTCGTCCAGTGGGCTTTGTTATACTAGGATCAGGGGATTTTGTTATACTCGTTCAGGGGACTTTGTCTTACTCGATCAGGGCCCTTTGTTATACTCGACCAGGGGACTTTGTTATAATCGATCAGGAGACTTTTTTATGCTCGATCTTACGGACTTTGTTATACTGCTCCAGGAGATGTTGTTATCCTCGATGAGGGGGTATGTTATACTCGATCAGGGGACTTTGTTATACTCGATCAGGGGACTTTGTTATACTCGTCCAGGTGGCTTTGTTATGCTCGATCTAGGGACTTTGTTATACTCGACCACAGGCCTTTATTATACTCGGTCTTGGGACTTTGTTATAATCGATCAGGTGACTTTGTTATACTCGATCATTGGACTTTGTTTTACTCGTCTATGGGGCTTTTTTATACACGATCAGGGGACTTTGTAATCCTCGATCAGGGGACTTTGTCCTACTCGATCAGGGCCCTTTGCTATACTCGATCAGGGGATATGTTATACTCGATAAGGGGACTTTGTTATACTGGACCAGCGGACTTTGTTATACTCGATCATGGGACTTTGTTATACTCGATTTTGAGACTTTGTTATACTCGATCAGGGAACTTTGTTATACTCGTCCAGGGGGCTTTGTTATACTCGATTCGGGGACTTTGTTATACTCGATCAGGGGACTTTGTCTTACTCGATCAGGGCCCTTTGCTATACTCGATGAGGGGCCTTTGTTATACTCCACCAGGGACTTTGTTATACTCGATCAAGGGATATGTTATACTCGATCAGGGGACTTTGTTATACTCCACCAGGGACTTTGCTGTACTCGATCCGGGGACTTTGTTATACACGACCAGGGGACTTTGTTATACGCGATCAGGGGACTGTTTTATACTCGACCAGAAGACTTTGTTATACTCGATCAGGGGATATGTTATACTTGATCAGGGGACTTAGTTATACTCAACCTGAGGACTTTGTTATTCTCGATCAGAGGACTTTGTTATACTCAATCAGGGGACTTTGTTATACTCGATTAGGGGCCTTTGTTATACTCGATGAGGGGGCTTGGTTATACTCGATCATGGGACTTTGCTATACTCGACCAGGGAACTTTGATATACTCGATCAGGGGACTTGTTATACTCGACCAGGGGACTTTTTTATACTTGATCAGGGGACTTTGTCATACTATATCTGTGGACTTTCCTATATTTGACCAATGGACTTTGCTATACTCGATGAGGGGACTTTGCTATACTCCACCAGGGACTTTGTTATACTCGATCAGGGGATGTGTTATACTCGATCAGGGGACTTTGTTATACTCGGTTCAGGGGACTTTGTTATACTCGTCCAGGGGGCTTTTTTATACTAGGATCAGGGGACTTTGTTATGATCGATCAGGGGACTTTGTTATGCTCGATCTGGGGACTTTGTTATACTGGGCCAGGGAACTTTTCTATACTCGATCAGCGGACTTTGTTACACTGGACCAGGGGACATTTTAATACTCGATTAGGGGACTTTTGTTACACTCGATCAGGGGACTTTGTTATGCTCGGTTCAGGGGTATTTGTCATACTCGTCCAGGGGGCTTTGTTATACTAGGATCAGGGGACTTTGTTATACTCGATCAGGGGACTTTTTTATACTCGACCAGATGACTTTGTTATACTCAATCAGGGGATATGTTATACTCGATCAGGGGACTTTCTTATACTCGAGTAGGGGGCTTTGTTATACTCGATCAGGGGACATTGTTATTCTCGATGAGTGGCCTTTGTTATACTCGATCAGGGGACAGTGTTATACTCGACCAGGGAACTTTGTTATACTCGATCAGGGGACTTTGTTATACTCGAACAGAGGACTTTGTTATACTCGATCAGGGGACTTTGTTATACTCGATCAGGGTTCTTTGTTATACTAGTCCAGGGCCGGTTATACCTGCTGGATCAGGGACTTTTTGTTACGCCGCATCTGTGGACTTTGTTATACTGGGCCAGGAGATCTTGTAATACTCTAGATCAGGGATATGTTATACTCGATCACGTGGACTTTGTTACTCGACCAGGGATGAGTACCGGATCATGGGGATTCCTTTCTTATTCTCGATCAGGAACTTTGGTTATTCTCGTCCAGGGGCTTTCGGTTATACTCGGATTAGGGAAGACTTTTGTTATACTTTCGATCAGGGACTTTTGTCTTACTTCCGATCAGGGCCCTTTGCTATACTCGAATAAAGGACTTTTGTTATAATCGATCAGGGGACTTTGTTATGCTCGATCTGGGACTTTGTTATACTCGATCAGTGGACTTTCCTATATTTGACCAATGGATCACTCGCGATGAAATTTTGTTATACCTCGATCAGGAACTTTGTTATACTCCACCAGGGACTTTGCTATACTCGATCAGGGGATATGTTATACTCGATCAGGGGACTTAGTTATACTCGATCAGGGGATATGTTATACTCGATCAGGGGAGTTTCTTTTACTCGATGAGGGGACTTTGTTATACTCGATCAGGGGACTTTGTCTTACTCGATCAGGACCCTTTGCTATACTCGACCGGGGGACTTTGTTATAAACGATCAGGGGACTTTGGTATGCTCGTTCTAGGGACTTTGTTATACTGGGCCAGGGAACTTTTCTATACACGATCAGCGGACTTTGTTACACTTGACCAGGGGACATTTTAATACTCGATCAGGTGACTTTTGTTACACTCGAGCAGGGGACTTTGTTATGCTCGGTTCAGGGGACTTTGTTATACTCGTCCAGGGGGCTTTGTTATACTAGGATCAGGGGACTTTGTTATACTAGATCAGGGGACTTTTTTATACTCGACCAGATGACTTTGTTATACTCTATCAGGGGATATGTTATACTCGATCAGGGGACTTTCTTATACTCGAGCAGGGGGCTTTGTTATACTCGATCAGGGGACATTGTTATTCTCGATGAGTGGCCTTTGTTATACTCGATCAGGGGACAATGTTATACTCGACCAGGGACTTTGTTATACTCGATCAGGGACTTTTTTATACTCGAACAGAGGACTTTGTTATACTCGATCAGGGGATATGTAATAGTCGATCAGGGGACTTTGTTATACTCGATCAGGGGTCTTTGTTATACTCGTTCAGGGGACTTTGTTTTAATGGACCAGGGGACTCTCTTATACTCGATCATGGGACTTTCTTATACTCGATCAGGGAACTTTGTTATTCTCGTCCAGGGGGCTTTGTTATACTCGATTAGGGGACTTTGTTATACTCGATCAGGGGACTTTGTCTTACTCGATCAGAGCCCTTTGCTATACTCGACCAGGGGACTTTGTTATAATCGATCAGGGGACTTTGTTATGCTCGATCTGGGACTTTGTTATACTCGATCAGTGGACTTTTCTTATATTTGACCAGTGGACTTTGCTATACTCGATGAGGGGCCTTTGTTATAATCGATCAGGGGACTTTGTTATACTCCACCAGGGACTTTGTTATACTCGATCAGGGAATATGTTATACTCGATCAGGGGACTTAGTTATACTCGATCAGGGGATATGTTATACTCGATCAGGGGACTTTCTTTTACTCGATGAGGGGACTTTGTTTTAAACGATCAGGGGACTTTGGTATGCTCGTTCTAGGGACTTTGTTATACTGGGCCAGGGAACTTTTTTATACTCGATCAGGGGACTTTGTTACACTGGACCAGGGGACATTTTTATACTCGATCAGGGGACTTTGTTATACTTGATTAGGGGTCTTTTGTTACACTCGATCAGGGGACTTTGTTATTCTCGACCAGGGGCCTTTTTTATACTCGATTAGGGAACTTTGTTATACTTGATAAGGGAACTTTGTTATACTCGATAAGGGGAATTTGTTATACTCGATAAGGGGACTTTGATAGACTCGAACAGGGGACTTTGTTATACTCGACCAGGGGACTTTGTTATACTCGATTAGGCGGCTTTGTTATACTCGATCAGGGGACTTTCTTATACTCGATGAGGGGCCTTTGTTATACTCGATTAGGGGCCTTTGTTATACTAGATGAGGGGACTTTGTTATACTCGATTAGAGGCCTTTTTTGGACTTGACCAGGGGACTTTGTTACACTCGAGCAGGGGGCTTTGTTATACTCGATCAGGGGACTTTGTTACGCTCGATCTGGGGACTTTATTATACTGGGCCAGGAGACTTTGTAATACTTGATCAGGGGATATGTTATAGTCGATCAGGGGACTTTGTTTTACTCAATCAGGGGACTTTGTTATACTCGACCAGGGTTCTTTTTTATACTTGACCAATGGACTTTGTTATACTCGATGAGGGGCCTTTGTTATACTCGATGAGGGGACTTTGTTATACTCGACCAGGAAACTTTGTTATACTCGATCAGGGGACTTTTTTATACACGCCCAGATGACTTTGTTATACACAATCAGGGGATATGTTATACTCGATCAGGGGACTTTGTTATACTCAACCAGGAGACTTTGTTATACTCGATCAGGGGATTTTGTTACACTGGACAAGGGGACATTTTTATACTCGATCAGGGGACTTTGTTATTCTGGATCAGGGTACTTTTGTTACACTCGATCAGGGGGCTTTGTTATACTCGACCAGGGGCCTTTTTTATACTCGATTAGGGGACTTTGTTATTCTCGATAAGGGAACTTTGTTATACTCGATAAGGGTAATGTGTTATACTCGATAAAGGGACTTTGATAGACTCGACCAGGGGACTTTGTTATACTCGATTAGGCGACTTTGTTATACTCGTCAGGGAACTTTGTTATACTCGATCAGGGGACTTTTGTTACACTCGATCAGGGGACTTTGTTATACTCGACTAAGGGCCTTTTTTATACTCGATTAGGGGACTTTATTATTCTCGATAAGGGAACTTTGTTATACTCGATCAGGGGACTTTGTTATACTCGATCAGGGGTCTTTGTTATACTCGTCCAGGGGGCTTTGGTATACTCGATCAGGGGACTTTGTTACGCTCGATCTGGGGACTTTGTTATACTGGGCCAGATGACTTTGTAATACTCGATCAGGGGATATGTAATACTCGATCAGGGGACTTTGTTATACTCGTTCAGGGGTCTTTGTTATACTCGTCCAGGAGGCTTTGTTATACTCGATTAGGGGACTTTGTTACGCTCGATTTGGGGACTTTGTTATACTGGGCCAGGAGACTTTGTAATACTTGATCAGGGGATATGTTATACTCGATCAGGGGACTTTGTTTTACTGGACCAGGGGACTCTCTTATACTCGATCATGGGACTTTCTGATACTCGATCAGGGAACTTTGTTATTCTCGTCCAGGGGGCTTTGTTATACTCGATTAGGGAACTTTGTTATACTCAATCAGGGGACTTTGTCTTACTCGATCAGGGCCCTTTGCTATACTCGACCAGGGGACTTTGTTATAATCGATCAGGGGACTTTGTTATGCTCGATCTGGGACTTCGTTATACTCTATCAGTGGACTTTCCTATATTTGACCAATGGACTTTGCTATACTCGATGAGGGGCCTTTGTTAAACTCGATCAGGGGACTTTGTTATTCTCCACCAGGGACTTTGTTATACTCGATCAGGGGATATGTTATACTCGATCAGGGGACTTAAATATACTCGATCAGGGGATATGTTACACTCGATCAGGGGACTTTCTTTTACTCGATGAGGGGACTTTGTTATACTCGATCAGGGGACTTTGTCTTACTCGATCAGGACCCTTTGCTATACTCGACCGGGGGACTTTGTTATAAACGATCAGGGGACTTTGGTATGCTCGATCTAGGGACTTTGTTATACTGGGCCAGGGAACTTTTTTATACTCGATCAGGGAACTTTGTTACACTGGACCAGGGGACATTTTTATACTCAATCAGGGGACTTTGTTATACTTGATCAGGGGTCTTTTGTTACACTCGATCAGGGGACTTTGTTATACTCGACCAGGGGCCTTTTTTATACTCGATTCGGGGACTTTGTTATACTCGATAAGGGAACTTTGTTATACTCGTCAAGGGGAATTTGTTATACTCGATAAGGGGACTTTGATAGACTCGAACAGGGGACTTTGTTATACTCGACCAGGGGACTTTGTTATACTCGATTAGGCGGCTTCGTTATACTCGGTCAGGGGACTTTCTTATACTCGATTAGAGGCCTTTTT
>NW_024732340.1:0-11547 GCF_018991925.1 Homarus americanus | reverse complement strand
AAGTCCCATGGTCGTGTATAAATAAAAATCCCGAACGAGTATGTGCTAAATAAAGGCCCCTGATCGAGTATAACAAAGTCCCCTTATCGAGCATAACAAAGGCCCCTGGTCGAGTATAACAAAGCCCCCCTGATCGAATATTACAAAGTCCAGTGATCAAGTAAAATAAAGTCCCCTGATCGAGTATAACAAAGTCCCCTGGTCGAGTATAACAAAGGCCCCTGATGGAGTATAACAAAGACCCTCATTGAGTATAACAAAGACCCCTGATCAAGGAAAACAAAGCCCCCTGATCGAGTATAACAAAGTCCCCTGATCGAGTATAACAAAGTCCCTGATCCAGTATAACAAAGGCCCTTGATCGAGTATAACAAAGTCCCCTAATCGAGTATAACAAAGTCCCATTATCGAGAATAACAAAGTCCCCTTTTCGAGTATAACAAAGTCCCCTCATCGAGTATAACAAAGTTCCCTGGTCGAGTATAATAATGGCCCTGATCGAGTATAACAAAGTTCGCGGGTCGAGTATAGTAATGTCCCCTGATCGAGTATAACAAAGGCCCCTCATCGAGTATAACAATGTCCCCTTATCGAGTTTAACAAATTCCCCTGGTTCGAGTATAACAAAAGCCTCTGATATAGCATAACAAAGGCCCCTGATCGAGTATAACAAAGTACCCTGATTGAGCATAACAAAGGCCCCTGGTCGAGTATAACAAAGCCCCCTGATCGAGTATATCCAAGTCCCCTGATCGAGTATAACAAAGGCCCCTAATCGAGTATAGTAATGTCCCCTGATCGAGTATAACAAAGTCCCCTGATCGAGTATAACAAAGTCCCCTGGTCGAGTATAACAAAGTCCCCTAATCGAGTATAACAAAGTCCTTCTTATCGAGTATAACAAAGTCCCCTGATCGAGTATAACAAAGACCCTTGATCGAGTATAATAAAGGCCCCTGATTGAGTATAACAAAAACCCTTATCGAATATAAAAAAGTCCCCTGATTGAGTTAAACAAAGTCCCCTTGTCGAGTATAACAAAGGCCCCTAATCGAGAATAACAAAGTCCCCTTATCGAGCATAACAAAGGCCCCTGGTCGAGTATAACAAAGCCCCCCTAATCGAATATTACAAAGTCCCCTGATCAAGTATAACAAAGTCCCCTGATCGAGTATAACAAATTCCCCTGGTCGAGTATAACAAATGCCCCAGGTGGAGTATAACAAAGACCCTCATGGAGTATAACAAAGTCCCTTGATCGAGGAAAACAAAGCCCCCTCAACGAGTTTAACAAAGTCCCCTGATCGAGTATAACAAAGTCCCTTGATCGAGTATAACAAAGGACCCTGATCGAATATAACAAAGGCCTTCGGTTGAGTATAACAAAGCATCGTGATCGAGTATAACAAAGTCCCCTGATCGAGTATAACACATCCCCTTGATGGAGTATAACATATCCCCTTATCGTGTATAACAAAGTTTCCTGGTCGAGTATAACAAAGTCCCCTGATCGAATATAACAAAGTCCTCAGATCGAGTATAACAAAGTCCTCTGGTCGACTATAACAAAGTCCTCAGATCGAGTATAACAAAGTCCCCTGGTCGAGTATAACAAAGTCCCCTGATCGAGTATAACAAAGTCCTCAGATCGTGTATAACAAAGTCCCCTGGGAGAATATAACAAAGTTCCCTAATCGAGTATAACAAAGTCCCCTGATCGAGTATAACAAAGGCCCCTGGTCGAGTATAACAAAGGCCCTTAATTGAGCATAATAAAGGCCCCTCATCGAGTATAACAAAGTCCCCTGATCGAGTATAACAAAGTCCCATGGTCGAGTATAACAAAGTCACATGATCGAGTATAACAAAGGCCCATGATCAAGAATAACAAACGCCCCCGGTTGAGTATAACACATACCCTGATCGAGTATAACATATCCCCTGATCGAGTATAACAAAAGCCACTCATCGAGTATAACAAAGTCCCTTATCGAGCATAACAAAGGCCCCTGGTCGAGTATAACAAAGCCCGCCGATCGAATATTACAAAGTCCCCTGATCAAGTATAACAAAGTCCCTGATCGAGTATAACAAAGTCCCCTGGTCGAAGAAAACAAAGCCCCTTGATCGAGTATAACAAAGTCCCCTCATCGAGTATAAAAAAGTCCCCTGGTTGACAATAACAAAGGCCCCTGGTCGAATATATGAAAGTCCCCTAATCGAATATAACAAAGCCTCCTGATCGAGTATAACACAGCCCCTGGTAGAGTATAACAAAGTCCCCTGATCGAGTATAACAAAGTCCCCTTATCGAATATAACAAAGGCCCCTGATCGAGTACAACAAAGGCCCCTAATCGAGAATAACAAAGGCACCTGCTCGAGTGTAACAAAGCCTCCTCATCGAGTATAACAAAGGCCCCTGATCGAGTATAAAAAAGACCCCTAATCGAGTATAACAAATTCCCCTGATCGAGTATAACAAAGTTCCCTGGTTCGAGTATAACAAAGTCCCCTGGTCGAGTATAACAAAGCCCCATCATCAAGTATAACAAAGGCCCCTGATCGAGTATAACAAACGCCCCTAATCGAGTATAACATAGTCCCCTAATCGAGTATAACAAAGGCCCCTTATCGAGAATTACAAAGGCCCCTGATCGAGTATTACAAAGGCGCCTGATCGCGTACAACAAAGGCCCCTGATCGAGTATAAGAAAGTCCCCTGGTCGAGTATAACAATGTCCCATGATCGTGTATAACAAAGTGCCCTGATCGAGTATAACAAATTCCCCGGATCGAGTATAACAAAGTCCCTTCATCAATTATAACAAAGCCTCCTGATCGAGTATAATAATGTCCCCTGATCGAGTATAACAAAGGCCCCTTATCGAGTATAACAAAGGCCCCTGGTCGAGTACAACAAAGTCCCCTCATCGAGTATAACAAAGCCCCTTCATCGAGTATAACAAAGCCCCCTGATCGAGTATTTCAAAGCTCCCTCATCGAGTATAACAAAGTCTCCTGATCAAGTATAACAAATTTCCCGGATCGAGTACAACAAAGTCCTCTGATCGAGTATAACAAAGTCCACTAATTGAATGTAACAAATTCCCCTGATCGAGTATAACAAATCCCCGTGATCGAGTATAACAAAGTTCCCTGATCGAGTATAACAAAGACATCTTATCGAGTATAACAAAGGCCCCTGATCGAGTACAACAAAGGCCCCTCATCGAGTACAACAAAGGCCCCTGATCGAGTATAACAAAGGACCCATATCGAGTAAAACAAAGGCCCCTGACCGACTATAACAAAGGCCCCTGATCGAGTACAACAAAGGCCCCTGATGGAGTATAACAAAGGCCTCTGATCGTGTATAACAAAGATCCCAAATCGAGTATAACAAAGTCCACTAATCGAGTATAACAAAGTTCCCTGATCGAGTATAACATATCCACTGATCGAGCATAACAAAGCCCCCTCATCGGGTATAGCAAAGCCCCCTCATCGAGTATAACAATGGCCCCTGAACGAGTATAACAAAGGACCCTGATCGAGTATTACAAAGGCCCCTGATCGAGTTTAACAAAGCCCCCTGATCGAGTATAAAAAAGGCCCCTGATGGAGTACAAAAAAGACCCCAAATCGAGTATAACAAAGGCCTCTGATCGTGTATAACAAAGGTCCCTAATCGAGTAAAACAAAGGCTCCTTATCGAGTATTACAAAGGCCCCTGATCGAGTATAACAAAGGCCCCTGATCGAGTATAACAATGTCCCCTGATCGAGTATAACAAAGGCCTCTGATCGAGTACAACAAAGGCCCCTGGTCGAGTCCAACAAAGGCCCGTGGTCGAGTACAACAAAGGCCCCTCATCGAGTACAACAAAGGCCCCTCATCGAGTACAACAAAGGCCCCTAATCGAGTATAACAAAGGCCCAAGATCAAGTATAACAAAGACCTCTGATCGAGTATAACAAATTCCCCTAATCGAAAATAACAAAGGCCCCTGCTCGAGTATAACAAAGCCCCCTTATCAAGTATAACAAAGGCCCCTGATCGAGTATAACAAAGGCCCCTAATCAAGTATAACAAAGGCTTTTGATCAAGTATAACAAAGGTCCCTAATCGAGTATAACAAAGGCCCCTTATCGAGTATTACAAAGGCATCTGATTGAGTATAACAAAGGCCCCTGATCGAGTAAACAAAGGCCCTTGATCGAGTACAACAAAGACCCCTCATCGAGTAAAACAAAGGCCCCTGATCGAGCATAACAAAGGACCCTGATCGAGTATAACATCGTCCCCTGATCGAAAATAACAAAAGCCCCTCATCGAGTATTACAAAGGCCCTGATCGAGTATAACAAGGGCCCCTGATCGAGGCCACTGATCAAATATAACAAAGACCCCTAATCGAGTATAACAAATTCCCTTGATCGAGTATAACAAAGTCCGCTGATGGAGTATAACAAAGTCCACTGATCGAGTATAACAAAGTTCCCTGATCGAGTATAATAAAGTCCCCTGGTCGAGTATAACAAAATCCCCTGGTCGAGAATAACAAAGCCCCCTCATCGAGTATAACAAAGTTCCATGATCGAGTATAACATATCCCCTGATCGAGCATAACAAAGCCCCCTCATCGAGTATAGCAGACCCCCCCTGATCAAGAATAACAAAGGCCCTTGATCGAGTATAACAAAGGCCCCTGATCAGTGTAACAAAGGCCCTGATCGGTATAGCTTATAGTCCCCTAATCGAGAATAACAAAAGCCCCTCATCGAGTATTACAAAGGCCCTTGATCGAGTATAACAAAGGCCCCTGATCGAGGCCCCTCATCAAGTATAACAAAGTCCCCTGGTCGAGTATAACAAAGTCCCCATGGTCGTGTATAACAAAGCTCCTTCATCGAGTATAACAAAGCTCCTTCATCGAGTATAACAAAGTCCCCTGATCGAGTATAACAAAGTCCCCTGATCGAGTATAACAAAGTCCCTAGATCGAGTATAGAAAAGTCTCCTGATCGAGTAAAACAAAGGCTCCTCATCGAGTATACCAAAGTCCCCTAATCGAGTATGACAAAGTCCACTGATCGAGTATATCAAAGTCCCCTGATCGAGTATAACAAAGCCCCCTCATGAGTATATATAACAAAGCCCCTGATCGAGTATTTCAAACACCTCTTATCAGGTATAACAAAGGTTCCTGCTCAGGTACAACAAAGACCCCTGGGTAGTGTGTGATCTACTGGTGTGTGAGGAGTGTGTGTTCTACTTGTGTGTGAGTAGTATGTGGTCTACTGGTGTGTGAGGAGTGTGTGATCTACTGGTGTGTGAGTAGTGTGTGGTGTACTGGTATGTGGGGAGTTCGTGGTCTACTGGTGTGTGAGTAGTGTGTGGTCTACTGGTGTGTGAGGAGTGTGTGGTCTACTGGTGTGTGAGGAGTGTGTGGTCTACTGGTGTGTGAGGAGTGTGTGATCTACTGCTGTGTGAGTAGTGTGTGGTCTACTGGTGTGTGAGGAGTGTGTGATCTACTGGTGTGTGAGGAGTGTGTGAGGAGTGTGTGGTCTACTGGTGTGTGAGGAGTGTGTGATCTACTGCTGTGTGAGTAGTGTGTGGTCTACTGGTGTGTGAGGAGTGTGTGAGGGGTGTGTGATCTACTGGTGTGTGAATAGTGTGTGATCTACTGGTGTGTGAGGAGTGTGTGTGGTCTACTGGTGTGTGTGAGGAGTGTGATCTACTGGTGTGTGAGTAGTGTGTGATATACTGGTGTGTGAGGAGTGTGTGAGGAGTGTGTGATCTACTGGTGTGTAGTAGTGTGTGATCTACTGGTGTGAGAGTGTGTGATCTACTGGTGTGCGAGGAGGTGTGATATACTGGTGTGTGGTAGTGTGTGATCTACTGGTGTGTGAGGGTGTGTGAGTAGTTTGTGATTTACTGGTGTGTGAGTCGTGTGTGATCTACTGGTGTGTGAGGAGTGTGTGATCTACTGGTGTGTGAGGAGTGTGTGGTCTACTGGTGTGTGAGGAGTGTGTAGTCTACTGGTGTGTGAGGAGTGTGTGATCTATTGGTGTGTGAGGAGTGTGTGGTCTACTGGTGTGTGACGAGTGTGTGATCTACTGGTGTGTGAGTAGTGTGTGGTCTACTGGTGTCTGAGGAGTGTGTGATCTACTGGTGTGTGAGGAATGTGTGAGGAGTGTGTGAGCTACTGGTGTGTGAGGAGTGTATGGTCTACTGGTGTGTGAGGAGTGTGTGATCTGCTGGTGTGTGTGGTAGTGTGTGGTCTACTGGTGTGTGAGAATGTGTGTGACCTACTGGTGTGTGTGAGTGTGTGTGGTGTGCTGGTGTGTGGGGAGTGTGTGGTCTACTGGTGTGTGTGGTAGTGTGTGGTCTGCTGGTGTGTGAGGGAGTGTGTGGTCTACTGGTGTGTGAGGAATGTGTGATCTACTGGTGTGTGAGGAGTGCATGGTCTACTGGTGTGTGAGGAGTGTGTGATCTACTGTTGTGTGAGGAGTGTGTGGTCTACTGGTGTGTGAGGAGTGTGTGATCTACTGGTGTGTGAGGAGTGTGTGTTCTACTTGTGTGTGAGTAGTATGTGGTCTACTGGTGTGTGAGGAGTCTGTGATCTACTGGTGTGTGAGTAGTGTGTGGTGTACTGGTGTGTGGGGAGTACGTGGTCTACTGGTGTGTGAGTAGTGTGTGGTCTACTGGTGTGTGAGGAGTGTGTGGTCTACTGGTGTGTGAGGAGTGTGTGGTCTACTGGTGTGTGAGGAGTGTGTGATCTATTGGTGTGCGAGGAGTGTGTGGTCTACTGGTGTGTGAGGAGTGTGTGGTCTACTGGTGTGTGGGGAGTGTGTGATCTACTGGTGTGTGAGGAGTGTGTGATCTACTGGTGTGTGAGTAATGTGTGGTCTACTGGTGTGTGAGGAGTGTGTGGTCTACTGGTATGTGAGGAGTGTGTGGTCTACTGGTGTGGGAGGAGTGTGTGGTCTACTGGTGTGTGAGGAGTGCGGAGGATGTGCACCACTGCGTGGAGGAGTGTGTGGTCTACCTGGTGTGTGAGGAGTGTGTGGTCTACTGGTGTGATTATGTGTGGTGTACTGGTGTGTGAGAAGTGTGTGGTCTACTGATGGAGGAGTGTGTGGTCTACTGGTGTGTGAGGAGTGTGAGGAGGTGTGGCCTACTGGTGTGTGAGGAGTGTGTGATCTACTGCGTGTGAGGAGTGTGTGATCTACCATGTATGGGGAGTGTGGTCTACTGGTGTGAGGAGTCTTTGAGGAGTGGGATCTACTGGTGTGAGGAGTGTGTGATCTACTGGTGTGTGAGGAGGTGTGGTCTACTATGTGTGAGGCGTGGTGGGTGGTCTACTGGTGAGTATGTGTGGTCTACTGCGTGTAAGGAGTGTGTAATCTACTTCTGGTGTGTGAGGAATGTGTAATTTACTGGTGTGTGAGAGTGGATCTACTGGTGTGAGGAGTGTGTGGTCTACCGGTGTGAGGAGTGTGTGAGGAGGTATGGTCTTACTGCGTGTGAGAAGTGTGTGGTCTACTGGTGTGTGCGGAGTGTGAACACTGGGTGTGAGGAGTGTGTGGTCTACTGGTGTGTGAGGAGGTGTGAGGAGTGTGTAGTCTATCAGTGTGCAGGAGTGTGTGGTCTACTGGTGTGTGAGGAGTGTGTGATCTACTGGTGTGTGAGGAGTGTACTACTGGTGTGTGGGGGAGTGTGTGATCTACTGGTGTGTGAGGAGTGTGTGATCTATTGGTGTGTGAGTAATGTGTGGTCTACTGGTGTGCGAGTGTGTGGTCTACTGGTGTGTGAGGAGTGCGTGTGTGGTCTACTGGTGTGTGAGGAGTGTGTGAGGAGGTGTGAGGAGGGTGGTCTACTGGTGTGATCTACTGGTGTGTGAGGAGTGTGTGAGTGGTGTGGTGGTGTTGATCTGCTGGTGTGTGAGTGTGGGGAGTAGTGTGTGATCTACTGGTGTGTGAAGTGTATGATCTACTGGTGTGTGAGGGTGTGGTCTACTGTTGTGTGAGAAGTGTGTGGTCTACTGGTGTGTGAGGTGTTTGGTCTAATGGTGTGTGAGGTGTGTGATCTACTGGTGTGTGAGTTGTGTGATCTACTGGTGTGTGAGGGTGTGAGGTATGTGGGTCTACTGGTGTGTGAGTGTGTGTGATCCTACAGGTGTGTGAGGGTGTGTGGTCTACTGGTGTGTGAGGCGTGTGTGATCTACTGGTTGTGAGGGTGTGTGAAGGTGTGGTCTACTGGTGTGAGGTGTGATCTGGTGTGTGGGGTGTGTATCTCTGGTGTGAGGTGTGTGGTCTACTAGGTGTGTGAGGGTGTGTGGTGTGATCTACTGGTGTGGTGTGTGATCTACTGGTGTGTGAGGTGTGTGATCTGCTGGTGTGTGGGGAAGTGTGTGATATACTGGTGTGTGAGGGTGTGTGTGGTCTACTGGTGTGTGAGGTGTGTGTGTTCTACTGGTGTGTGAGGGTGTGATCTACTGGTGTGGGTAGGTGTGATATTGGTGTGTGGGAGTGTGTGAGGGGTGTGTGATCTACTGGTGTGATGAGTGTGTGTTCTACTGGTGTGTGAGGATGTGATCTACTGGTGTGCGAGGAGGTGTGATATACTGGTGTGTGAGTAGTGTGTGATCTACTGGTGTGTGAGTCGTGTGTGAAGTGGTTGTGTTACTGGTGTGTGGTCGTGTGTGATCTACTGGTGTGGAGTGTGTGATCTACTGGTGTGTGAGGAATGTGTGAGGTGTGTGTGAGCTGCTGGTGTGTGAGGTGTGTGGTCTGCTGGTGTGTGAGTGTGTGACCTACTGTTGTGTGAGAGTGTGTGGTCTACTGGTGTGTGAGAGTGTGTGAGGTGTGTGATCTACTGGTGTGTGAGGTGTGTGATCTACTGGTGTGTGAGGGTGTGTGATCTACTGGTGTGTGAGGAGTGTGTGTGGTCTGCACTGGTGTGTGAGGAGTGTGAGGTGTGTGATCTACTGGTGTGTGAGGTGTGGGAGTAGTGTGTGATCTACTGGTGTGTGAGGAGTGTGTGATCTGTTGGTTGTGTGAGGAGTGTGGTCTACTGGTGTGTGAGGAGTGTGTGATCTACTGGTGTGTGGTAGTGTGTGGTCTACTGGTGTCTGAGGAGTGTGTGATCTACTGGTGTGTGAGAATGTGTGAGGAGTGTGGAGCTACTGGTGTGTGAGGGTGTATGGTCTACTGTGTGTGAGGTGTGTGACCTACTGTTGTGTGAAGTGTGGTCTACTGGTGTGTGAGGTGTGTGAGGTGTGTGATCTACTGGTGTGTGAGGGTGTGTGATCTGCTGGTGTGTGAGGAGTGTGTGATCTACTGGTGTGTGAGGACTGTGTGATCTACTGGTGTGTGAGGAGTGTGAGTAGTGTGTGATCTGCTGGTGTGTGAGTGGTGTGATCTACTGGTGTGTGAGGTGTGGGGAGTAGTGTGTGATCTACTGGTGTGTGAGGAGTGTATGATCTACTGGTGTGTGAGGTGTGTGGTCTACTGTTGTGTGAGAAGTGTGTGGTCTACTGGTGTGTGAGAGTGTTTGGTCTAATGGTGTGTGAGAGGTGTGTGATCTACTGGTGTGAGTTGTGTGTGATCTACTGGTGTGTGAGGAGTGTGTGAGGTATGTGGTCTGCTGGTGTGTGAGGTGTGTGATCTACAGGTGTGTGAGGTGTGTGGTCTACTGGTGTGTGAGGCGTGTGTGATCTACTGGTGTGTGAGGTGTGTGAAGAGTGTGGTCTACTGGTGTGTGAGTGTGTGATCTACTGGTGTGTGAGGTGTGTGATCTGCTGGTGTGTGAGGTGTGGTCTACTAGTTTTGTGAGGTGTGTGAGAGTGTGTGATCTACTGGTGTGTGGTAGTGTGTGATCTACTGGTGTGTGTGGGTGTGTGATCTACTGGTGTGTGAGAGAGTGTGATATGCTGGTGTGTGAGGTGTGTGTGGTCTACTGGTGTGTGAGGAGTGTGTGGTCTGCTGGTGTGTGAGGTGTGTGATCTACTGGTGTGTGAGTGGTGTGTGATATACTGGTGTGTGAGGGGTGTGTGAGGAGTGTGTGATCTACTGGTGTGTGAGTAGTGTGTGATCTACTGGTGTGTGAGTGTGTGATCTACTGGTGTGCGAGAGTGTGATATACTGGTGTGTGGTAGTGTGTGATCTACTGGTGTGTGAGGTGTGTGAGTAGTTTGTGATTTACTGGTGTGTCAGTCGTGTGTGATCTACTGTGTGTGAGGTGTGTGATCTACTGGTGTGTGAGGTGTGTGGTCTACTGGTGTGTGAGGGTGTGTAGTCTACTGGTGTGTGAGGAGTGTGTGATCTGTTGGTGTGTGAGGGTGTGTGGTCTACTGGTGTGTGACGAGTGTGTGATCTACTGGTGTGTGAGTAGTGTGTGGTCTACTGGTGTCTGAGAGTGTGTGATCTACTGGTGTGAGAATGTGTGAGGTGTGTGAGCTACTGGTGTGAGTGTATGGTCTACTGGTGTGTGAGGTGTGTGACCTACTGTTGTGTGGTGTGTGGTCTGCTGGTGTGTGAGGAGTGTGTGAGGGTGTGTGATCTGCTGGTGTGTGAGGTGTGTGATCTACTGGTGTGTGAGTAGTGTGGTCTACTGGTGTGTGAGGAATGTGTGACCTACTGGTGTGTGGAGTGGTGTGTGGTGTGCTGGTGTGTGGGGAGTGTGTGGTCTACTGGTGTGTGAGTAGTGTGTGGTCTGCTGGTGTGTGAGGGTGTGTGGTCTACTGGTGTGTGAGGAGTGTGTGGTCTACTGGTGTGTGAGGAGTGTGTGATCTGGGTGTGTGAGTGTGTGGTCTGCTGGTGTGTGAGGAGTGTGTGGTCTACTGGTGTGTGAGGTGTGTGTGGTCTACTAGTGTGTGAGGAGTGTGTGAGAGTGTGTGGTCTACTGGTGTGTGAAAATGTGTGGTCTACTGGTGTGTGAGGTGTGTGGTCTGCTGGTGTGTGAGGTGTGTGGTCTGCTGGTGTGTGAGGGGTGTGTGGTCTACTGGTGTGTGTAGGTGTGTGGTCTACTGGTGTGTGAGGGTGTGTGGTCTGCTGGTGTGTGAGTGTGTGGGGAGTGTGTGGTCTACTGGTGTGTGAAAAGGTGTGTGGTCTGCTGGTGTGTGAGGGTGTGTGGTCTACTGGTGTGTGAGGGTGTGTGGTCTACTCGTGTGTGAGAGTGTGTGGTCTGCTGGTGTGTGAGGAGTGTGTGGTCTGCTGGTGTGTGGTGTGTGGTCTGCTGGTGTGTGAGGTGTGGTCTGCTGGTGTGTGAGGAGTGTGTGGTCTGGTGTGTGAGGAGTGTGTGGGGTGTGTGGTCTACTGGTGTGTGAGGAGTGTGTGAGTGTGTGGTCTACTGGTGTGTGAGGGTGTGTGTGGTCTACTGGTGTGTGAGGAGTGTGTGGTCTACTGGTGTGTGATAGTGTGTGGTGTACTGGTGTGTGAAGTGTGTGGTCTACTGATGTGTGAGAGTGTGTGGTCTACTGGTGTGTGAGAGTGTGTGAGGGTGTGTGGCTCTACTGGTGTGTGAGAGAAGCAATACATGTG
>NW_024732339.1:0-13895 GCF_018991925.1 Homarus americanus | reverse complement strand
ATCTCGATCAAAGTCGAAGACTAAATCTAGTTCATCATCATCACGGAAAGAGAAGAGCAGCAGCAGTAGCAGCAGTAAGAGTAAAGATAAAGATAAGGACAAAGAGAAAACCAAGGATAAAGACAAAGAGAAGAAAGAGGAGAAAAAATTGGAAACCATCAAAGTGGAGGACAAGGGCATAGGCAAAGAAGAGGAGAGCAAGAAGGAAGATTTAAAACCTGAGGAAACAAAGGAAAAGGAAAAAGAAAAGGAGTCAGAGAAGAAAAAAGAGGTCAGTTTCTGCTTCCTGGGTAGTTTAAACAAATGATAAGTACTGGTAGTTATGTTCCTTGTGCCCATATAGAATAAGAAAGGCAGACACATACTCTCCCTTCTGCTGCTGTGGTTCTGCCAGTGGTTAGCTACCCATGAATTTGAGAAGGGGTCACCAAAATAAAAAAAAAATTCTCCATACAGTATGTATATATATATACTGTATATATATATTTATTGTATTGGTGTCTTAAAAAGACTATGGTAGTTCAGCTAAAACAATGTTTACAGATGAAACTAATAATGCTCTTATCCCTTTAGGTCAGTAAGTCTCGTCGTTCTCGGTCTCGTAGTCGCTCCCGTGACCGTAAGAATCACCGAACGCGGTCTCGGTCTCGTAGCAAGAAACCGTCACGATCACGTTCTCGCTCACGAAGTCGCACAAAATCAAAGAGATCACACAGGTCAACAAGATCCAGGTAAGATTGCAAGAGCTGTTCATAGAGAAAACTTTAGCAGATGATCATTTGGTGAAACAGGTTGATGATATGTAGTAAAGGTGAAGATACTGGTGACAGAGTTAGATAATTTAGACTTGACAGATTTTTGTCAGTAAAGAAGTCATTTAAGTTTATGATTCTGCAAGTTGATGCTGCCCAAAGGGTGAATGAAGATAAAGTGCTGGAGAGGCTCGTTTATTTAATGGTGATTATGTAAATGAAGATGCAACTCTAACTTTGGGATTCTTCCTGCTGCACATAATGAATTTTAAGCATACAGTATTAGGTAGCAAATGTTGTACGAAGACAAATTGTTCTTTCTTCTCAGTATGTACGGTACGTATATAGAAATTCAGTTGAAATGTCACTGACTTTCAGGACACATCCACTTTGTTGAGTTTACACACCCATGCCATCCATGGTACAGGGGGAGGTAAAACTCCTATTTGTGACCACTTATGATAAATTTTTAATATCGCGTGGTTTTCTAATTTATATTACCACTTTTGTCTCTTTGTCTTAATATAAGACTGGATCAGGCTTATACAGTACAGTACTTTGCTTGTAGCTACTGTATACCAAATTTGTGTCATGGCCTGTATGCAAAGAATTTCTAAGTGGTAATTATATATTCAATTTTTAAATTTATTTTTGTCTTACAGGTCACGTTCACGACGCAGATCTCGTAGCAAGTCACGATCCCACAGGGACCGCTCCAGAGACCATCACGGCCGCTCACATGAACGATCCAGACGACGGTCAAGGTCTTCTTCAAGATCAAAGTAAGTCAATGACTGGAGTGAAAGAACCTTAGTTTTAATATACTACCGGTTTATTATTTTGACTTTACTGTACTGTACAGTGTTTTTAACAGCATACTATTTACCACATTCCTCAGTTGTGTAATGTGAAAGTATTTTCTTAGTATGTGTATGGAAAAAAATATAAATTAGTGAATTGTTTTAATATTCCAAATAAATAAAGTGGTATGGCATACGTGACACATTATTTATCAGGTTAAGTTTCCACAAAATTCTTTAAACATGCTTTTATTGCTAAACACTATAATTTGTTATAGTTCAGGGCTGAGTTGAATAATTAAATCCATATACTGTTCATTACGGTAATCAAGTTTTTATTGGTAAACACACCTGTCATAGGCTTGATGTCTTAACATTGACATTGCAGTATGAAGTATACCGTATATACTCATGTATAGTTCGAGTTTTTAAGACCAAATTTTTAGGAAAAAAATTGGGGGTCGTCCTATACATGCGTAATAGTTTTGTTAGGTTGAACCCATGCATGATGGGAAGGGCGAGGAGCAACTTTTAGCTTCAGACATGAAAAATATTTACCATTTACTGCCAGTAAACAATGGAAACGTAAAATATGTACCAATTAGTAATGAAAAGTTGTGCAGTTCCTTCAGCAAATGAAGCTCACCAACTTGCAATAGGCTAAATTACCTTACAACGTGCTTTCAGTAGTCTATGTTGAAGTTCTTAGCACAGGCTAACTTATCATATCATATACGGTATCACAGTTCTCATTGATCTACCAAAAATACCGGTAATAAAAACCTTTTCGATATTTCACACTTAATATAATACCCGGTAATCTACTTCAACCTCCTATTGTTTACAATGACGCATGACGCACCACCAGCTGTTGTGTATCAGCTAGACGGTACACGTGTTTTTTGAATCGTTTTCAGTTAAAAAAACTTACATCACATGTATATTTTACCTTAACTGCGCCTGAATGAATATATTCTCGGAAATAAATAGTAGTTTTGCTGAAACGTGATGTATTTTAATGTAAAATAGGATAAAGTACATGACGAAAACAAAAGATTTTACCTAACCTTCCGATGTTCAAGAGAAGTTACTGGTTTTTTTTAATAGGTTTTGGTTAAAATATTGTTATATTACAATGGTACAGTATTCTATTCATACTGTGCTTGATATAATGCTTTCACGGAAATGTAATATTTTTGCTGAAATGGCGTACGTATTACAGTGGAAAGTGGGATAAAATCGTGATGAAAACAATAACTTTCGCTTTCTTTCGTTCAAAAGATGTTACCGTAATCGCTTTTCGAATAGTTTAGTTAAAAAACTGTTTTATTACAATAATATTCCCTCCTAATTGACTTGAATAAATACTTGAATGGAAATATACAATATTTTTGTTGAAACTACCCGCGTTTCAGTGTAAAGTGTCGTAATAATAAATGGTAAACAATTTGCCTTTGGCACTCGTGTTTCAGGCACGGCGAGCCTCAGTTTATAGCACGTAGAGCATTTTTACTGATGGTTTTGTTGTTCCATTACCCTCAAAAACGTGGGTCGAACTATAAACGAGGAATATCATAAATTAACAATTTCTTGGTCAAAAAATCAGGGTCGACCTATAAACGAGGGGGGTTATAGACGAGTATATACTGTAACTTCTTTCAATAAGAGCAAATTCTATTTGTTGCTTCTTAGTATGCAGTATCAAGAAATTACATATAAGCTATCCAGAGAACACTGTAATAACTACTGTACCCACCATTTTGCTAATACACTGCTACCATATTAGTGTAAGGACACACAAACAGTTATTAGTGTGATCTGATAATCTGTATACCAGTATATAAGATACATACTGTCTCTATGTTACTTATGCATATCCACAAATTTGAGGATAACTGAAATTTGGTAGGGGGAGTGGGTGACCTAGGGGATTGGCTGTATACCCCTAATTGATTTTAGAAAAGACCATTTTCTGAAAATGAGGAAAGTGCACACCAGAGGTAAATTAACAGTCTACATTTAAAACTTACCTCACACACCTTCGCACATAAACAATCAAACACTCACACACTCAAACATGAAAAATATACTGTACTTGTAAACATATATGCCTAATAAACTCAAAGTGTTTGTTATTGATGTTTATTTGATATTATGCCCCTGTTTCTTTATCTCTCTTATGTTCTATATGTATTGAGTAAAACAAGTGTTAAAATCTGACGGCCGTGACCACCGCGATGCCCATATCCCCCCTATTTACATTATTTCTTATGGGAGAAATTGCTCCGCTATTCGCAATTTCGATACTCACAACGGGTTTCATGCCCGTAACCTTTGTGATAAGTGAGGCAGCCCTGTATATATACACAGCTGCTCCTCGACTTACGACTGGGTTAGAGACCCAATTCCAGGTCGAAAGTCGAAATGGTCGTAAGTGTGTTGACCATGTTACCTTCCATTGTAAGAAAACATTTCATAAATTTATCATGTACAATATTTTTTTATTTATGTTACTGTTGTGTGGTAGAATTTAGCCAGTAATTGGATCTGAGGCAGTTTTCTTTGTTTTCCACAGGCCGGGGAAAGCCAAAGACAAGGAATCTAGCAAAAAGTGAGTTCTAATCATATTTATAAGAGAAAGTCCTAATGCAAACCCTGTTAGATATACACAGCTTATGATTTTTTTAGTGGAAAAACTCATTCAGGAAATCATATTACATATTTTTTTACTTCACCTTCATATGCAGTATACTGTATATATGAACGGTTAAGACCTCACAAAAAAAATATTTGTCTTTACAATATTAAAAAGTGCATGAGGTTTTTTTATTTGCATCATAAACAGTTGATAAATTTGTGTATGTGTTAACAGTTTATGGCCTTCTTTTGGGGCATTTATTAATTTAATTATAATTTTTTTTATCTCTTGGCTGTACTGACAGTTTGTCATATTGACAGTTAAGGATGTGCTAGGCAGTATGTTAAGCACTTCTTATTAAAGCTTAAGAGGCTGGGTTTATTAATTAATGCAGTGAACTTTCTTATTAAAATATTTTCTAATTAAGGAGTTACATCTGGAATGGCTACTTTTGGAGGGAATAGTTCTGGAGAAGATGGACTTTGGGGGAGACATCATTATGGAGAGAAGGTTGTTCTGGCTGGGTTACTGTCCTTAGGGGACATTGTTTTTGCAGGTGTACTGTTCTGCAGAAGACATTGATCTTAGGGTTCATTATTCTTGTAGTGACACTGCTGCAAACATTCTTGTAGAGTGGACATTGCTGTAGACTGGAAATTTTAGGAGACATTGTTCTAAAATGAACACTTCTGGAAGGGTTACCTTATTTTAGAAGGGATGTTGTTCTGGAAGGGACTTCAGGTAACACTACCCTGGAGAGGACATTGTTCAGCAGAGTTGTCTGGAAGGAACATTGTGTTGAAGGGGGACACTTCTAGAAAAGAAACCATACACAGGACAGTTATCTGGACTGGACATCCTTCTGGAGGGACCACCAGGAGTTGCAAACTTCTTGTTTTTCCCATATTGTCCTTTAATTTTATATGATCCTATAAATGTCCTTTTTAAAACAGTTATCTTTCCTTTAAAAAATAGTTGTCAAACTTTTTCACCTTTTCCCTCAAAAGCGATGGGAAGAAACATATTTTGAGTGCCACAGCATTTTATAACCCTATCTACTTGACCTTTAAGATGGTAGACTAAATGTACACTTGAATAATATAGTACTGTTAACTCTACTGCTGCTAGTATAGTAGCAGCAAGGATATTGTTGGTGCTACTGTCTGTGTGTCCTCACTATAACTCAATAAACATTGAACATATTCAACTGAAATTTGATTGGTATATGAATCTAATGACGAGGAATAATTTTATGTTTACACTGCACGATAAACCCTCGTAAGTCCAGATTTCAGATAGTCTGGACCTTTTCTGGGCAAGAAACATTTGTCCAAACCTTTTGTGTGAAATTACTGCCGCACGCGATCATTTGAAATTGCCACCAGCGAGCAACCCTTTGGCTTCTTACCTCCTATCGGACCCATGAGTGAGCAGTTTATTTCCCCACTCTTAGAATGGCCTTGAAGTTCAACACACATTCAGCCACAGAAAAATGGTAAGAGTTTATGTAAAATAATTCAAACAATGGTGATGTTAATCTTCCTGGGAAAAGCAGAAGATGAGCACCTATTGCATCATCCATATGTCACACGCACACCTGGCGTATTTCATATGTCTTAATCATTTTGAAGTCAAATTACGAATTATATATCATATTTTTCCATTATTAATATTTTATATTACAGGCAACCCCTGCGTCACGGAAACACGGGTAAGGAAATTCATCCTTACGGAATTATGACCAAAAAAATGAAAATTGGCCAAAAAATTTGCACTTACAGAATTTGGGTAATTTTTTTTAAATTTTCAAACAAAAAAATTGTGATATTCTATACTTTATAAAAAGAGAGGTTCACCGAAAAATTTATTTCATGGGGATTCTGGGTAATTGCTCCAAGATGGTTGAAGGGAGGTTCGCCTACCCACCGCCACAACAATGGCACTGCTCAGTTAAAATTCTTTCCCCAGCTTGTGTTCAGTTATGCGTCTGTTCAGGACTGTATTCGCCCTTATGTAAGTCTGGTTAATTTTTTAAGTTTTTCGAAAGAATTTCATGGAGGGAGAGAGGCTTAAATACACAGGGTGACCTTCAGTTGCCTCTGAAGATGTCTTGAATAGAGACGAAAGCTAAGGTGCTCCATTGTTTCCCTTTTCCCCGTGTGATTTTTATCAAGATTGATCTTATCCACGTTTTCATTGTGGATCTACATGAAATATATATATATATATATATATATATATATATATATATATATATATATATATATATATATATATATATATATATATATATATATATATATATATATATATGTATATATATATATATATATATATATATATATATATATATATATATATATATATATATATATATATATATATACAATATTAGTTGCGCCTCACTTAACGCGTCAATTGAACGCAGAGGTCCTGCTAAGTGAACCGCGTTATGAACAATAGAACATAGAACATGGTGATTAATTCCAATAGAAATCAGTCTTAATTCTAAACTCCACTTCTTCTTTTTGAAGGCACATACCTATGTTGTAGTAAAAATAAATATCTGGACTTAAGATGTACATGCACACAATTAATACTTAAGAGAAATAGAGAAATACAGTCGCCAAGTTAATGTCCATTCAAATAATGGACTCAACTCCCTCCCCCTCTTCTCACACTACACTGCCGGCTCTTCCCTCTCAGAGAAATTTTTGGGGGAAAACCACTAAATTTTAATAAATAATAACTCAAACTAAAGTTAGGATAATACAATTGACATTGCTGGATTCCTTGTAAGACCAGGAATATTTTGAATATAAATGTCATATATTTTGCACAAAAGATAACATAGTTACCTAGAGAAAAATTTTTATCTAAAATTTGTATATTTAATGCAAAATATATGATGTTTATATTCAAAATGATCACCAAATTATAAGAATTCCAGCAATGTAAATTATATTCTGACCGGGTAATTTGTATGAATTTTATGAGCTAAAACAAATATCTTCAGTTAATAAAAAAATAATCTTCACGACACTATCTGTCAATCAAAGTACCCCACCTTGCCTCCCCCCCTCTTCCAACCGCGCGGTCAGTCCCAACCCTCCCCCCACCCCCCACCAATCCTCCCTTCCAGAGTTTTTAACATTTAGTATTAAATAATACCTCAGATTAAAGTTAGGATAATATAATTGACATTGCTGGATTCCTTGTAAGACCAGGAATATTTTGAATTTTAATGTCATATATTTTGCACAAAAGATAACAGTTAATTTGAGAAAATTTTTTATCTAAAATTTGTATGTCTAATGCAAAATATATGATGTTTATATTCAAAATGATCATCAAATTATAAGAATTCCAGCAATGTAAATTATATTCAGACCGGGTAATTTGTATGAATTTTTTGAGCTAAAACAAATATCTTCAGTTAATAAAAAAAAAAATAATTCTTCACGGGGTAACAGATGGTCGGTCGGTCCCTCCCTCCCCCCCACCCCCCACCAACTGTCCCAAGGAGATGTGTGGGATAACCACTAAATTTTAATAAATAATACCTCAAACTAAAGTTAGGATAATATAAATTGACATTGCTGGATTCCTTGTAAGACCAGGAATATTTTGAATATAAATGTCATATATTTTGGACAAAAGATACCATAGTTACCTAGAGAAAATTTTTTATCTAAAAATTGTAAGTTTAAAGCAAAATATATGATGTTTATATTCAAAATGATCACCAAATTATAAGAATTCCAGCAATGTAAATTATATTCTGGCCTGGTAATTTGTATGAATTTTATGAGCTAAAACAGGCAGTCAGGCAGGGTGGCGGGTGGGGCAAATCTAAAAATAGCGTCTCGGACACTCACCGCGTATATGTGGAAAAAATCCGCGTTAAGTGAAAGTTCAGCTTTGGCAAGGCACCGCGTATATGCGAAAACGCGTTAAGTGAAACCGCGTTAGGCGGGGTAAAACTGTATATATATATGTAACCGGTCGGAATTTGCTGGACTTTAATTTCTCACTTGACTTGGGGTTTATTAAAATTTAATAGATGGTAAAGGCAGTGGAAGCGCCCCTTTGAGAAAAATCCCGAACCAGCACAAGAACACTTAAATCTACTACACAAAATGAACTGTCCGTGACCCGTGGAAGGATAGCGTCTGTGACTGGGATGAATGAGACACACTGTAAAATTTAGACACTTATATTCCCTCCAACACTACAAACACAATCAATAATGGTACACCAATATGCGCACCTCTTAACTTAAACTTTAACCACTACTCTGGGGAATAAAAGTTATACATGACATAGAAATTATTAGAAACACAGGCAACAATAAATTTGAAGTATCAAGAAATGTTGCTCGCCCACATGAACAGGCCTTAAGGCTTTCACAAAATAATATCAGTCACTTAGGAAATGGTACTAAAAAATAAGAAATTAAATACTCCACAATGAACAGGCCTTAAGGGTTTTCAACAAAATAATATCAGTCACTGAGGAAATGGTAATAAAATTTAAGAAATTAAATACTCTACAATGAATAGGCCTTAAGGGCACTCAACAAGATAATATCAGTCACTGAGGAAATGGTAATACAATTTAAGAAATTAAATACTCTACAATGAATAGGCCTTAAGGGCACTCAACAAAATTATAGCACCCCAACAGATGCACACTTCCTAACCTAACTTAACCACTACTCTGGGGAACAAGGTTATACCTGAGATCAGAATTATGAAGAACAATTAGATGCATTAAAAGAATCAAATCACAGTATCACTCTGGTTCCACTTAATGGCACAAACATTCAAAACAATACCATCAAAATTATTTAGGACTATTAACTACACACGTCAAGATAATATCAGTCTGAGGAATGGTGTTAACTACACCCGTAATAAGGGAGGGAAGATGTTCCTCTAGGTATCTCCTAGAGACCTAGACTCACGGTCTCAGTGTGTGACCATTAGTTTACTCAGATAGCCTCAGTGTACTCCCAGTGCGTCTATAAAGCGGAAGGGAGTGAGCCAATCAGACCTTGTACAGTTGGAGAAACTTTAGCTTCCCGTTAGCAAGAGGGTTTCACTAAGCTGCTCGGGACATGTGGTGTTGTGCCCCCGAGTGGTAAGAACTGATCACCCACTGTGGATGCTGGTCCCGTCGTTTTAGTTGTCGGAAGCACTCGTTCACTCAAGAGGTCCTTTGCTACCCCGCTAAACAGTGACAGGCCTACACTGATCGGTCCAATGGCGACAATCGCCACCCTCAATCATCAACGGCAGTCTCAAACGGCAGTCAATCTCTCGCAGTCAACTCAGGTCAACTCCGGTCAACTCCAGTCAAGTGGGTTCTGACGGAAACCCTGAAATGAACTCACTGTTAGCTCTAGTTTACTTTACCACTGCCCTATCTAACCCTGTCTGAGATCGAATGAGACTTACTTGTTATACTGCAATAGGGCAGCACAGGTGACTAGGCCACGTGACTATTTCTGTGACGGAAGCGCAGGGACGTCTTGTATGTCTGAGTGCTCCCCGTGACTGACGGCCAGCTACCGTCGCGTCTCCTCTCAAGGCGTTAGCTTAGGCCTACGTGACATATTTTCCGCCTAACTAATAATTCCTTGGGACACCCGTAACATTATTCAGACTGATAAACGATCTATAATAATTTCAATTTCAATAATAGTCCCTAAACTTCATGAATCGCATCATTATTAATTCGGCAAATTACATTTAATATCATATCGGCCGAGTTCCACAAACTCTCGCTATGTGCAGGGAGCGCTCTCTTCCCTCCGACGACCTTGAACGCTCAGTATCGCCAATGGCTGGGCATTCAAAATTACTCTGAAATTTCTGAATATTACAATCGACCCCCCTAAAAAAAAGACAGCACTGTCCTCATGTGCTGAGAAAAACATACATACGACCCCCCTAAAAATTTGTTCTAAGGACTGCATCTCACCCCTTTAACATGCTAAACGCAGCATTCCCGTCTTCTCCACTTCTCTCTCCCGCTATCATTCGATCCCCCTAAAAAAAACAGCACCGTCCTCATGTGTTGAGAGAACAACTTAGAACCCACCTTCAACTCTGTACTATTCCACTCGCAGCCAGCAACTCCATTTCTTCCTAACCCAACTCAAAACCAACCAGAACATCACGCTCCCCTTATGCCTGGCCCTTAACTAGAGAACCAATGTCAAAATTAATACCAGCCCAAAACAAACATGCTCTCCTTTGCCTGGCCCTTGAACTAAGAGGAACCAGTGTCAAAACACTACTCAGTCCATTTCAAACATGCTCTCCTTTGCCTGGTCCTTGAGCTAAAAGGAACCAGTGTCAAAGCACTACTCAGTCCATTTCAAACATGCTCTCCTTTGCCTGGCCCTTGAGCTAAGAGGAACCAGTGTCAAAACACTACTCAGTCCATTTCAAACATGCTCTCCTTTGCCTGGCCCTTGAGCTAAGAGGAACCAGTGTCAAAAAAATACTCAGTCCACGTCTCCGAACCTCATGCTGGCAGACCAACCCTCTGACAATGTACCAGTCCATATTAGTGAGGCCCTGGACATTACAACCGTACTCTCAATCCCGCTCATGACAGCAACTCAATCCCGCTCATGACAGCAACCACTACTCAACGCACATCTCTGACCTAACCATCTCTCCCATCCCCTCTGCCCTACTCACAACTCCTCCAACTCACCCCCTACAACCTGCCTTTTCTCATTACCATGCACCCTAAACTGCAATCGGTCGGCTTCGTCTTGTCTCTCAGCTGGAGGGCTCGATCAACCTCTCTGAACTACTTACGTACCCCTATATTTCCCACTTGGACCTCACACTTCCTTGACTGCTGGACGTGTGCCTGACATTCACCCCTTGTTTCCTCCCTGAACCGTTGAATGTGTGCCTGAGACTCCCACTTGAACCTGTTTACCTGTGCTTGATAATCCCTCTTTAGGTCTCCGAACTCCTCTCTCAGCTGCACCAAGGTCCCGCGGCCGTCTCTCTTCCTCCTCATACACATCTCTATTGTCAAGCCTAACCAACTCAGTCCGGGCACAAGGATGAGCATCAGTGCGAGTTCAATCCCTACCATTGCTAACCAACACATGATGGCGTTCATTATCCCAACCACAGTCCTATCAGTCACGACATTAAAAACTACGCTCTGCTACCATTTGTAACCGGTCGGAATTTGCTGGACTTTAATTTCTCACTTGACTTGGGGTTTATTAAAATTTAATAGATGGTAAAGGCAGTGGAAGCGCCCCTTTGAGAAAAATCCTGAACCAGCACAAGAACACTTAAATCTACTACACAAAATGAACTGTCCGTGACCCGTGGAAGGATAGCGTCTGTGACTGGGATGAATGAGACACACTGTAAAATTTAGACACTTATATTCCCTCCAACACTACAAACACAATCAAATAATGGTACACCAATATGCGCACCTCTTAACTTAAACTTTAAACACTACTCTGGGGAATAAAAGTTATACATGACATAGAAATATTTAGAAACATAGGCAACAATAAATTTGAAGTATTAAGAAATGTTGTTTGCACACATGAACAGGCCTTAAGGGCTTTCACAAAATAATATCAGTCACTTAGGAAATGGTACTAAAAAATAAGAAATTAAATACTCCACAATGAATAGGCCTTAAGGGTCTTCAACAAAATAATATCAGTCACTGAGGAATGGTAATAAAATTTAAGAAATTAAATACTCTACAATGAATAGGCCTTAAGGGCACTCAACAAGATATTATCAGTCACTGAGGAAATGGTAATAAAATTTGAGAAATTAAATACTCTAAAATGAATAGGCCTTAAGGGCACTCAACAAAATTATAGCACCCCAACAGATGCACACTTCCTAACCTGACTTAACCACTACTCTGGGGAACAAGGTTATACCTGAGATCAGAATTATGAAGAACAATCAGATGCATTAAAAGAATCAATCACAGTATCACTCTGGTTCCACTTAATGGCACAAACATTCAAAACAATATTATCAAAATTATTTAAGAAATATTAACTACACACGTCAAGATAATATCAGTCTGAGGAGTGGTGTTAATTACACCCGTAATAATGAAGATAAAATGTTCCTCTAGGTATCTCCTAGAGTCCTAGACTCACGGTCTCAGTGTGTGACCATTAATATACTCAGATAGCCTCAGTGTACTCCCAGTGCGTCCATGGGCAGGAAGAGAGTGAGCCAATCAGACCTTGTGCAGTTGAGAGAAACTTTAGCTTCCCGTTAGCAAGAGGGTTTCACTAGCTGACCGAGGACACGTGGTGTTGTGCACCGGAGTGGTAAGAACTGATCACCCACTGCTGATGCTGGTCCCGTGTCGTGTTAGTTGTCGGGAGCACTCGTTCACTCAAGAGATCCTTTGCTACCCCGCTAAACAGTGACAGGCCTACACTGATCGGTCCAATGGCGACAATCGCCACCCTCAATCATCAACGGCAGTCAATCTCTCGCAGTCAACTCCGGTCAACTCCAGTCAACTCCAATCAACTCCAATCAACTCCAATCAACTCCAATCAACTCCAATCAAGTGGGTTCTGACGGAAACCCTGAAATGAACTCACTGTTAGCTCTAGTTTACTTTATCACTGCCCTATCTAACCCTGTCTGAGATCGAATGAGACTTACTTGTTATACTGCAATAGCGCAGCACAGGTGACTAGGCCACGTGACTATTTCTGATGGACGCGCGGAACGTCTTGTCTGTGTGAATGCTCTCCGGGACTGGGAGAGAACCCGCCTCATGTCCTCTCAAGGCGTTAGCTTGGTCCTACGTGATATATTTACCGCCTAACTAATAACTCCTTGGGACACCCGTAACATTATTCAGACTGCTAAATGATCTATAATAATTTCAAATTCAATAATAGTCCCTTAACTTCATGAATCGCATCATTATTAATTCGGTAAATCACATTTAATATCATATAGGCCTAGTTCCGCAATCTCTCGCTACGAGCAGGCAGCGCTCCCTCCCCTCAGATGACCTTGAACACTCAGTATCACTCATGGCGGGGCATTTGAACTTGCTCTGAAATTTCTGAATATTACATATATATATATATATATATATATATATATATATATATATATATATATATATATATATATATATATATATATATATATATATATATACAGTTAACCCTCACTTTACGCGGTTAATGTAACCCACAGGTTGCCGCGGAAAGTGAGGAACGCGTAAAGTGAATAACATAACATATGGGATTACAGTAATTGAAATAGAGTCCGGGCCGACCCCCAAACTCCACTTTTTGACGACACACAACTATGTTGTAGTAAAAATATTATCTTAACTTTATGATGGTATGCACACACAATTAATAATTAAGAGAAATATCAATAATATTAGGTTTTTTAACACTTACATTTGTAGAAAAGATGGCTGGGCACACGGGGATGGGCGGTTGGTTCCGAGGCAGAGGGCAGATTATTGGCCCTCACCTGTATCACTTGTATCAATTGTATCACTATCCACCACAGAGGCTTGCAGGGCCTCTTTGTCAAACCCCTCAAAGTCCATATAAGTCCATATCCTCACTATCATTATCACTATCACTGACTTGGGCCGGCTGTGGTGGGTGGCGGGTGAAGAACTCGGTAATGTTTT
>NW_024732338.1:0-8275 GCF_018991925.1 Homarus americanus | reverse complement strand
GGCACCACCCACAATCCCAAGGTTGCTTGGAACGGTTCCATCAAAACTTTCAAATCAATGCTAATAAATTATCTCCCCTCAACTATATAGTCCATATTCCTGATCGCAGAAAAGATTCACAACTTGTTCACATTAATCTCATGAAACTTTACCATTCCAGGCAGTCAGAGGAAGACATCCCAGAGGCTATAAGCTTACCTGTATTGCATACGGTTTTGTCAGGGCCGGAGCCGGAGACAGATGACATGGATCTATTGGAGAATTTAGACTTCCCTCTACCTAAAGAAAACCCTGCTAACAGTCATACTCGGGTTTCGTCCAATAGATGGCGTTGCTCGTGGTGCTGGGTAGGTATATCAGGACAATAGATGGCGTGGTTCGTAATGCTGGGTAGGTAGATCATGACAATTGATGACGTGGTTCGTAACAATTGTTTCTCTTACTATGACAACACAACATATATACTGTATATTGTTTCTCACTTCTGATCTTTTTTCATTTTTGTATTTCTTTATGGTTCTTTATTATTATTATTATTATTATTATTATTAGATTTCCCACGAGGCGGCTAGTTTATTGGGCACCCCCTTACATCCTGTGCAAGGTGAAGCGCAGAAGCGTTTACAGTGCCCATCCGGGAAGCATGCTGAGTTCATGCTTGCCTTTATGACTCATGCATTAAGGGCATAAAAACCTGAAGGGTCATGGGTTTTGTCAGCAAGTTACATAAAGTGACAGAATGATGAGTGTGTGTGGGGGGAAAATTCCCGGTACAATTTATGTTTATGGCAAAGCGTGGTAGGTTCCTAATCATGTCAAGTGCCAGTCCTGTCACTAGAAGGAGGGATATCTGGTCAGGGAGGGAAGAGGTGTTGGTAACGGCTGGGAACCTGTAGGAGTAGGTCATAGGGCAAGTGAGGATGTAGTGAGAGAGGGTGTGAGAGTCGGTTGACCATTCAATTCCGAAAAGGTAAGAACCGTAACTTTATCAAGTGTCAGTCACCCAAGGTCTATGAAATGCTCAGTATTGATGGCTATCACGGGGTTGTCCTGATCCCCCCTCCCCTCCCCCGCTGAAGCGGAGGAATGCAGCCACATCCTACTTAAACAATTCCCCCTATACGCTGAAGTCGAAGATGCTTGTCACTTTAATCCACGTATACTCAGCATACGTCGACACTACCGAGGAAAGACCCCACAAGCAGCTGTCATAGTTAAATGGAAGGGGAGGGAGTGCCCAACCACTGTTAATGACCACCCAGTCCTCCCTCCACTGTACGCTAAACCATATCACCCAGAGCTTGCTTTTTGTGTCATCTGCTCCCAGTGGGGTCACACCTGCACTGCCTGCTGCCGACGTGATCATCCCAGATGTCGCTTCTGGTCACTTAACCATCACTCCTCTGTCTGTGCCCAAAAAATTAAAGACCACCTCAATGGGGGTGGTGTGGACTATGTTGTTGACCCCAGGTGTTGTAATTGTGGTGGCTGGCACAATGCTGACTCACGACAATGCCCCAAACGTCCGTCCGTCCCAGGAGAAAAGCCTCCCCGGAGGCTGCGTCCATCTCAACCCCTCCCCCAGCTTACCGAGCCTTCTTCAATAACACCTGCCCCTGCTTGGCCCAACCTGGCTGCAACACAGCAGTCCCAGCCATCTCCTCACTCAACTACAACTGGGCCTCTTTTTCGTCTCTACTCACACGCTGTTGGACCTTGTGCCCCCACCAGTGCCGCCCCCCCCCATCCGGTGACACGACACAGATCATGTCCCTCTTACACGAATTTACCAACCATATTGAAACACTCTTTGATACACTCTGTACCGCCATCTCCAACCTACAGAGACTACTCCCACCTCCAGCTGCTACCCAGTCATCCCCCTTTTCTGGTCTGACACAACCTGGTAACCCCCCTGTGTGCCCCTCATGCTTACGGCCTACTCCACCGCCGCCTGGCACCACTGCCGGCGTCCACACCTAGCCTGCCTCCGTCCAGACAAAGCCTAAACTGGCTCCCCCCCATCCACCCACACCGCGCTCATGGACCCGAGGACACCGAGGGGGGCCGGGGGCCCCCTGTCCTCCCCCGCCGGTGTGCCGGCACCTGTGACCCATCCACTCCAGTTCTCCACATCAATTGACCACAATGCGGACATGCTAGTGAACTACGTATCTACGCCAAGAAGGACGTCCCCTACCAAACTCTCGACGTCCCCTTTGAAGTCGACACTACCGACGTACATGCCATCACATTCACACTAAAATGTATGTCCCTCAATGCTGTCAAGGCCTTTGCTATGGCCTGGCACTTGACATTATTAGGGACCTGCCACGCTTTGCCATAAACAGATAAATTGTACCGGGATATTTCCCCCCACATACTCATCATTCTGTCACTTTATGTAATTGCTGACAAAACCCATGACCCTTCAGGCTTTTACGCCCTAATGCATGATCATAAAGACAAGCATGAACTCTGCTTGCTTCCCAGATGGGCACTGTAAACTCTTCTACTCTTCACCTTGCACAGGATGTAAGGGGGTGCCCAATAAACTAGCCCCTCCAGGGCAATCTAATCTGACTCTGACCTCTGTGTACTGTCAATGAATATGATGTACTCTTTGTGTACGAACCTCTGTCCTGCGTGGCAGTGAACAGTGACGTTACCCACATGAATTTGATCTATGTATATATATATATATATATATATATATATATATATATATATATATATATATATATATATATATATATATATATATATATATATATATATATATATATATATATATATATATATATATGTAGGTATGTGTATGTGTGTGTGTATGTGTATCCATATGTATGCACATATGTATATGCTAGCAGAATCGCCGCCCTCCGGGCGGCTCATCCGCTAGGCAACAGTAGGACGCCACCCTCCAGGAGGCTCCACATTGTCTCACTGTTCAGTCCCCAAAACTTCTTCTTCCATCAGTAGTTCGTTAACGGTGTATGTAAGTTCTACCATGTTTTTCACTGCAACGGTACAGCAAAGTATACTTTTTTTAGCATTAAGCTGTTTTTATTTTATTGTCTAATCATCACTACATATAACACCACCCATTATCACCACATATAACATCATCCATCATCGCTACATATAACACCACCCGGGGGTGCTGGTGGTAGAGTGGTACCGCTCTTGCCTTCACAAGCGAGATGTCACGGGTTCGATTCCCGGGCCGCTGGAAGTTGTTTGGACACACTTCCTAGCCCCCATTAGTCCCTGTAAACCTAGCAGTAAAGTAGGTACCTGTTGTAAGTCGAAAATTGCGAATTCGTATTCAGGGACAAGTTGTTGGAGCTTCCAATAACTTGATGACACAAACCATTGACTCTTCAGGCTTCTATGCCCTTGACTCTTCAGGCTTCTACGCCCTTAACTCATGAGACATAAAGGCAAGCATGAACTTAGCATGCTCCCCTGTTGGGCACTGTAAACGCTTCTACACTTCACCTTACACAAGGATGTAGGGGAGTGCCCAATAAAAAAATAAACAAATATATAAAACACCACCCATTATCACCACATATAACATCAGCCATCATCACTACATATAACACCATCCATCATCACTACATATAACACCACCCATTATCACCACATATAACATCATCCATCAACACTACATATAACACCATCCATCATCACTACATATAACACCATCCATCATCACTACATATAACACCATCCATCATCACTACATATAACACCATCCATCATCACTACATATAACACCACCCATTATCACCACATATAACATCATCCATCATCACTACATATAACACCATCCATCATCACTACATATAACACCATCCATCATCACTACATATAACAATATCCATCATCACTACATATAACATCAAACATCATCACTACATATAACACCATCCATCATCACTACATATAACACCATCCATCTTCACTACATATAACATCATCCATCATCACTACAAATAACACCATCCATCATCACTACATACTGTATAACACCATCCATCATCACTACATATAACACCACCCATCATCCACACATATAACATCATCCATCATCACTACATATAACACCATCCATCATCACTACATATAACACCATCATCATCATCACTACATCATCAACACCATCCATCATCACTACTAACACATCCATCATCACTACATATAACACCCATCATCACCACATATAACATCATCCATCATCACTACATATAACACCATCCATCATCACTACATATAACACCATCCATCATCACTACATATAACAATATCCATCATCACTACATATAACATCAAACATCATCACTACATATAACACCATCCATCATCACTACATATAACACCATCCATCTTCACTACATATAACATCATCCATCATCACTACAAATAACACCATCCATCATCACTACATACTGTATAACACCATCCATCATCACTACATATAACACCACCCATCATCACTACATATAACAACATCCATCATCACTACATATAACATCATCCATCATCACTACATATAACACCATCCATCATCACTACATATAACACCATCCATCATCACTACAGATTGGTAAATTAGTTTCCGAGATTCTCGTGCGAAAACGCAAACAAACAAACCCACCCACAAACAGACAGGTGGCTCATTAGTTAGGCCACGGAAGGACGCCACCCTCTGGGAGGCTCCACATTGTCTCACTGTTGAGTCCCCAAAGCTTCTTCTTCCATCAATAGTTCATTAACGGTGTATGTAAGTTCTACTACAAGGGGTACAGCAAAGTATAATTTTTTAGCATTAAACTGTTATTATTTTATTGTCTAATCATCACTACATATAACGCCACCCATCATCACTACATATAACATCATCCATCATCACTACATATAACATCATCCATCATCACTACATATATATTGAGGATGCCTGAGGATGCCACAGCAAGAGTAATTTTCCCCTGATGACGTACTTTGGCCAACAGAAGGTTGATCAGGAATGTTTTTCCTGTCCCTCCAGGTGTATCGAGAAAGATCATACCTCCCTGCTCCGCTTGTATCGCTTGCAAGATCAGGCTTGATTAGGCACCAGGTGAGGCTAATTTTCTCCAAGAAAATTCACCAGAACATCAATTGAGTAGTCTGTCTCTCTGAGCATCTCCCTGTTTGCAACTACTGCTCAATCCCCAAAAGTCTTCTTCCATCAATAGTTCATTAACGGTGTATGTAAGTTCCACTACAACGGTACAGCAAAGTATATTTTTTTAGCATTAAACTGTTATTATTTTATTGTCTAATCATCACTACATATAACACCATCCATCATCACTACATATAACACCACCCATCATCACTACATATAAGAACATCCATCATCACTACATATAACACCATCCATCATCACTTCATATAACACCATCAATTATCACTACATATAACATCATCCATCATCACTACATATAACACCATCCATCATCACTATATATAACACCATCCATTATCACTACATATAACACCATCCATCATCACTACATATAACATTATCCATCATCACTACATATAACACCATCCATCATCACTACATATAACAACATCCATCATCACTACCTATAACACCATCCATCATCACTACATATAACATCATGCATCATCACTACATATAACACCATCAATTATCACTACATATAACATCATCCATCATCACTACATATAACACCATCCATCATCACTATATATAACACCATCCATTATCACTACATATAACACCATCCATCATCACTACACATAACATCATCCATCATCACTACATATAACACCATCCATCATCACTACATATAACACCATCCATCATCACTACATATAACACCATCAATTATCACTACATATAACATCATCCATCATCACTACATATAACACCATCCATCATCACTATATATAACACCATCCATTATCACTACATATAACACCATCCATCATCACTACATATAACATCATCCATCATCACTACCTATAACACCATCCATCATCACTACCTATAACACCACCCATCACCACTACATATAAGAACATTCATCATCACTACATATAACACCATCCATCATCACTTCATATAACACCATCAATTATCACTACATATAACATCATCCATCATCACTACATATAACACCATCCATCATCACTATATATAACACCATCCATTATCACTACATATAACACCATCCATCATCACTACATATAACATCATCCATCATCACTACATATAACACCATCCATCATCACTACATATAACAACATCCATCATCACTACCTATAACACCATCCATCATCACTACCTATAACACCACCCATCATCACTACATATAAGAACATCCATCATCACTACATATAACACCATCCATCATCACTTCATATAACACCATCCATCATCACTACATATAACATCATCCATCATCACTACATATAACACCATCCATCATCACTACATATAACACCATCCATCATCACTACATATAACAACATCCATCATCACTACCTATAACACCACCCATCATCACTACATATAACATCATCCATCATCACTACCTACAACACCATCCATCATCACTACATATAACACCATCCATCATCACTATATATAACATCATGCATCATCACTACATATATATTGAGGGGTTTTAAGTGTAGGAAGTATAGAGAGAATATTTAGTAAGAGAGTAAAAGAGAGAAAGAATTTGGTAGCGTGGCCGTGTTAGTTATTTACTCTGTCATTACACTTATCTTATCCTATACGTCAACACACATCTATTACGTTCTTAAAGACGACTTTTCAAACACCGCTTCGTTACAACTGCTTATTAATTACGACAATGACATGTTCACATTAATAACACCTTCTATCGAGTTTACTAGGACATTATATTTACGTTACTAGGACATCATATTACGTTACTAGACACTGATTCTCGGACACGAACATGAAATGAATACACTTCCCACGTAAGTAACTCATTCCACGGATGCTCTGACAAAAACTCACTTGACCTGGGGGAGGCCTCGCAGGTGGTCCTGGGTTGTCTCTATGGGAGACTGCTTAGCTGGGCACCGGTGTCCGGAGGAAGTCGGGAGGGAAGTCTTGCGTGACTCTCCTCCCGTGAGCGGGACTGGGCTGTGGTGGGCCTCCTCCTCTGATCCCTCCGTGTGTCTGTCTCTCCCCGACTCTGTCTCTCTGACTCCCCTGAGGGAGGGCTACAACGTCCTATATATTGGGAGACGAGCCGTCAGGTTGAGCTGATCGAGGAGGGGGGGGGCGAAGGATCTCCTTACATTTGACCTCGCTAATGTAGGGTCAGGTCTGGACTTTTTCTGAGACTAAAGTTGTTGTAGGCCTCTTCTGCTGACTGGGTTGGTGTTAACAAAGTTGGTGGGGCCGTGTAACATGAGAGGGGTGCTGGTTGATTTGTGGCCCCTTGACTTGGGCTGTGAGGGGTCCCTTTACATTTGACCTGGCTAATGTGAGGTCAGGTCTGGACTTCTTCTGTGATGTAGGTTGCTGTGTGTATTGGGAGAGAGAGTCGGCAGGTGACATGGGAGGGATGCTGGTTGATTTGTGGCTCCTTGAGTGGCTGAGAGGGGTACCCTTACATTTGACCCCCCTAATGTTGGGTCAGGTCTGGACTGTTTCTGAGATGTAAGCTGTGGTCTGATAACCCATCACTACACATATAACATCATCCATCATCACTACATATAACAACACCCATCATCACTACATATAACATCATCCATGATTACTACATATAACATCATCATCCATCATCACTACATATAACACCATCCATCATCACTACAAATAACACCATCCATCATCACTACAGATCGGTAAAGTAGTTTCCGAAATTCTCGTGAGGACACACACACACACACACACACAAACATGCACACAAACACACAGACATACTTCTTTATTTTATATATATAGATATATGTATGTATATGTATACTGTCAATGAATAAGATGTATTTCTTTGTGTATGAACCTCTGTCCTGCGTGGCAGAGAAGTGTCAGGACCTCCTGACTGAATTACTCTGAATAGGCAAACTGTACTTCAGGATTTGTCAGTAAATTTGCTAAACTGAAAAAAAAACACAAAGTGTACAAACAGTGAGGCCAGGCTCAGGGTTGCCAATATACTAAGCATGGCGAAGTACAGTGGGGGTGGAGGTGATATGGTGTGGTGGGACA
>NW_024732337.1:0-18780 GCF_018991925.1 Homarus americanus | reverse complement strand
AACACGCACTATTCGTGGCGGCTAACAGGTGGCGGCGCAGACGAGAACAGGTGGCGGCACGAAAGGCGGCGGTTAAGACGGCGGGCAAAAGCAGGCGGCCGATAAGAAATGACGTAAATGCGGTGGCGAGTGACGGCGGCGAAGCGGCGGTGACGCAGGCGCAGATGGCGGCAGGCGGCGATGCGTGCGCAACGCAGGCAGACGGAAGCCAAGGCGGCAAGGGCCGAGGGTTGTGGGATGCAGGCAACATGTGGTGGCGAAAGTGGGCGGGTAGATGGTGCGTGGCGTGCTGGTGCGGGGTGGTGATGCAGACGGTCAATAAGGCGGCGGCAAAGCCGCAGTGCTGCAGACGGCGGCTGCGACGGTGTAGATGCAGGCAACAGGTGTGGGGCCAGGATGCGCGCGAGGTGGTGGCAACAGGTGGTGACATGAGGATGGTGGCACAGGTGAGGCAGATTGGTGGCAACAGGTAGGTAACAGGACGGTGCAGATGGCGGTTGATGGCAGATCGTCGCCACCGGGGCGAGTGCAGGAATATGGTGGTGGTGTGATGAGAAAGCGGCCGGTGAGGCAGGCAATATGGTGGTGAGACGATGATGACAGGCACAGGTGGTAGTGGGGATGGCGGGCAGGTGGTGGGATGGTGGCAACAGGTGGTAGGTGGCAGGCAGGCTGCGGCATTGGGGCAGATGCAGGTACAGGTGGTGGTGTAGATGGCAACAGGTGGTGGTGCAGATGATGGCAATAAGGTGGCGGCAACAGTGTGGTGATGCTGCGATGGTGGCAATATGTGGCGGTGTAGATGGCGGTACAGGTGGGTGGCAACAGGTGATGGTAGATGGTGGCGGTGGTGTAGATTGCATAATGGGCGCAGGCGGCAACAGGTGGTGGTGAGATTGCGTGGCAATGGTGGCAACAGGTGCAGGCGTCGATGGTGATGATGACGGTGATGGTAACAGGTGGCGGTGCAGGACGCCAACGCCAGCGGCAATGGCGGTGGCGCAGACGGCGGCGTCGGCAGGTACTAGGCACAGGTGGTGGCAACAGGTGATGGTGCGTGGCATTGCAGGTGTAGATGGCGGGCACAGGCAGAAAAGCAGATGCAGGCAACAGGTGGTGGTGCAGATGGTGGCGGTCGCGGCGGCACAGGCGGCGGCGGGCTGATGGTGGCACAGGTGCTGGGGCAGATGGTCAGGCTGAGGTGGCGCCTGACAGGCGGTGGTGGCACAGGCATTGCGTACAGCAGACGCAGGCGGGCCTGGTGGGTGGCGATGGGTGAAAACGCGATGCAGGCGCGGTGGCACGGGTGGTAGCGTAGATGGTAGCACAGCTGGTGCTGGCGATGGTGCAGATGGTATACTGGTGGCGGTGTAGATGGCGGCCGAAACAGGCGGCTGAGGCGTGATGGTGCAGATGGCGGCGGCAGGTGGCGGGTGCAGATGCCGGCAACAGGTGGCGGCTGCGTGATGGCGCAGATGGCGGCACTGGTGGCGGCAGAGACGGTGACGGTGTCGGCGGCGGGCTTTGCGGTGGCGACAATATGCGACGGCGCAGACGAGCACGGCAGGCGGCAGCATTGATGGCACATTATGCGGCGTTGCGTGACGGCGCAGTGATTGCGGCAACTGGTGGCGATGGCGACGGCAGGCCGAGGCAGGCCGCGGCGACATGGCGACGGCGCAGATGCAGGC
Organism: Homarus americanus; assembly: GCF_018991925.1. NCBI lineage: Eukaryota > Metazoa > Arthropoda > Malacostraca > Decapoda > Nephropidae > Homarus > Homarus americanus. The sequence continues at coordinate 17,089 of NW_024732337.1, read as the reverse complement.
GGGCTGCGTGGGGGAAGTCAACGCAGGCAACAGGTGGTGGCACAGGCGATGGTGCAGAAGCTGGCACAGGTGGTGGTGCAGATGCCGAAGCAGGGTGGTGTAGGTGGCAGGTATTGGTAAAGGCGGCGTGCAGACGCAGAAGCAACAGGCGATGGTGTAATTGCAGGCGGTCCCAACAGGTGGTGATAAGGTGGCGGACAGGTGGTGAGGATGGTGGCACAGGTGGTGGTGTGATGGAAGGCATGGTACAGGTAGTAATGGGTGGTAGTAGGAAAAGGCTGATGGTGTAGGACAGGCAGCCTGGTGGTAGTAGACAGGCAGATGGTGGTGCAGATGAGAACAAAGGTGGCAGCAATGCGACGCAACAGGTGGTGGCACGCAGGCGGTGCAGACGAGAATGAGGAAGGCAATGAGGCTGAGCAGTAAAGTGGTGGTGCAGAGTAACAGCGAGGCATTGAAACAGGCGTGATGAGGCACAGGTGGCACAGGAAGCAGCACAGGTGGTGTGGCTGGTGGTACAGGCAGGCACATAAAGATGGTGTGATGGGTAAAAGGTAGACAAGATGACAGGTGTAGGTAAAAGGTGGTAGAAGATGGTAACAGGTGGTGATGGCAAGGAGGTGGTCAGATGGTGGCAACAGGTGGCAGTGCAGACGGTAACAGGGTAGGTGGCAGATGGTGGTAACATGGTGGCACAGAGATGGTGGCACAGGCAGATGAGGCAGCAACAGGCAGGTAAAAGGGTGGCGTGAAGACAGGCAACAGGTGCAACAGGTGGTGCAGATATAAGGTGCAGACGGATGGTGGTGTAGACAGGTAACAGGTGGCTGGTGATGAGGTACAGGTGGGCAAATGGTGGAACAGGTGGTGCAGAAGGTAACAGGTGAAGCCAAATGGCGGTGGTGGTGCAGATGGCGGTGCAGCAGACGCAGGTTGCGGTGGTGGTGTAGGATGGTGGTAACAGGTGGTCAGATGCAGGCAATGGTGGCGGTGCAGATGGTGGCAACAGTAGTGATAAGGTGGTGGTGCAGATGGTGGCGATGGCGGCACGGTGGCGGAAATATGGGCGCTGGAGGTGATGCGTTGACAGAGACGGCAGGTGGTGGTGTAGGTAGGTACAGGTGGTGACAGGTGGTGGTGTAGATGATGATGTGATGGTGGCACAGGTGGCAGTGCAGATGGCACAGGTGGTGGTGTAGATGGTGGTAACAGGCAGTATAGGTGGTGTGGCTGGTGCACGGCATGGGCAGATGGTGGTACAGGTGGCGTGTAGATGGCACAGGTGGTGGTGCAGATGGTGGCACAGGTGGTGGTACAGGTGGTGATACAGGATGGCAGGTGTGTGGAAGTAGGTGCGAGGTGGTGGTAACAGGTGATGGTGTAGGATGGTGGCACAGGTGGTGGTGTAGATTGTCAGCACAAGTAGTGGCAGGTGGTGGTGTAGATCAGGGTACAGGTGGCAGATTGAGGTGGTGGCACAGATGGTGGTGCAGACGATGATGCAGATGGCAGGCAACAGGTGGTGGTGTAGATGTAGCAATGTGCTAGGTGGCAGAGGTGGTGGTGCAAGATGGTGGCACAAGTGGTGGTACAGGTGGTAACAGGTGGTGGGTACAGGTGATGGTGCAGATGGTGGCACAGGTGGTGGTGTAGGATGGTAGCAACAGGTGGTAGCGTGATGCAGGCACAGGTGGTGGTGCAGATGGTGGCAGTTGCGTGGCGGTAAGGTGGTGGCACAGGTGGTGGTACAGGTGCTGGGGTAGATGGTTGCACAGGTGTGGTCATGGTGGAAGTGGTGGTGGTACAGGTGAAGGTGACAGTGCAGGATGGCACTGGTGGTGGTATAGATGGTGGCACAGATGGTGGTACAGGTGGTGGTGAATGGGTGCAGATGGTAGTGGCTAGCTGGTGGTACAAGGATGGTGTGATGGTGGCACAGGTGGTGGTGTAGATGGCGGTGCAAGCTGGAGTAACAGGTGATGGTGCAGATGGTACAGGTGGTGGTGTAGATGGGTAACAGGTGGTAAGGGCTATATGATGGTGCAGATGGTGGCAATTGGTGGTGGCGAGATGGTGACAAAGCAGGCTAAGGTGGTGATACAGGTGATGGTGTGGATGGTGGTACAGGTGGTGGCATAGATGGTGGTACAGGTGGTGGTGCACAGGTGTGATGGTGCAGGATGGTACTGGTGGTGATGTAGATGGTGGTGAAATAAGGATGGTGCAGATGGTGGCACAGGTAGGATATGGCAAAGCGTGGTGGCAACAGGTGGTAGGAAGTAAAGGTGGTGCGGTGTAGATGCTTGCGTGGTGGGATGGCAAGGTGTGATGGTAGTACAGATGGTGTAGATGGTAACAGTTGGTGGGTACAGGGGGGTGGATGGTGGCACAGGTAGGTGGATGGTGGCAGGTGGTGGTGTAGATGGCGGCTAAAGCAGTGCGGTGGTGGCACGGGGTGGTGATGGGTGCGGCAGGTGACGGTGTAGATGGTGGCACAGGTGGTGGTGCAGATGGTGGTACTGGCGTGTAGATGGCGGCACAGTTGGTAGCATGACGGGCAGCAGGGTGGTGGCGCAGGCAGATGGTGGCAAAGGGCAGGTGCTGGCACGGGTGGTGGTGTAGATGGTGGTACAGGTGCCGGTGGCTGGTGATGCTGCAGGATGGCGAATGGTGCAGGTGCGGATGGTGGCAACAGGTGGTGCAATAAGGTGGCGGTGTGTAGATGGTGGCGAAAGCTGGCAGCAGGTGGTGGTGTAGATGGTACAGCTGGTGCGCTGCGTGGTGGTGAGAAGGTGGTGTTGTGATGCTGGCGGACAGGTGGTGGCATGGTAAAAGCTGGGCACAGGTGTGGTGTAGATGGTGGTGCAGGTGGTGGTATATGATGCAGTGGTGGTACAGGTGATGGTTTTAGATGGTGGTACAGGTGGTGGTGTAGACAGGTACAGGTGGTGGTACAGGATGGTGTAGATGGTACAGGTGGTAGGTACAGGTGGTGGTGCAGATGATGGTACAGGTGGTGGGTGGTACAGGTGGTGGTTAGATGGTGGTACAGGTGGTGTGTAGATGGTGGTACAGGTGGTGGTGTAGATGGTGGTACAGGTGGTGATGGTGGCACAGGTGGTACAGGTGGTGGTGTAGATGGTGGTACAGGTGGTGGTGTAGATGGTGGTACAGGTGGTGGCACAGGTGATGGTGTAGATGGTGGCACAGGTGGTGGTACAGGTGGTGGTGTAGATGGTACACAGGTGGTGGTACAGGTGGTGGTGTAGATGGTGGCAGGTGGTTGTGTAGATGGTACAGGTGGTGGTGTAGAGTGCGGTACAGGTGGTGGTGGATGGTGGCACAGGTGGCTGTGCAGAGATGGTGGCACAGGTGGTGGTGTAGATGGTGGTACAGGTGGTGGTGTAGATGGTGGTACAGGTGGTGGTGTAGATGGTGGTACAGGTGGTTGTGCAGATGGTGGTACAGGTGGTGGTGTAGGATGGTGGCAACAGTTGGTGGATACAGGTGGTGGTGGTGATGGTGGTGCTGGTGGTGGTATCGGTGGTGGTACAGGTGTTGGTACAGGTGTTGACATGATTGGTACAGGTGGTGGTGTAGGTGGTGGGCGCCAGGTGGTGGTGTTGGTGCATGCGTAGATGCTGGTACTGGTGGTGGTGTAGATGGTGGTACAGGTGGTGGTGACGGTGGTGGTACAGGTGTTGGTACAGGTGTTGGGATAGATAGTGGTACAGGTGGTGGTGCAGGTGGTGGCAAGACAGGTGGTGGTACAGGTGGTGGTGTAGGATGGTGGGTACAGGTGGTGGGGACAGGTGGTGGTGTAGATGGTGGTGCTGGTGGTGGTGGTAGATGGTGGGTACAGGTGGTTGCAGATGGCGGTACAGGTGGTGATGAGATGGTGGTGGTGTAGATGGTGTACAGGTGGTGTGGTAGATGGTGGTCCAGGTGGTGGAGCAGATGGCGGTACAGGTAGTGGTACAGGTGGTGGTGTAGATTGTGTGATGGTGGTACAGGTGGTGGGGTACAGGTGGTGCAGGATGGTGGGTACAAGTGGTGGTGTAGATGGTGGTACAGGTGGCGCAGATGGTGGTACAGGTGGTGGTACAGATGGCGGTATATGGTGTTACAGGTTGTGGCACAGGTGGTGGTGTAGATGGTTGTAGATGGTGGTGCAGTGGTGGTGTAGATGGTGGTACAGGTAGTGGTACAGGTGGTGGTGTAGATGGTGGTACAGGTGGTGGTGTAGAGCTGGTGGTACAGGAGGGTACAGCAGGTGGTGGTACAGGTTGTGGCGTAGATGGTGGTACGGTGGTAGTGTGGTGATGGTGGTGGTGGTGGGTGAAGATGGTGGTATGGTGATGGTGTGATGATGGTAACAGGTAGTGGTGAAAATGGTGGTACTGATGGTGGTGTAGATGGTGGTACAGGTGGTGGTGTAGATGGTGGCAACAGTTGGTGGTACAGGTGGTGGTACAAGTGGCGGTGTAGATGGTGGTACAGGTGGTGGTGAAAATGGTAGTACTGGTGGTGGTGTAGATGGTGGCACAGGTGGTGGGAAGATGGTACCGTGGTGGTGTGATGGTACAGGCAGGTGGTGATGGTGGTACAGGAGGTGTACAGGTGGTGGTACAGGTTGTGGCGTATTGATGGTACAGGTGGTAGTGTAGATGGTACAGGTAGTGAAGATGGTGGTATTGGTGATGGTGTAGATGGTGGTACAGTAGGGTGAAATGGTGGCACTGATGGTGGTGTAGATGGTGGGTACAGGTGGTGGTACAAGTGGTGGTAGATGGTGGGTACAGGTGTTGGTGAAATGGTAGGTACTGGTGGTGCGGTAGATGGTGGTACAGGTGGTGGGGAAGATGGTGGTACTCGTGGTGGCGTAGGATGGTAAGTGCAGGTGGTGGCAGATGGTGGCAACAGGTGGTGGTGTAGATGGTGGTACAGTGGTGGTGTAGATGGTGGTACAGGTGATGGTGTAGATGGTGTACGGGTGGTGATGCAGATGGTGGTACAGGTGATGGTGTAGATGGTGGTACAGGTGGTAGGTGGTGGTACAGGTGGTGGATCTGGTGGTGGTACAGGTGTTGGGATAGATAGTGGTACAGGTGGTGGTGTAGATGGTGGTGCAGGTGGTGGCAGATGGTGGTGGTATAGATGGTGGTACAGGTGGTGGTGTAGATGGGATACAGGTGGTGGTGCAGATGATGGCAGCCAAGTGGTGGTACAGGTGGTGGTGTAGATGGTGGCACAAGTGGTGGTGTGTAGATGGTGGCAGGTGGTGGTGTACAGGTATAGGTGGTGTTACAGGTTGTGGCACAGGTGGTGGTGTAGATGGTGGTGGTGTAGATGGTGTGATGGTGGCATGCTGGTGGATGGTGGGTACAGGTGGTCGTGCAGATCGGTACAGGTGGTGGCAGGTGGCGGTACAGGTGGTGGTACAGGTGGTGGTGTAGATGGTGGTACAGGTGGTGGTGGATGTGGTACAGTAGGTGGATAGTAGGTACAGGGTTGTGGCGTAGATGGTGGTACAGGTGGTACAGGTGGTGTAGATGGTGGTGGTGTAGCTGGTGGCAGGTGGTGGTAGAGTGGTAAGTATGGTGGTGGTATGTGGTGGTACAGGTGGTGCGTTGGTGGTGTAGATGGTAGCAGGTGGTGTGTAGATGGTGGCATTATAGGTGGTACAGGTGGTGGCACAGGTTGTAGCGCAGATGGTGGTACAGGTGGTAGTGTAGATGGTGGGTACAGGTGGTGGTACAGGTGGTGGTGTAGATGGTGGTACATGTGGTGGTACAGGTGGTGGTGTAGATGGTGGTACAGGTGGTGGTGTAGATTGGGTACACAGGTGGTGGCCAGGTGGTGGTGTAGATGGTGGTACAGGTGGTTGTGTGCAGATGGTGGGTACAGCTGGTGGTACAGGTGGTGGCATGGGTGGTGATGGTGGTACAGGCTTGGTGAAGATGGTGGTACAGGGAGGTACAGGTGTTGGTACAGGTGGTGGTACAGGTGGTGGTACAGGTGGTGTAGATGATGGCACAGGTGGTGGTGAAGATGGTGGTACAGCTGGTAGTACAGGTGGTGGTACAGGTGGTGGTGTAGTTAGTGGTACAGGTGGTGGTACAGGTGGTGGTGTAGATGATGGTACAGGTGGTGGTACAGGTGGTGGTGTGATGATGGTACAGGTGGTGGTGAAGATGGTGGTACAGGTGGTGGTAACAGGTGGTGGTGTAGATGGTGGTACAGGTGGTGGTACAGGTGGTGGGTGTAGATGATGGTGTGGTGGTGAAGATGGTGGCACAGGTGGTCGTGTAGATTGTGGTACAGGTGGTGGTACAGGTGGTGTAGATGGCGGTACGGTATAGATGGTGGTACAGGTGGTGTAGATGGTGGTACAGGTGGTGGTACAGGTGGTGGTGTAGATGGTGTGGCAGGTGGTGGGTACAGGTGGTGGTGTAGATGGTACGGTATAGATGTGTGCCAGGTGGTGGTGTAGATGGTGGTACAGGTGGTGGTACAGGGTGGTGTAATGGTGGTACAGGTGGTGGTAGATGGTGGCACAGGTGGTGGTGTAGATGGTGGTATAGGTAGGTTTAGATAGTGACAGATGGTGGTGTACAGGTGGTGGTACAGGTGGTGGTGTAGATGGTGGTACGGTATAGATGGTGGTACAGGTGGTGGTGTAGATGGTGGTACAGGTGGTGGTACAGGTGGGTAGATGGTGGTACAGGTGGTGGTGTAGATGGTGGCACAGGTGGTGGTGTAGATGGTGGTATAGGTGGTGGTTTAGATGGTGGTACAGATGGTGGTGTAGATGGTGGTACAGGTGGTGGTGTAGATGGTGGTACAGGCGGTGGTGTAGATGGTGGCACAGGTGGTGGTGTAGATGGTGGTATAGGTGGTGTAGATGGTGGTGCAGCTGGGTGTAGATGGTGGTACAGGTGGTGGTGTAGATGGTGGTACAGGTGATGGTGTCGATGGTGGTACAGGTAGTGGTACAGGTGGTGGTGTAGATGGTGGTACAGGTGGTGGTGTAGATGGTTGTGCAGGTGGTGGTACAGGTGGTGATACAGGTGGCGGTACAGGTGGTGTTGTAGATGGTGGTACAGGTGGTGGTGTAGATGGTGGTACAGGTGGTGGTGTGTGGTGCAAGTGGTGGTACAGGTGGTACAGGTGGTGTAGATGGTGATACAGATGGTGGTGTAGATGGTATTACAGGTGGATGGTGGTGCAGGCAGGTGGTGTAGATGGTGGTACAGGCGGTGGTGTAGATGGTGGTACAGGTGGTGGTACAGGTGGTGTTGTAGATGGTGGTACAGGTGGTGGGACAGGTGGTGGTGTAGGTGGTGGTACAAGTGGTGGTGTTGATGGTGGTACAGGTGGTGATATAGGTGGTGGTGTATATGGTGGTACAGGTGATGGTACAGGTGGTGGTGTAGTTAGTGGTACAGGTGGTAGTGTAGGTGGTGGTTACAGGTGGTGGTACAGGTGTTGGTGCAGGAGGTGGTGTCCCCGGATTCGACCCCCGGGCTGGGTGAAACTATGGGCAAGTTTCTTTACGCCCTTTGCCTCTGTCTACCCAACAGTAATTGGGGACCTGGATGTTAATCGATTTGCTGATCGTATTCTGGGGTAATGGTTAGCCAGTGCAGGTGGTGAGTTGTCCGGTTTTTTCTGACTATTCCTTGACACTGGGTCATGCAACTCGTTAACTTAGGGTGTGGTTGTTGTATTGGCGACAGCTTCTACACTTTAAACAAATTCACGCCTGGGTGGCCCTTGAGTCGGCCATCCTCGATACACGAGGGGCAGCCATTATTTTTTAGATGGTGGTACAGGTGGTGGTGTAGATCGAGGTGCATGTGGTAAACACAGTACAGGCACCAAGGCGGTACTATCCCCGTGGAGTGATCAAAGATTATATGGATGAATAGACGGTAATATTCACTGTACAGTCATGTTCACTGTACAGTCATGTTCACTTTACAGTTATGTTCACTGTATAGTCGTGTTCACTGTACAGTTATGTTCACTGTACAGGTATGTTCACTATACAGTCATGTTCACTGTACAGTTATGTTCACTGTACATTCATGTTCACTGTACATTCATGTTCACTGTACAGTCATGTTCAATGTACAGTTATGTTCACTGTCCAGTCCTGTTCACTGTACAGTTATGTTCACTGTACATTCATGTTCACTGTACAGTCATGTTCACTGTACAGTTATGTTCACTGTACAGTCCTGTTCACTGTACATTCATGTTCACTGTACAGTCATGTTCACTGTAGTTATGTTCACTGTACAGTCTGTTCACTATACAGTCATGTTCACTGTACATTTATGTCCATTGTACAGTCATGTTCACTGTACAGTTATGTTCACTGTACAGTTATGTTCACTGTACAGTCATGTTCACTGTACAGTCATGTTCACTGTACATTCATGTTCACTGTACAGTTATGTTCACTATACAGTCATGTTCTCTGTACAGTCCTGTTCACTGTACAGTCATGTTCACTGTACAGCTATGTTCACTGTACAGTCATGTTCACTGTACATTTATGTTCACTGTACAGTCATGTTCACTGTACATTTATGTTCACTGTACAGTCATGTCCACTGTACATTTATGTTCACTGTACAGTCATGTTCACTGTATAGTTATGGTCACTGTAGACTCATGTTCACTGTGCAGTCATGTTCACTGTACATTTATGTTCACTGTACAGTCATATCCACTGTACAGTTATGTTCACTGTATAGTCATGTTCACTGTACAGTCATGTTCACTGTACAGTTATGTTCACTGTACAGTCATGTTCACTGAACATTTATGTTCACTGTACAGTCATGTCCACTGTACAGTTATGTCCACTGTACAGTCATGTTCACTGTACATTTATGTTCACTGTACAGTCATGTTCACTGTATAGTTATGGTCACTGTAGACTCATGTTCACTGTGCAGTCATGTTCACTGTACATTTATGTTCACTGTACAGTCATATCCACTGTACAGTTATGTTCACTGTATAGTCATGTTCACTGTACAGTCATGTTCACTGTACAGTTATGTTCACTGTACAGTCATGTTCACTGAACATTTATGTTCACTGTACAGTCATGTTCACTGTACATTTATGTTCACTGTACAGTCATATCCACTGTACAGTTATGTTCACTGTATAGTCATGTTCACTGTACAGTCATGTTCACTGTACAGTTATGTTCACTGTACAGTCATGTTCACTGAACATTTATGTTCACTGAACATTTATGTTCACTGTACAGTCATGTCCACTGTACAGTTATGTTCACTGTACAGTCTTGTTTACTGTATAGTTATGGTCACTGTAGACTGATGTTCACTGTGCATTTGTGTTCACTGTACAGTCATGTTCACTGTATAGTTATGGTCACTGTAGACTCATGTTCACTGTGCAGTCATGTTCACTGTACATTTATGTTCACTGTACAGTCATATCCACTGTACAGTTATGTTCACTGTATAGTCATGTTCACTGTACAGTCATGTTCACTGTACAGTTATGTTCACTCTACAGTCATGTTCACTGTACAGTCTTGTTTACTGTATAGTTATGGTCACTGTAGACTGATGTTCACTGTGCATTTGTGTTCACTGTACAGTTGTGTTCACTGTACAGTCATGTTCACTGTACATTTATGTTCACTGTACAGTCATATCCACTGTACAGTTATGTTCACTGTATAGTCATGTTCACTGAACCGTCATGTTCACTGTACAGTTGTGTTCACTGTACAGTCATGTTCACTGTACATTTATGTTCACTGTACATTCATATTCACTGTACAGTCATGTTCACTGTATACTCATGTTCACTGTACAGTCATGTTCACTGTATACTCATGTTCACTGTACATTCATGTTCACTGTACACTCATGTTCACGGTACAGTTATGGTCACTGTACAGCCATAGTCACTGTACACTCATGTTCACTGTACATTTATGTTCACTGTACAAATATGTTCACTGTACAGTCATGGTCACTGTACAGTCATGTTCTCTGTACAGTCATGTTCACTGTACATTTATGTTCACTGTACAGTTATGGTCACTGTACAGTCATGTTCACTGTACACTCATGTTCACTGTACAGTCATGTTCACTGTACAGTTATGTTCACTGTACAGTCCTGTTCACTGTACAGTTATGTTCACTGTACATTCATGTTCACTGTACAGTCATGTTCACTGTACAGTTATGTTCACTGTATAGTCATGTTCACTGAACCGTCATGTTCACTGTACAGTTGTGTTCACTGTACAGTCATGTTCACTGTACATTTATGTTCACTGTACATTCATATTCACTGTACAGTCACGTTCACTGTATACTCATGTTCACTGTACAGTCATGTTCACTGTATACTCATGTTCACTGTACACTCATGTTCACTGTACACTCATGTTCACGGTACAGTTATGGTCACTGTACAGCCATAGTCACTGTACACTCATGTTCACTGTACATTTATGTTCACTGTACAAATATGTTCACTGTGCAGTCATGGTCACTGTACAGTCATGTTCTCTGTACAGTCATGTTCACTGTACATTTATGTTCACTGTACAGTTATGGTCACTGTACAGTCATGTTCACTGTACACTCATGTTCACTGTACAGTCATGTTCACTGTACAGTTATGTTCACTGTACAGTCCTGTTCACTGTACAGTTATGTTCACTGTACATTCATGTTCACTGTACAGTCATGTTCACTGTACAGTTATGTTCACTGTACAGTCCTGTTCACTGTACATTCATGTTCACTGTACAGTCATGTTCACTGTACACTCATGTTCACTGTACACTCATGTTCACTGTACAATTATGCTCACCGTACAGTTATGTTCACTGTTTAGTCATGGTCACTGTACAGTCATGTTCACTGTACAAGGTAATTGTCACAGTACAGTCATGTTCATTGTACAGTCATGTTCACTGTACAGTCATGTTCACTATACAGTTATGTTCACTGTACAAGGTAATTGTCACTGTACAGTCATGTTCACTGTACAAGGTAATTGTCACAGTGCTGTCATGGTCACTGTACAGTCATATTCACTGTACAAGGTAATTGTCACAGCACAGTCATGTTCACTGTAAAGTCATGTTCACTGTACAAGGTAATTGTCACAGTGCAGTCATGTTCACTGTACAGTCATGTTCACTGTAAAGTCATGTTCACTGTACTCAGTAATGCTCACTGTACAGTATTGTCATTGGTGACTGTTCACATTTGTGTTCACTGTACACAGTCATGGTCACTGTACAGTACATTCTTTGGTGACTGTACACATTCATGGTCACCTTATAGCCATGATCACTTGGTGCTGTCACAGTTTAATTTATCACCAAACATCATCATCTAAATTACTGTAAATCAATTTTCCCGCAGCAGATGTGTGTGTGTGTGTGTGTGTGTGTGTGTGTGCGTTATCTATTATGACTAACAAAGACACCAGCTGCTGTAGAAATGATAATTATGATGATGAACACAGCCCCGCGTCTATAAGGCTTTTAACCCTTAATACCACCAACACCTGTATAAGTAGTTTCGTTTCCCACGCAGACATCAAGCTGAAACATCTTTTACCTGTTGAGAGTAAATTAAGGTCGTGGCCATCGCATCTCTGAGCTCGACAAGTTTGTGTAGTGTTGTGTTTCCCCCTATCAGACACACGGTGCTCGGCTATTTCTGGAATAATAGCCCAGGAGGGAGTGGAGGGGGAGAGGATGTGGGCGGGGAGAGGGAGGGGAGAGGAAGTGGGAGGGGGAGATGACGTGGGACGTGGGAGGGGGATGGGGGGAGTGTTCCTGACAAGATAAGAGTCACTGGATAAATCTATTGGTTTTGAATCCTCGCTATTACCTTGTTAAGACCGACCTTCATGAGCCGTCCATGGCTGGATTTTTGTTGAGTGGTCTATCTCATCGATACAGGGACACCAAACACCTCTGTTTCTTTATAACGAACATAACGGCTCCGTTAGTCAACAGCCCTAACAGATCACAACAGCACCATAACTTCACAAGAACATGTACATTGTACACGCTACGTTAATCTTCACGACATATACATCCAAAGGACCGCCCAGAGGATTAGTGCCACACTCTGTGACCCTGAGATAGTCAACAGCACAGAAGTGACCCCAGAGGCCTATGTGTACAGCGTTATCCACCTGCTACAGGATCTTCTGAAGAACAGGTGCTGTTACCTCGACCAGGACAATTTGCAATTACAATTTGCCCCGCGAGGGGGCTAGTTTATTGGGCACCCCCTTGCATCCTGTGACAGGTGATGCGCAAAAAGCGTTCATAGCGCCCAACAGGAAAGCATGCAGGGTTTATGCTTGCCTAGTCGACTCATGCATTTATGGGTGTACGTGCCTGAAGGGCCAGGGATTTCATCGGCAAGTTACATATAATGATAGGATGAGTGTGTGGGGGAGAATTCCTGATACAATACATCTGTTTATGGCAAGGCGTGGCACGTCCCTATTTAGTCAAACGCCAGGACATGTGGCAGTGGGTTGGCCGCGCCCTCAACCCCGGCCCAAACCTCTGAGTGTTTGGAGGAACTGATGCACCTCCTCGGAGAAGAATATATTCACCGCAGCAGCAAGTGGCCACACTCCCCCAACAACTGTTAGTGACCAGCCAGAAAAGCGCCGCTGATGACCCTTATTCCTGACGACACTCCAAAAAAGGAAGAGGGAACAGACCGAGTGCCCCAAAGGCTAGTAAGCTGATAAGTGGTTGTAATTATATAAATATAGTAGTATTAAAAAGTCTGTCATTCTCTCCTCTCCTCCTTTTACCCTGCCTTCCTCCGGACACCCGTGTTCTTACTTTACATATCCCCCTCCCTTACCAGGAAAAAAATTATCTCCAATATTTAATCTTCCAACACTACATCACTACATTATTTTTACTCTCTCTCTCCCAAGTTCCCACGTGGTTGCGCATTCGTTAGGTTTTTTTTTTCTCGAGTGACAATTATCGAGAATAGCTTGACGTAATTAATTCCCGCGTGTCGAAATTGTATATTGATGTTCCTGAGGCGTTCGTCTCCTACTTGCTGACTTGAATGGTCCGCCCACCTGGCTAATTACTGCCTGGCTTGTTTGACACTCAGGTATACGACGGTTCTTTAGGTGTTGATGTATACGACGGGTCCAGGTACAGTGCAACACGTTTCCTACAGTGTCCCCTTTACCCCTCACATGCCCTACAGTGTCCCCTCTACCCCATATATGTCCTACAGTGTCCCCTTTACCCCTCACATGTCCTACAGTGTCCCCTCTACCCCTCACATGTCCTACAGTGTCCCCTCAACCCCTCACATGTCCTATAGTGACCCCTCTACCCAGCACATGTCCTACAGTATCCTCTCAACCCCTCACATGTCCTACAGTGTCCCCTCAACCCCTCACATGTCCTATAGTGACCCCTCTACCCAGCACATGTCCTACAGTATCCTCTCAACCCCTCACATGCCCTACAGTGTCCTCTCAACCCTTCACAGGTCCTGCGGTGTCCCCTGTACCCTTAACATGTCCTACAGTTTCCCCTCTACCCCTCATATGTCCTATAGTGTCCCCTCTACCCCGCACATATTCTACGGTGTCCCTTCTACCCTTCACATGTCCTGCGGTGTCCCCTCTACCCTTCACATGTCCTACAGTATCCCTCTACCCTTCATATGTCCTACAGTTTCCACCGTCCCTCACGTGTCCCATAAGGTCTCGGGTGCCCAGCAATCGCAGTAAAGAGGACCCTCAAGATGGCGTCCACCATGAGAGCGTATTGATCACTTCCCACCAGCAGGACCGTCTGAGGCGAGTCGCCGCTTCACCACCTTCTTATACTGTAGTAGGCGGAAGGGTTGCCAGGTGCAGGATATGATAACCAGGGTGTCCATAGTTAGGGGGGCCTTGATTTTAACACAGTGTGTGTGTGTGTGTGTGTGTGTGTGTGTGTGTGTGTGTGTGTGTGTGTAATAATAATAATTAACGGTTTATTGAAAAAGTTCAGCAGCCAACGAAGGTTGAAAATATACATTGGACAGAAATGACTTATTACAAAGACATGGGCTGAGCGGGTTGTTTACTTTTACTTTTACTTTTATCCTTTTCACCACTGATCGGTCGCTTGGGCGATTGGTCACATCTCTGATACGCACCGTAGGCAAGTACTGGGCATGTACTGGCGCCTGAATGTATGAATGTATCTGATCCTGCCCCAGTGCTTGTCAAGTCTGGTCTTGAAAGAGCTCACACTCGGTGCCGTCACAACTTTCTCTGGCAAATTGTTCCAAGAGTTTACAAGTCTCACTCCGAAAAAGTTGCCCCTCACAGTTTTTTTCAACCTTGAGCTGTGACCCCTTGTGGGGCGAGCGTCCGCCAGCTCCAGGAAAGGACCTCGATAGAGTAGTGTCCTTTGAGATGTTTATGCACCTCAATTAGGTCCCCCCTTGCCTGTCTGTAGTATAAGCTAGGTCATTGCAGGCGTTCTAATCTCTCAGGGTAGCTGAAGTGCCGAAGTGCTGGCACCAGCCTGGTGGCCATCCTTTGGACATTTTTAATCCACTGACACTTCCTAGCATATCTCGGGGACCAGACGGGGTGACAGTACTCCAGACGGGGAAGCACCTCACTCGTGAAGATCGTTCTTATTGAAGCTCGCAGAGATTCTTTTGCAGCTCTTCACAATCTGCTTGGTTCTTAATTTCCCGAAATAACTTGGCATCATCCGCAAGCATTTGTATGGATGAATGTACAGCTTCTGGCATGTAATTTATGAAGCAAACAAACAATAGTGAGCCTAATTCACTGCCCTGTGGTACCCGGCTTGTGACGGGTTCACATGACGATTTCGTGCTATTAATCACCACTCACTGCTTGTGACACTTCCCCCAATCCCGTACCCTTCCAGTTTAATTATCAGACTATTAAGAAAAGTGGAGGCTCGTGGCATTGGAGGAGATATTCTAAAATGAATTAGTGCGTGGTTACACGACAGGAAACAGCGAATGAGATTTAACGGCACTAAATCCGATTGGAATAACGTCACTAGTGGAGTACCCCAAGGCTCAGTACTTGGACCATTATTATTTACTATATACATAAACGACACACAGTAGATATCGGCGTAGACAGCAACATAAGTAAATTTGCTGATGACACTAAAATAAGGCGTGTAATTAATTCTGACGAGGACTCCGCAAAACTACAGGAAGATCTAAATAAATTTTTAGAATAGTCTGAAAATGGCAGGTGAAATTCAGTGTGGACAAATGTAAACAGCGAAACCAGATATCAGATGAACAACAATGTTATAGAGAAATCTGAATGTGAGGAAGATTTAGGAGTAATGATAAGTAGGAATCTTAAGCCAAGTAAACAATGTATATTTGCTCGAAACAAGGTTTATAAAGTACTTGAGTTCATACAAAAGAGTGTTACTTACATGACTAGAGAGGTCATCCTAAAACTATATCTAGCACTTGTGAGACCTCATCTGGATTACGCAATTCAATTCTGGTCACCTTATTACAGAATGGATATAGAATCCCTAGAAAGAATTCAGAGGAAAATGACAAGACTAATCCCGGGCATTAGGAACCTTGAGTACAGAGGCTGGTTAAAGCATCTTAATTTGCACTCCCTTGAGAGACGTAGAGTGAGCGGGATATGATAGAGGTGTATAAATGGAAGTCAGGGCTAAACAAAGGGGACATTACAAAGGTACTCAAACTATCCAACCAGGAGCGAACTAATAATAATAGTTTTAATTTTTACAAATTTAGATTTAGGCGCGAAATAGGTAAACATTGATTTGAAAATAGAGTAGTGGATGAATGGAACAAGTTACCAAACATCATCATTAACTCGAATACGCTGGATAGCTTCAAACATAGGTTGGATGAATATATGAGCAATAGGGGTTTGGGTAAATGGGACTGCCCAGTATGAGCCAATGGCCCGCTGTAGTTTCCTCCATTCTTATGTTGTTGTGTGTTCCTAGTGGCACTGGGTTTGGTCTTGGGTATACAGTATATTTCTCGATGAAATGGTACACTTTACTGGCTATGATATTCAGCGTAGTGTTTGCGTTCTTATACCTTAGTGAGTCAGGCCAGTGGATACCCCTCTTCCTGTCGTAATTTTCATTGTAATATTTGCACCTTGGTCTGGTTTTGTCGTGAACCAAGTAACAGTTAAATCTGAAGGACAACATTACATGGTGGCTGGTGCCAACGGGGGCTAGATGTTCCAGCTTGGCCACCATACCCACCTCGTTTGTTATGATGAGGTCCAGTAGCTTGGGTGTTTGCTCCCCTTTGTAATGCGTCGGGTCCTTAACATGTTGGAACGGAAAATTTTCTCTCAGAGTTTCTACAAAAAGAGTAGCGGGGGGTATTTAAGCCGTATGGCGTGGACTCATTTCTCCAGTCGATGTCGCCATAGTTAAAGTCCCCCGTGATAAGGAGGTGGCTAGGGTTGAGCATCGTTGCGTTGTCTATTAAGGCTCTTAAGTTCCTTTGGTTTAGTAAGCCACAATTTGGGGATCTGTAGATACACCCGACAATAAGTAAGTCTCCTCCCTTTAATTTAATTTTACACCACTTGGATTCTTCAAAAGCATCCTCTCCCTGTACCCTCACCTGGCTGGCTCTAAGGTCTTTCCTAGCATAGATAACCACACTCCTCTTGCAAGTTTCTTGAGAAAGGTTCGTAAATAAGTCAAATCTGTCAATACTGAACTCGCATTCCTCTGGGTCAATGCTCCTATTCTTTTACAACAGTTCTACAACACCTACTATATCGGGTTGATGTACAGTACCTTCAATAGTGTTTCAAACTCCTTTCTCTTATCAAGGAACGTGTCATTATTAGTGTACATGAGTTTCAAGCCGGAATTTGTTCTCGGTAACGTCTCTGCTCTTGGAAATGGCTCCGGCCCTCCTCCAGTCTCAGCAGCTGCAGTATTTGCTAAATACATAGTATTTAGCAATACGTAACTGAACGAAGCATACTTT
>NW_024732336.1:0-26181 GCF_018991925.1 Homarus americanus | reverse complement strand
GGAGTGTCTGGGCTTTGCCTGGAGTGTCTGAAGTGTGCCTGGCAGTGTCTGGGGTGTGCCTGGCAGTGTCAGCGGTGTGCCTGGAAGTGTCAGGGGGTGTGCACCAGGTGTCAGCGGTGTGCCTGGAGTGTCAGAGGTGCACTTGGGGAGTGTCAAAGGTGCTGGGGTCTGAGGTTGAACTGGAAGTGTCTGAGGCTGCCTGGGGTGTCTGAGGTGTGCCTGGCAGTGTCTGGGGTGTACCTGCAGTGTCAGCGGTGTGCCTGGGAGTGTCAGCGGTGTTCCTGGGAGTATCATTGGTGTGCCTGAAAGTGTCAGGGGTGTACCTGGAAGTGTCAGAGGTGTGCACTAGGTGTGTCATTGGTGTGCCTGGGAGTGTCAGAGGTGTGTACTAGGGAGTGTCAGAGTGCCTCAGGTGTCATTAGTGTGCCTGGGAGTGTCAGGGTGTACCTGGAGAGTGTCAGGGTGTGCCTGGAAGTGTCAGAGGTGTGCATGGGGTGTCAGAGGTTGTGCCAGTGTCAGTGTGCCTGGGAGTGTCAGAGGTGTACCTGGTAGTATCATTGGTGTGCCTGGGGGTGACAGAGGTGTATCTGGAAGTATCAGAGGTGAACCAGGGAGTGTCTGAGGGTGTGCCTGGAGTATCGGAGGTGTGCCTGGGGAGTATCGGAGGTGTGCCTGGGAGTGTCAGGGAGTGTGCCTGGTAGGTATCATTGTTGTGCCTGGGAGTGTCATGGTGTATCTGAAAGTGTCAGAGGTGTACCTGGGAGTATGTGGGGTGTGCCTGGGGTGTCAAGGGTTGTGCCTGGGTGTGTGGGGTGTGCCTGGGGAGTGTGTCAGAGGTGTGCTGGGGGTGTCGGAGGTGTGCCCGAGTGTCAGAGGTGTGCTGGGAGTGTCAGAGGTGCACTTGGGGAGTGTCAGAGGTGCACATGGGAGTGTCTGAGGTGTTGCTGGGGTGTCTGGCTTTGCCTGGGAGTGTCTGAGGGAGTGCCAGCGGTGTCTGGGGTGTGCCTGGGTGTCAGCGGTGTGCCTGGGGAGTGTCAGCAGGGTGTACCTGGGAGTGTCAGGGTGTGCCTGGGAGTGTCATTGGTGGCCTGGGGGTCTCAGGGTGTGCCTGGAGAGGTGGGGGTGTGCCTGGAAGTGTCAGAGGTGTGCCTAGTGTCAGGGTGTTCCGTAGACTGGAGGTGTGCCTGGGAGTGTCAGAGGTGTGCCTGGGGTGTCAGAGGTGTGCTTTGAAGAGTCAGAGGTGTACCTGGGGAGTGTCATTGATGTGCCTGGAGTGTCACGGTGTGCCAGGAGTGTCAGTGGTGTGCCTGGGGTGTCATTGGTGTACTTGGTAGTGTCAGAGGTGTGCCTGGAGTATCAGGGGTGTGCCACTAGGTGTCAGGGGGGTACCTGGAAGTGTCAGCGGTGTACCTGGGAGTGCCTGAGGTGTGCCTGGGAGTGTCTGGGGTGCAGGGGCGTCAGGAGTGCCTGGGGTGTCAGAGGTGTGCCTGGGAGTGTCAGAGGTGTGCCTGGGGAGTGTCTGGGGTGTGCCTGGGGAGTGTCAGCGGTGTGCCTGGGAGTGTCAGCGGTGGCACTGGGGAGTGTCAGAGGTATACCTGGGCGTATCAGAGGTGTGCAAGTGTCAGAGGTGTGCAAGTGTCAGAGGTGTGCCAGTGTCAGAGTGTACGTGGTAGTGTCAGTGGTGTGCACCTGAGTGTCAGAGGTGTGCCTGGGGTGTCAGAGGTGTAGAACCTGGGAGTGCCTGAGGTGTAACTGGGGAGTGTCAGCGGTGTGCACAAGTGTCCAGATGTGTGCCTGGGGTGTCCCTCGGTGTGCCTGGGTGTGGGGTGTGCCTGGGGAGTGTCAGAGATGTACCTGGGATTGTCGGAGGTGTACCTGGGAGTGTCAGGGAGTGGCCTGGGAGTGTTGGGGAATTGCACTTGGGATTGTCTGGAGGTGCCTGGGAATATCTGGTGTTACTGGGGTGTCACAGGCTTTGCCTGGGGTGTCTGTGAGGTGTGCCTGGGGAGTGTCTGGGGTGTACCTGTGGTGTCTGCGGTGTGCAGGAGTGTGTCAGCAGGGTGTGCCTGGGAGTGTCATAGGTGTGTCTGGAGGTGTGGGAGTGTGCCTGGGGTATGTGGGGTGTGCCTGGGGTGTCAAGGTGTGCTACTGGGTGTGAAGTTGCCTGGGGTGTCAGAGATGTGCCTGGGAGTGTCGGGAGGTGTGCCTGGGTGTCAAATGTGTGCCTGGGAGTGTCAGAGGTGCACTTGGGAGTGTCTGGGGTGCACCTGGGAGTGTCTGAGTGTTACTGGGAGTGTCTGGGCACCTGGGAGTGTCAGGGGTACCTGGCAGTGTCACCAGGGGGTGTGCCTGGTAGTGTCAGCAGTGTGCCTGGGAGTGTCAGCAGTGTACCTGGGGAGTGTCAGAGGTGTACCTGGGAGTGTCATTGGTGTGCCTGCTGGGGAGTGTCAGGGGTGTGCCTGGAGGTGTTGGGGGTGTACCTGGGAGAGGTGTCAGAGGTGTGCCTGGGAGTGTCAGAGGTGTACCTGGGGAGTGTCAGAGGTGTTCCTTGGGGCTGTCAGAGACTGACCTGGGGAGTGTCAGAAGTGTGCCTGGGGAGTGTCAAGGAATGTGCGCCCAAGGAAAGGAGTCAGGGTGTGCCTGGGGAGTGTCATTGTGGTGTGCCTGGGGAGTGTCACAGGTGTACCAGGGAGTGTCAGTGGTGTGCCTGGGAGTGTCATTTGGTGTACTTGGTAGTGTCAGAGGTGTGCCTGGAGATATCAGGGTGTGCATAGGTGTCAGGGGTGTGCCTGGGAGTGTCAGAGGTGTGCCTGGGAGTGCACTGAGGTGTGCCTGGGGTGTCTGAGGTACTGGGGCGTCAAGGAGTACCTGTAGGTGTCAGGGAGTGTACCTGGGAGTGTCAGGGGTGTGCCTGGGGAGTGTCTGTGAGGGTGTGCCTGGGTGCAGGGTCTGCCTGGAAGTGTCTGGGGTGTACATGGAATGTCAGAGGGTGAATGCTGCAGTATGTGGTGCACCTGGGAGTGTGGCGGTGTGCCTGGAGTGTCAGGGGTATACCTGGGCGTATCAAGGGGTGTGCCTGGGAGTGTCAGGGTGTGCCTGGGAGTGTCAGAGGGCTGTGCCTGGGAGTGTCAGGGTGGCACCCCACCTAGTGGTGTCAGTGGCTGCTTGCCTAGTGTAGAGTTGTACTTGGGGAGTGTGGTGGTGTGCCTGGGGTGTCAGAGGTGTATCCGTGAAGTGTCAGAGGTGTACCTGGGATTGTCAGGGGTGTGGCACTGGAAGTCTCAGGGGTGTGCACCTGGAGGTGTCAGGGGTGTGCCTGGAAGTTTCAGGGTGTACCTGGAGTGCCTGAGGTGTACCTGGGATTGTCAAGAGGTGTGCCTGGGAGTGTCAGGGGTGTAACTGGGAGTGTGGGGGTGTGCCTGGAGTGTCATAGGTGTGTATCTGGTAGTGTCAGTGGTGTGCCTGGGAGTGTCAAGGATTGTACTTAGAATTATTGGTGTACCTGGGAGTGTCAGAGGTGTATCCGTAAGTGTCAGAGGTGTGCCTGGGGAGTGTCAGGGTGTGGCTGGGGTATCGGAGGTGTGGCACAGAATGTCAGTGGTGTACTGGGGTGTCAGAGGGATGTGCCTGGGGTGTTAGGGTGTTGGTGCCTGGGAATTGTCAGAGGTGTACCAGGGGTGTCAAGGGTGAGACAGGGTGTCAGAAGGTGAACCAGGGGAGTGTCTGAGGTGTACCTGGGGAGTGTGGAGGTGTGCGTGGGAGTGTCAGGTGTGCCTGGGGTGTCAGGGGTGTGCCTGGTGAGTGTGTTGGTGTGCCTGGGGAGTGTCAGGGGTGTGTCTGGAAGTGTCAGGGGTGAACCGGGGAGTGTCTGAGGAACATGCCTAGGAATATCGGAAGTGTACTGGAGTGTCTGGGTGTGCCTGGTAGTATCATTGGTGTGCCTGGGGTGTCAGAGGGTGTACCTGGGAGTGTCAGAGGTGTATCCTGGAGGTGTCAGAGGTGCACCTGGGGAATGTAATTGTGCCTGGGGTCCAGCCAAGGGTGTACCTGGGTGTGAAAAGTGTGCCGCAAGTGTCAGAGGTGTGCCTGGAGTGTCGGAGGTGTGCCTGGGAGTGTCAAGGGGGCCTCTGGGAGTGTCAGAGGTGTATCTGGAAGTGTCAGAGGTGTGCCTGGAAGTGTCAGGGAATTGAACCTGGAAGTGTCAGAATGTGCCTGGTGTCAAGTGTACCTGGGCGTGTCAGAGGTGTTCCTTAGACTGTCGTGCCTGGGGTGTCAGAGGTGTACTTTGTAGAGTCAGAGGTGTGCCTGGGAGTGTCATTGGTGTGCCTGGGGTGTCATTGGTGTGCCTGGGAGTGTCAGGGGTGTGCCTGGAAGTGTCAGGGGTGTACCTGGAAGTGTCAAGGTGTGCCTGGGGTGTCAGAGGTGTACCTGGGGTGTCAGAGGTGTTCCTTAGACTGTCAAGTGTTCCTGGGATGTCAGAGGTGTACTTTAAAGGTCAGAGGTGCCTGGGAGTGTCATTGGTGCACCTGGGGTGTCAGAGGTGTACCAGGGGTGTCAGTGGTGTACCTGGGGCTGTCATTGGTGTACTTGGAGTGTCAGAGGTGTGCCTGGAAGTATCAGGGTGTACCTGGAAGTGTCAGGGTGTACCTGGGTGTCAGGGTGTGCCTAGGTGCCTGGTGTACCTGGGGTGTCTGAGTGTCCTGGGAGCGTCAAGGAGTACCTGGGGAGTGTCAAGATGTGCCTGGAGGTGTCGAGAAGTGTACCTGGGGTGTCTGAGGTGTACCTGGGACTGTCTGAGATCTACCAGAAGTGTCAGAGGTGTACATGGAATGTCAGAATTGGGGCAGTGTCAGCGGTGTGCCTGGAGTATCAGCGGTGTACAGAGATGTCAGAAGTTATGCCTGGGCGTATCAGAGTGTACCTGGGGTGTCAGAGGTGTGCCTGGGGTGTCAGAGGTGTGCCTGGGGTGTCAAAGTGTGCCTGGTAGTGTCAGTGGTGTGCCTGGGGTGTCAGGTTGTGCCTGGGGTGTGATTGGTGTGCCTGGGGTGTCAGAGGTGTATCTGGAAGTGTCAGAGGTGTGCCTGGAAGTCTCAGGGGTGTACCTGGAAGTGTCAGGGTGTGCCTGGAAGTTCAGAGTGTGCAAGTGCCTGAGGTGTGCACCAGGTTGTCAGAGTGTGCAGGTGTCAGGTGTGAAACCAGGTGTCAGGGGTATGCCTGGTGTGTCATAGGTGTATCTGGTAGTGTCGGTGGTGTGCCTGGGGAGTGTCAGAGTTGAACTTGGGATTGTGATTGGTGTGCCTGAGAATTGTCAGAGGTGTATCCGTAAGTGTCAGAGGTGTACCTGGGAGTGTCAGGGGGTGTAACTTTGAGTGTCGGAGGTGTAATAGGTGTCAGTGGTGTACCTGGGAGTGTCAGAGTGTACTGGGGTGTCAGATTAGTACCTGGGGTCAAGAGGTGTACCTCAGGGGTGTCAAAGGTGAACCAGGGGGTGTCAGAGGTGAAACCCAGGGGAGTGTCTGAGGTGTGCCTGGGGAATTATCGGAGGTGTGCCTGGGGATTATCGGAGTGTGCCTGGGGAGTGTCAGAGGTGTGCCTAGTAGTATCATTGGTGTACCTGGAAGTGTCAGAGGTGTATCTGGAGTGTCAGGTGAACCAGGGGGAGTGTCAAGGGGTGTACCAATTATCAGGTGTGCCTGGGGTGTCAGAGGTGTGCCTGGTAGTATCATTGGTGTGCCTGGGGAGTGTCAGAGGTGTGCCTGGGGAGTGTGGAAAGTGTATCCAGAGTGTCAGAGGTGCCTGGGATATAAAGTGTACAGGGGGTGTCAAAGTGTGCCTGGGTGTGTGGGAAGTGTACACAAGTGTCAGAGGTGTGCCTGGGGAGTGTCGGAGGTGTCACCGGGGTGTCAGAGGTGTATCTGGGAGTGTCAGAGTGTATCTGGAAGTGCAGAGGTGTTCCTGGGTGTGAGAGGTGTATCTGAAAGTGTCAGAGGTGGCCGGGAGTATGAGTGTGCCTGGGGAGTGTCAAGGTGTGCCTGGGTGTGTGAGAAGTGTGCAGGGGTGTCAGAGATGTACGGGAGTATCATTGGTGTACCTGGAAGTATCAGGGGTGTACCTGGAAGTGTCAGAGGTGTGCCTGGGGTGTCAGGTACACCGGAGTGTCAGAGGTGTATCTGGGAGTGTCAGAGGTGTATCTGGAAGTGCCAGAGGTGTTCCTGGGAGTGTCAGAGGTGTATCTAGAGGTGTCAGAGGTGTACCTGGGGTGTGGGGAGGTGTGCCTGGGAGTGTCAAAGGTGTGCCTGGGTGTGTGGGAAGTGCCTGGGGAATGTCAGCGGTGTGCCTGGGGTGTCGTTGGTGCCTGGAGGTGTCAGGGGTGTGCGGGATGTCAGGGGTGTGCCTGGGTGTGTCATTGGTGTGCCTGGGAGTGTCAGAGGTGTGCCAGGGGTGTCAGGGTGAACCAGGGAGTGTCTGAAGTGTGCCTGGGGAGTATCAGAGGTGTCCTGGGATGTCAGGTGCAAGTGTTAGAGGTGTGCCTGGTAGTATCATTGGTGTACCGAGTGTCAGATGTGTATCTGGAAGTGTCAAGTGGCCCAGAACATGAGGTGGCACCAGAGTGTCAGAGGTGTACCAGGGGTGTCAGTGGAGTGCCTGGGGAGAATCAGGTGTGCCTCTGGGGAGTATCGGAGGTGTGCCTGGGAATGTCAGAGGGTGTGCCTGGGGAGTGTCAAGGTAGACAGGGTGTCAGGGTAGACCAGGGAATGTCAGTGGAGTGCCTGAGGTGTCAGGTGTGCCTGGGGTGTCAGCAGTGTTCTGGGGTGTCAGAGGTGTACCTGCAGAGGTGTGAGAGTGTGCCTGGAGTGTCAGAGTGTGCCTGGAAGGGTCAGGGTGTACCTGGAGTGTCAGAGGGTGTGCATGGGGTGTCAGAGGTGTGCCTGGGGTGTCAGAGGTGTGCCTGGGGTGTCAGATGTGTGCCTGGGGTGGGGTGTGCCTGAGGTGTCGAGGTGTGCCTGGAAGTGTCAGGGTGTGCCTGGGTGCCTGAGGATTGTAACTGGGGAGTGTCGGTGTGCCTGGGAGTGGTGTGTGCCTGGGGTGTCAGAGGGTGCACTTGGGAGTGTCGGTGCTGGAATTCTGAGGTGTAACAGGGTGTCAGGACTGCCTGGGGGTGTCTGGAAGTGTGCTGGCAGTGTCTGGGGTGTACCTGGCGTGTCAGCGGTGTGCCTAGGTGTCAGGGGTGTGCCTGGGGTGTCAGCAGTGAACCTGGGGTGTCAGAGTGTGCCTGGTAGTATCATTGGTTTACCTGGGGTGTCAGGTGTATCTGGAGTGTCAGGGGTGCCTGGGAGTATGAGGAGGTGTGGCTGGGGAGTGTCAAGGTGTGCCTGGGTGTGTGAGAAGTGTGCCTGGGGTGTCAGAGATGTGCCTGGGATTGTCGGAGGTGTGCCTGGGGAGTGTCAGAGGTGTGCCTGGGAGTGTCAGTGGTGCTGGGATTGTCACAGGTGCCTGGGGAGTATCTGAGGGGTTGCTGGGAGTGTACAGGCACCAGGGAGTGTCAGGGTGTACCTGGCAGTGTCTGGGGTGTACCTGGCAGTGGCGGTGTGCCTGGAGTGTGGCGGTGTGCCGGAATATCATTGGTGTGCCTGGAGTGTCAGGGGTGTACCTGGAGTGTCAGAGTGTGCCTGGTGTGTGTTGGTGTGCCTGGGAGTGTCAGAGGTGTGCTGGGGTGTCGGAGGTGTGCCTGGGAGTGTCATTGGTGTGCCTGGGGAGTGTCAGGGGTGTACCTGGAGTGTCAGGGGTGTACCTGGAAGTGTCAGAGGTGTTCTCTGGGGAGTGTCAGGGTGTGCCTGGGGTATCAAGAGTGTGGGGAGTGTCAGAGGTGTACCTGGTAGTATCATTGGTGTACCTGGGAGTGTCAGAGGTGTATCTGGAGTATCAGAGGTGAACCAGGAGTGTCTGAGGTGTACCTGGGAGTATCAGAGTGTGCCTGGGGTGTCGGAGTGTGCCTGGGGTGTCAGGGGTGTGCCTGGTAGTATCATTGTTGTACTGGGAGTGTCATATGTGTATCTGGAAGTGTCAGAGGTGTACCTGGGGTATGTGAGGTGTGCCTGAGTGTCAGGTGTGCGTGGGGTGTCAGGGGTGCACTTGGGAGTGTCACAGGTGCACCTGGGGTGTCTGAGGTGTTGCTGGGAGTGTCTGGAGGCTTTGCCTGGGGTGTCTGAGTGCCTGGCAGTGTCTGGTGTGCCTGGCAGTGTCAGCGGTGTGTCAGCGGTGTAGCCTGAGGTGTCAGAAGGTGTGCGCGAGGTGTCAGGGGTGTGCATAGAGTGTCAGGGTGTGCCTGGATGTCAGAGGTGGTAAGAGTGTCAGAGGTGTGCCTAGGTCAGAGTGTTCCTTAGACTGTCAGAGTTGTAGCGAGTTGTCAGAGGTGTGCTTTGAAGGTCAGAGTGTGCCTGGGGTGTCAGTTGGTGTGCCTGGGATGTCAGGAGGTGTGCCAGGGGTGTCAGTGGTTGTGCCTGGAAGTGTCATTGGGTGTTGTAGTGTATCAGGTGTGAAGTATCAGGGTGGCCTGGATGTGGGGTGTGCCTAGTAGTATCATTGGTGTGCTGGAGTGTCAAGGTGGACCAGGGAGTGTCAGAGGTGAACCAGGAGTGTCTGAAGGTGTACCTGGGAGTATCGGAGGTGTGCCGGGAGTATCGGAGGTGTGCCTGGAAGTATCGGAGGTGTGCCTGGGATTGTCAGAGAGTGTGCCTAGTAGTATCATTGGTGTACTGGGAGTGTCAGAGGTGTATCTGGAAGTGTTAGGGGTGAACCAGGGGTGTCTGAGGTGTCCTGGGAGTATCGGAGGTGTCCTGGGAGTGTCAGAGGTGTACCTGGTAGTATCATTGGTGTACCTGGGAGTGTCAGAGGTGTGCCTGGGAGTGTCAGAGTGTATCTGGAAGTGTCAGAGGTGCACCTGGAGTATAGTGTGCCTGGGAGTGTCAAGGTGTACTGGGTGTGTGAGAAGTGTGCCTGGGGTGTCAGGGGTGTGCCTGGGGGTGTCGGAGGTGTGCCTGGGGTGTCAGGGGTGTATCTGGGGTGTCAGGTGTGTCTGGAAGTGTCAGGGTGTTCTGGGGTGTCAGGGTGTATCTGGAAGTGTCAGAGATGTGCCTGGGGTATGAGAGGTGTGCCTGGGAGTGTCAAGGTGTGCCTGGGTGTGTGAGAGTGTGCTGCAGTGTCAGATGTGTGCCTGGGGTGTCGGAGGTGTGCCTGTGGTGTCAGAAGTGTGCCGGGTGTCAGGTGCACTTGGGAGTGTCACAGGTGCACCTGGGAGTGTCTGGTGTTGCTGGGGTGTCTGGGCACCTGGGGTGTCTGAGGTGTGCCTTTGCTGAGGTGTACCAGGCAGTGTCAGCAGGTGTGCCTGGGAATGTCAGCAGTGGCCACCGGGGTATCATTGGTGTGCCTGGAGTGTCAGGGAGTGTGCCTGGAAGTGTCAGAGGTGAACCAGGGAGTGTAGTGTACCTGGGAGTATCGGAGGTGTACCTGGGAGTATCAGGAGGTGTGCCTGGGAGTGTCAGAGTGTACCTGGTAGTATCATTGGTGTGCCTGGGGTGTCAGTGTATCTGGAAGTGTCAGGGTTTGCCTGGGAGTATCTGAGGATTGTGCGAGTGTCAGAGGTGTGCCAGGGGAGTGTCAGAGGAGTGCCTGGGAGAATCAGGTGCCTGGGAGTATCAGGTGTACCTGGGGATGTCAGCAGGTGTGCCTTGGGAGTGTCAAGGTGAACCAGGGGAGTGTCGAGGTGAACCAGGGAATGTCAGTGGGTGCGGGGTGTCAGAGGTGCACTTGGGGGTGTCACAGGTTGCCTGGGGTGTCTGAGGTGTTGCTGGGGTGTCTGGGCTTTGCCTGGGGGTGTCTGGGGTGTGCCTGGCATTGCCAGGGGTGTGCCAGGCAGTGTCAGCAGTGTGCCTGGGAATGTCAGCGGTGTGCCTGGGAGTGTCATTGGTGTATCTGGAAGTGTCAGGGGTGTACTGGAGTGTCAGAGGTGAACCAGGGTGTCTAGAGTGTGCCTGGGAGTATCAGAGGTGTACCTGGGGAAGTATCGGAGGTGTACCTGGGAGTGTCAGAGGTGTCTGGTAGTATCATTGTGCTTGGAGTGTCAGAGGTGTATCTGGAGTGTCAGAGGTTTGCGGAATTATCTGAGGGTGTACACCAGGGTGTCAGAGTGTGCCAGAGTGTCAGAGAGGAGTACCTGGGAGAATCGGAGGTGTGCCTGGATATCGGAGGTGTACTCCAGGGAATGTCAGCAGTGTGCCTGGGGTGTCAAGGTGAACCAGGGGGTGTCAGAGGTGAACCAGGGATGTCAGTGGGTACCTGGGAGTGTCAGAGGTGTACCAGGGAGTGTCAGCGGTGTGCGTGGGAGTGTCAGGTGTGCCTGGGGTGAAGTGTGCCTGGGGAGTGTCAGAGGTGTAACTGGAAGGTCAGGGGTGTGCCTGGAGTGTCAGAGGTGTATGGGTGTCAGAGGTGTGCATGGGGTGTCAGGTGTGCGCAGAGTTGTCAGGTGTGCCTGGTGGTGTCGTTGGTGTGCCTGGGGTGTCAGGGGTGTGCCTGGTGGTATCATTGGTGTGCCTGGGGTGTCAGGGTGTCTGGAGTATCAAGGGTGAACCAGGGAGTGTCTGAGGTGTACCTGGGGAGTATCAGGTGTGCCTGGGAGTGTATCGGAGGTGTGCCTGGGGTGTCAGAGGTGTGCCTGGTAGTATCATTGGTGTGCCTGGAGTGTCATAGGTGTATCTGGAAGTGTCAGGGTGTGCCTGGGAATTATGTCAGGTGTGCCTGGGGTGTCAAGGTGTGCCAGGTGTGTGAGAGTAAGCATAGGTGTCAGAGGTGTACCTGGGGTGTCGGGTGTGCCTGGGAGTGTCAGAGGTGTGCCTGGGGTGTCAGGTGCAGGGATTGTCTTGGGTGCCTGGGGAGTGTCTGGGGTGTGCAGGGGTGTCTGGGCTTTGCACCAGGGTGTCTGGGGAGTGCCTGGCAGTGTCTGAGGTGTGCAGTGTCGGCTGTGCCTGGGGTGTCAGCGGTGTGCCTGGAAGTGTCAGAGGGTGTGCCTGGGGTGTCATTGGTGTGCCTGGGAGTGTCAGGGGTGTGCCTGGAAGTGTCAGGGGGTGTGCCTGGAGTGTCAGAGGTGTGCCTGAGTGTGTCATTGGTGCGAGTGTCAGAGGTGTGCTGGGGAGTGTCGGAGGTGTGCCTGGGGTGTCATTGGTGTGCCTGGGGTGTCAGGGGTGTGCCTGGAGTGTGGGGTGTGCCTGGAGTGTCAGAGGTGTGTCTGGGGTGTCAGGGGTGTGCCTGGGGTATCAGAGGTGTGCCTGGGGTGTCAGAGGTGTGCCTGGTAGTATCATTGGTGTGCCTGGGAGTGTCAGGGGTGTATCTGGAAGTATCAGAGGGTAGCCAGGGGAGTGTCAGAGGTGTGCCTGGGGTATCGGAGGGCCTGGGGAGTGTCGGAGGTGTGCCTGGGGTGTCAGAGGTGTGCCTGGTAGTATCATTGGTGTGCCTGGGGTGTCATATGTGTATCTGGAAGTGTGGGGTGTACCTGGGGTATGAGGTGTGCCTGGGGGTGTCAGAGGGTGTGGCGGAATTGTCAGAGGTGCACTTGGGAGGTGTCACAGTGTGCCTGGGGTGTCTGAGGTGTTACTGGGTGTCTGGGCTTTGCCTGGGGTGTACAGAGGTGCCTGGCAGTGTCTGGGGGTGTGCCTGGCGGTGTCAGCGGTGTGCCTGTGGTGTCAGCGGTGTGCCTGGGAGTGTCAGAGGTGTGCCTGGGGTGTCAGGGTGTGCCTGGAAGTGTCAGAGGTGTACTGAGTGTCAAGGTGTACCTGGGGTGTCAGAGGTGTATGGGTGTGGAGGTGTGTAGACTGTCAGAGGTGTGCCTGGAGTGTCAGTGTGCTTTGAAGAGTCAGAGGTGGCCTGGGGTGTCGTTGGTGTGCCTGGGGTGTCAGAGGGTGTGCAGGGGTGTCAGTGGTGTGCCTGGGGTGTCATTGGTGTACTTGGTAGTGTCAGGGGTGTGCCTGGAGTGTCAGGGTGTACCTGGAAGTGTCAGAGGTGTGCCTGGTAGTATCAGTGGTGTGCCTGGGGAGTGTCAAAGGTGTACCAGGGAGTGTCAGAGGTGAACCAGGGGAGTGTCTGAGGTGTACCTGGGAGTGTCAGAGGTGTGCCTGGGAGTATCAGGAGGTGTGCCTGGGAGTATCAGTGTACCTGGGATTGTCAGAGTGTACCTATGTAGTATCATTGGTGTGTACCTGGGAGTGTCAGAGGTGTATCTGGAAGTGTTGAGGTGAACCAGGGAGTGTCTGGGGGTGTCCCAGGAGTGTCGGAGGTGTGCCTGGGGTGTCAGGGTGTGCCTGGTGGTATCATTGGTGTACCTGCAAGTGTCAGGGGTGTGCCTGGGGTGTCAGGGGTGTCTGGAGTGTCAGGTGCCTGGGGAGTGTGAGAGTGTGCCTGGGGGTGTCAAGGTGTGCCTGGGTGTGTGAGAGTGGCCTGGGAGTGTCAGGAGGTGTACCTGGGGAGTGTCAGAGTGTGCCTGGGGTGTCAGAGGTGTATCTGGAGTGTCAGAGGTGTATCTGGAAGTGTCAGAGTGTTCCTGGGAGTGTCAGAGGTGTATCTGGAAGTGTCAGAGATGTGCCTGGGGTATGAGGAGGTGTGCCTGGGGAGTGTCAAGGTGTACCTGGAGTGTGTGAAGTGTGCCTGGAGTGTCAGAGGTGTGCCTGGGGTGTCAGGAGGTGTGCCTGTGAGTGTCAGAGTGTGCAGGGGTGTCAGAGGGTGGCAGATGTCACAGGTGCCTGGGGTGTCTGGTGTTGCTGGGGTGTCTGAGGCTTGCAGAGGTCTGGGGTGCCTGGATGCCTGGTGTACCAGGCAGTGTCAGCGGTGTGCCTGGGGAGTGTCAGCGGTGGACCTGGGGAGTATCATTGTGTGCCTGGAAGTGTCAGGGGTGTGCCTGGAAGTGTCAGAGGGGTGAACAGGGGTGTCTGAAGTGTGCCTGGGGTGTCAGGTGTACCTGGGAGTGTCAGGTGTGCGAGTGTCAGAGGTGTATGGTAGTGTCATGGGTGTGCCTGGAGTGTCAGAGGTGTACCTGGGAGTGTGAGGTGTGCCTGGGGTGTCTGGGGTGTGCCTGGGAGTGTCAGGGGTGTGCCTGGGGTGTCAGAGGTGTGCCTGGGAGAATCCAGGTGTGCCTGGGAGTGTCAGAGGTGTGCCTGGGAGTGTCAGCAGTGTGCCTGGGAGTGTCAAGGTAGACAGGGAGTGTCAGAGGTGTACCTGGGAGTGTCAGAGGTGTGCCTGGGGTGTCAGAGGTGCTTGGGGTGTCTGCAGGTGCCTGGGGTGTCTGGTGTTGCTGGGGTGTCTGAGCTTTGCCTGGGAGTGTCTGAGGTGTACCTGGCAGTGTCTGGGGTGTGCCTGGCAGTGTCCGATGTACCTGGGGTGTCAGCGTTGCCTGGAAGTGTCATTGGTGTACCTGGAAGTGTCAGGGGTGTGCCTGGAAGTGTCAGGGGTGTGCTGGAGTGTCAGGGGTGTGCCTGGGAGTGTCAGGGTGTACCTGGGGTGTGGAGGTGTCCTGGAGTGTCAGAGGTGTGCCTGGGGTGTCAGAGGTGTGCCTGGGGTGTCAGAGGTGTACCTGGAAGTGTCAGAGGTGTGCCTGGGGTGTCAGAGGTGTGCCTGGGGAGTGTCAGAGGGTGTGGGGAGTGTCAGAGGTGTGCCTGAGTGTCAGTGGTGTGCCTGGGGAGTGTCGGGGTGTGCCTGGAGTGTCAGGGGTGGCTGCAGTGTCAGGGGTGTGCCTGGAAGTGTCAGAGGTGTGCAGGAGTGCTGGGGGTGTGCCTGGGGTGTCTGGGGTGTGCCTGGGGTGTCTGGGCTGGGGTGTCAGGGGTGTGCCTGGGGTGTCTGGGGTGTGCCTGGCGGTGTCAGAGGTGTGCTGGGAGTGTCTGAGGTGTGCCTGGGAGTGTCAGAGGTGTGCCTGGGAGTGTCAGAGGTGTTCTGGGGAGTGTCGGAGGTGTGCCTGGGAGTGTCAAGGGTGTGCCTGGGAGTGTCAGAGGTGTGCCTGGGAGTGTCAGAGGTGTACCTGGGAGTGTCTGAGGTGTGCCTGGGAGTGTCTGAGGTGTACCTGGAAGTGTCTGGGGTGTGCCTGGAATGTCGGTGTATCTGGAAGTGTCAGAGGTGTGCAGTGTCAGTGGTGTGCCTGGGAGTGTCAGGGGTATGCCTGGGAGTATCAGAGGGTGGCCTGGGAGTGTCAGAGGTGTGCCTGGGAGTGTCAGAGGTGTGCCTGGGGAGTGTCAGAGGTGTACCTGGGAGTGTCAGAGGTGTGCCTGGGAGTGTCAGAGGTGTGCCTGGGAGTGGTGGTGTGCCCAGGGTGTCAGGGTGTACCTGGGAGTGTCAGGGGTGTGCCTGGGGAGTGTCGGGTGTGCCTGGGGAGTGTCAGGGGTGTGCCTGGGAGTGTCAGGGGTGTGACTCAGGGAGTGTCAGAGGTGCTGGGAGTGTCAGAGGTGTACCTGGGGAGTGTCAGGTGTGCCTGGGGTGTCAGAAGTGCCTGGGAGTGTCAGGGGTGTACCTGGGAGTGTCAGAGGTGTGCCTGGGAGTGTCAGAGGTGTGCCTGGGGTGTCAGAGGTGTGCCAGGGGAGTGTCAGAGGTGTGCCTGGGGTGTCAGAGGTGTACTGGAAGTGTCGGAGAGGTGTACCTGGGGTGTCAGAGGTGTCTGGGAGTGTCAGAGAGGTGTGCCTGGGGTGTCAGAGGTGTGCCTGGGAGTGTCAGAGGTGTACCTGGGAGTGTCAGAGGTGTGCCTGGGGAGTGTCAGGGTGTACCTGGGGAGTGTCAGAGGTGTGCACGGAGTGTCAGAGGTGTGCCTGGGAGTGTCAGAGGTGTACCTGGAGGTGTCAGTGCCTGGAGTGTCAGAGGTACCTGGAGTGTCAGAGGTGTACCTGGGAGTGTCAGGGGTGTACCTGGAGTGTCAGGAGGTGTAACTGGGGAGTGTCAGAGGTGTACTCTGGGAGTGTCAGAGGTGTGCCTGGGAGTGTGAGAAGTGTGCCTGGGGAGTGTCAGGGGTGTGCCTGGGAGTGTCAGGTGTACCTGGGAGTGTCAGAGGTGTGCCTGGGGAGTGTCAGAGGTGTGCCTGGGAGTGTCAGCGGTGTGCCTGGGAGTGTCAGAGGTGTGCCGGGGGTGTGAGGTGTGCCTGGGGTGTCAGGTGGCACCAGAGTCAGAGGTGTGCCTGGGAGTGTCAGAGGTGTGCCTGGGTGTCAGAGGTGCAGTTGGGTGTCTGGGGCACCTGGGGTGTCTGGTGTTACTGGGAGTGTCTGGGCTTTGCCTGGGAGTGTCTGAGGTGTACCTGGCAGTGTCAGCAGTGTGCCTGTGAGTGTCAGCGGTGTGCCTGGGAGTATCATTGGTGTGCCTGGAAGTGTCAGGGGTGTACCTGGAGGTGTCAGAGGTGTGCCTGGTGTGTCATTGGTGTGCCTGGGGTGTCAGAGGTGTACCAGTGAGTGTCAGTGGTGTGCCTGGGAGTGTCATTGGTGTACCTGGGAGTGTCAGAGGTGTGCCTGGAAGTGTCAGGGGTGTACCTGGAAGTGTCAGAGGTGTATCTGGGATTGACTGAGGTGTGCCTGGGATTGTCAGAGGTGTGCCACGAGTGTCAGAGGTGTACCTGGGAGTGTCAGGGTTGCCTGGAAGTGACAGCGGTGTACCTGGGAGTGTAGAGGTGTACCTGGGGAGTGTGTGTGGGGAGTGTCTGAGGTGTGCCTGGAAGTGTCTGGGGTGTGCATGTGGAATGTCCAGGTGTATCTTGCAGTGTCATCGGTGTGCCTGGGGTGGCATCGGTGTGCCTGGGGTGTCAGAGGTGTACCTGGGGAGTGTCAGAGGTGTACCTGGGAGTGTGTGCCTGGGAGTGTCAGAGGTGCACTGGGAGTGTCAGAGGTGTGCCACCGAGTGTCTGAGGTGTTACTGGGGAGTGTCAGAGGTTGCCTGGGAGTGTCTGAGGTGTGCCTGGCAGTGTCTAGGTGTGCCTGGCAGTGTCAGAGGTGTGCCTGGGGTGTCAGCGGTGTGCCTGGGGAGTATCATTGGTGTACCTGGAAGTGTCAGGGTGTGCCTGGAAGTGTCAGGGGTGTACCTGAGTGTGTGGTGTGCCTGGGAGTGTCAGAGGTGTGCCAGGGAGTGTCAGAGGTGTGCCTGGGAGTGTCATTGGTGTGCCTGGGAGTGTCAGGGGTGTGCCTGGAAGTGTCAGGGGTGTGCCTGGGTGGGGTGTGCCTGGGATTGTCAGGGGTGTGCACCAGGTTGTCAGAGGTGTGCCTGGGAGTGTCAGGGGTGTAACTGGGGTGTCAGGGGTGTGCCTGGGGTGACAGTGGTGTGCCCAGGAGTGTCAGAGGTGTGCCTGGGAGTGTCTGGTGTACCTGGGAGTGTCTGAGGTGTACCTGGAAGTGTCTAATGTGCATGGAATATAGGTGTGTCTGGCAGTGTCATCGGTGTGCCTGGGAGTGTCAGAGGTGTGCCTGGGGAGTGTCAGAGGTGTACCGGGAGTGTCAGATGTATGCCTGGGGTATCAGAGGTGTGCCTGGGAGTGTCAGAGGTGTACCTGGGCGTGCTAGAGGTGTGCCTGGGAGTGTCAGAGGTGTGCCTGGGGTGTCAGAGGTGTGCAGTGTCAGAGGTGCTGGGGTGTCAGAGGTGTGCAGGGTTGTCAGAGGTGTGCCTGGGGTGTCCAGGTGTGCCTGGAAGTGTAGAGGTGTGCCTGGGAGTGTCATTGGTGTGCCTGGGGTGTCTGAGGTGTGCCAGGGAGTGTCAGTGGTGTGCCTGGGTGTCATTGGTGTGCCTGGGGAGTGTCAGAGGTGTGCCTGGAGTGTCAGGGTGTGCCTGGAGTGTCAGGGGTGTACCTGGGAGTGTCAGAGGTGTTCCTGAGAGTGTCAGGGTGTGCCTAGGAGTGTCAGAGGTGTGCCTGGGTGTCAGAGGTGTGCCTGGAAGTGTGAGAGGTGTGCCTGGGGTGTCATTGGTGTGCTTGGGGTGTCAGAGGGTGTTCTGGGAGTGTGGGTGCCTGGCAGCGTCAAAGGTGTGCCTGAGTGTCAGAGGTGTGCCTGGTAGTGTCAGTGGTGTGCCTGGGAGTGTCAATTTGCAGGGGTGTGATTGGTGTGCCTGGGGTGTCAGGTTGTATCTGGAAGTGTCAGAGGTGTGCCTGGAAGTATCAGAGGTGTGCCTGGGAGTGTCAGGGGTGTGCCTGGGAGTGTCAGGTGTGACTGGGTGTGGGAGTGTGACTGGGGTGTCAGAGGTGTGCCTGGGGTGTCAGGGTGGACCTGGGAGTGTCAGAGTAGTGCCTGGGGTGTCAGGGTGTGCCTGGGAGTGTCTGAGGTGTGCCTGGGGGTGTCAGGGGAGAACCAGGGATTGTAGAGGTGTCTGGGATTGTCAGAGGTGTGCAGGGGGTGTCAGAGGTGAACCAGGGAGTGTCAGGGGTGAACCAGGGGAGTGTCTGAGGTGTGCCTGGGAGTATCGGAGGTGTGCCTGGGGTATCGGAGGTGTGCCTGTGGGATGTCAGAGGTGTGCCTGTTGGTATCATTGGTGTGCCGGGAGTGTCAGGGTGTATCTGGAGTGTCAGAGGTGTGCCTCGGGATATCAGAGGTGTGCCTGGGTGTCAGAGGTGTGCAGGGAGTGTCAGGAGTGCTTGGGTATCAGGTGTATGGGTCAGGAGTGTACTGGGGTGTCAGAGGTGTGCCTGGGTGTGTCAAGGTGTGCCAGGGGGTGTCAGAGGTGAACCAGGGAATGTCAGTGGAGTGCCTGGGAGTGTCAGAGAGGTGTACCTGGGGTGTCAGCGGTGTGCCTGGGGAGTGTCAGAGTGTGCCTGGGAGTGTGAGAAGTGTGCCTGGGAGTGTCAGAGGTGTGCCTGGAGTCGGAGGTGTGCCTGGGTGTCAGAGGTGTGCTGGGGAGTGTCAGAGGTGCACTTGGGAGTCTGGGTGCACCGGAATGTCAGAGGTGTGCCTGGGATGTCTCAGAGGTGTGCCTGGGCAGTGTGTGGTGTGCCTGGAGTGTCAGCGGTGTGCCTGGGAGTGTCAGTGGTGTGCCTGGAGGTGTGTGGGTGTGCCTGGAGTGTCAGAGGAGGTGACCTGGTGTGTCATTGGTGTGCCTGGGGAGTGTCAGGGGTGTGCCGGTGTCAGTGGTGTGCCTGGGGTGTCGTGGTGTGCCTGGCGGTGTCAGAGGTGTGCCTGGAAGTGTCAGGGTGCCTGGAAGTGTCAGAGGTGTGCCTGGGATTGACAGGTGTACCTGGGATTGTCCAGGTGTGCCTGGGAGTGTCAGGGGTGTACCTGGGAGTGTCAGGGGTGTGCACCGAGTGACAGTGGTGTGCGGGAGTGTCAGGGTGTACCTGGAGTGTGAGAGGGTACATGGGAGTGTCATTGGTGTGCTTGGGAGTGTCAGAGGTGTTCCTGGGAGTGTCGGAGGTGCCTGGCAGCGTCAAGGTGTGCCTGGGAGTGTCAGAGGTGTGCCTGGGTAGTGTCAGTGGTGTGCCTGGGGAGTGTCAGAGTTGTGCCTTGGGAGTGTGATTGGTGTGCCTGGGAGTGTCAGAGTTGTATCTGGAAGTGTCAGAGGTGTACCTGGGGTATCAGAGGTGTGCCTGGGAGTGTCAGGGGTGTGCCTGGGAGTGTCAGGGGTGTAACTGGGAGTGTCGGAGGTGTAACTGGGAGTGTCAGAGGTGTACCTGGGAGTGTCAGAGAGGTGGACCTGGGGTGTCAGTGGTACTGGAAGTTCAGGTGTCCTGGAGTGTCTGAGGTGTACCTGGGGTGTCAGGGAGAACCAGGGATTGTAGAGGTGTGCCTGGGTTGTCAGAGGTGTACCAGGGGAGTGTCAGAAGAGAACCAGGGGTGTCAGAGGTGAACCAGGGGTGTCTGAGGTGTACCTGGAGTATCGGAGGTGTGCCTGGGAGTATCGGAGGTGTGCCTGGGGTGTCAGAGGTGTACCTGTTAGTATCATTGGTGTACTGGGAGTGTCAGAGGTGTATCTGGAAGTGTCAGAGGTGTACCTAGGAGTATCAGAGGTGTGCCTGGGAGTGTCAGTGTACCAGGGGAGTGTCAGAGGAGTACCTGGGAGTATCGGAGGTGTACCTGGGGAGTATCAGTGTGCCTGGGGAGTGTCAGAGGTGTGCGGGTGTGTCAAGGTGTGCAAGAGTGTCAGAGGTGAACCAGGGAATGTCAGTGTGGTACCGGGAGTGTCAGAGGTGTGCCTGGGGTGTCAGCGGTGTGCCTGGGTGTCAGAGGTGTGCCTGGGGTGTGAGAGTGTGCCTGGGGTGTCAGAGGTGTGCCTGGGAGAGTCGGAGGTGTGCCTGGGAGTGTCAGAGGTGTGCCTGGGAGTGTCAGAGATGCACTTGGGAGTGTCTGGGTGCACTGGAGTGTCAGAGGTGTGCCTGGGATTGTCTGAGGTGCCTGGCAGTGTCAGCAGTGCCTGGGAGTGTCAGCGGTGTGCCTGGGGATATCATTGGTGTGCCTGGAAGTGGCAGGGGTGTGCCTGGAAGTGTCAGAGGTGTGCCTGAGTGTGTCATTGATGTGCCTGGGGTGTCAGAGGTGGCCAGGGGGTGTCAGTGGTG
Source organism: Homarus americanus (assembly GCF_018991925.1). NCBI lineage: Eukaryota > Metazoa > Arthropoda > Malacostraca > Decapoda > Nephropidae > Homarus > Homarus americanus. The sequence continues at coordinate 6,647 of NW_024732336.1, read as the reverse complement.
TGCCTGGGAGTGTCATTGGTGTGCCTGGCAGTGTCAGAGGTGTGCCTGGAGTGTCAGGGGTGTACCTGGAAGTGTCAGAGGTGTACCTGGAATTGACAGGTGTACCTGGGATTGTAGAGGTGTACCTGGGGTGTCAGGGGTGTAACTGGGAGTGTCAGGGGTGTACCTGGGAGTGACAGTGGTGTGCCTGGTGTCAGGGTATGCCTGGGAGTGTCTGGGGTGTGCCTGGGGAGTGACTGAGGTGTGCCTGGAGAGTGTCTGAGGTGTACATGGAATGTCAGAGGTGTATCTTGCAGTGTCATCGGTGTGCAGTGTCATCGGTGTGCCTGGGGTGTCATCAGTGGCAGGTTACCTGGAAGTGTCAGAGGTGTACCTGGGGTGTCAGAGGTATGCCTGGGCGTATCAGAGGTGTGCCTGGGGTGTGAGGTATGCCTGGGAGTGTCAGGGGTGTGCAAGTGTCAGAGGTGTGCCCAGGGAGTGTCAGGGTGTGCCTGGGGGTGTCAGAGGTGTGCCTGGGGTGTCAGAGGTATGCCTGGGCGTGTTAGAGTGTGCCTGGGAGTGTCAGAGGTGTACCTGGGAGTGTCAGAGGTGTGCCTGGGAGTGTCAGAGGTGTGCCTGGTGGTGTCAGTGGTTTACCTGGTAGTGTCAGAGTTGTGTGCCTGGGGTGTCATTGGTGTGCTGGGAGTGTCAGAGGTGTATGTGGAAGTGTCAGAGGTGTGCCTGGTATCAGAGGTGTAGGTGTTAGGGGTGTGCCTGGGGTGTCAGGTGTGACACTGGAGTGTCGGGTGTGGCTGGGTGTCAGGGTGTGCCTGGGGTGTCAGGGGTGTGCCTGGGTGTCAGGTAGTGCCTGGGGTGTCAGGGTGTGCCTGGGGTGTCTGGGGTGCCTGGGGTGTGGGAGGGAACCAGGGGAGTGTAAGAGGTGTGCCTGGAGAATCACAGGTGTACCAGGGGGTATCAGTTTTGAACCAGGGGAGTGTCAGAGGTGAACCAGGGGTGACTGGGGTGTGCCTGGGGTATCGGAGGTGTGCCTGGGGGTATCGAGGTGTGTGCCCAAGTGTCAGAGGTGTGCCTGGTAGTATCATTGGTGTGCCTGGGAGTGTCAGAGGTGTATCTGGAAGTGTCAGAGGTGAACCAGGAGTGTCTGAGGGTGTGCCTGAAAGTATCGCAGGTGTGCCTGGGAGTATCAGAGGTGTGCCTGGGGTGTCAGAGGTGTGCCTGGTGGTATCATTGGTGTGCCTGGGGAGTGTCAGAGGGTGTATCTGGAAGTTTCAGAGTGTATCTGGAAGTGTCAGAGGTGTCTGGGGAGTATCAGAGGTGTGCCTGGGGTGTCAAAGTGTGCCTGGGTGTGTGAGAAGTGTGCTGGAACAGATGTGTGCCTGGGTGTCGGAGGTGTGCCTGGGAGTGTCAGAGGTGTGCCTGGGAGTGTCAAGGTGTTCCTGGGTGTGTGAGAAGTGTGCCTGGGAGTGTCAAGGTGTGCCTGGGAGTGTCAAGGTGTGCTTGGGTGTGTGAGAAGTGTGCCTGGGAGTGTCAGAGGTGTGCCTGGGGTGTCGGAGGTGTGCCTGGGGTGTCAGAGGTGTGCTGGGGAGTGTCAGAGGTGCACTTGGGGGTGTACAGGTGTGCCTGGGAGTGTCTGGTGTTGCTGGGGTTTCTGGGCTTTGCCTGGGAGTGTCTGAGGTGTGCCTGGCAGTGTCTGGGGTGTGCCTGGCAGTGTCAGCGGTGTGCCTGGGGTGTCAGCTGTGTGCCTGGGGGTATCATTGGTGTGCCTCTGGAAGTGTCAGGGGTGTGCCTGGAAGTGTCAGAGGTGTTCCAGGGAGTGTCAGTGGTGTGCCTGGGAGTTTCATTGGTGTGCTGCGGGTGTCAGAGAGGTATGCCTGGAAGTGTCAGGAGTGTGCCTGGAGGTGTCAGGGTGTGCTTGGTGTGGGGGTGTACCTGGGGAGTGTCAGAGGTGTACCTGGGAGTGTCAGAGGTGTTCCTGAGAGTGTCAGGGGTGTGCCTGGGGTGTGGGGTGTGCCTGGGGTGTCGGAGGTGTACCAGGGGGTGTCGGGTATGCCAGGGATAGTCGGAGGTGTGCCTGGGAGTGTGAGAGGTGTGCCTGGGGGTGTCATTAGAGGTGTACGTGGGGAGTGTGCAGGGTGTACCTGTGAATGTCTGGGGAGGTGTGCCTGGAGGTGTGCGATGTGTGTGCATGGAATGTCAGAGATTGTATCTTGCAGAACTGTCATCGGTGTACCTGGGGAGTGTCATCGGTGTACCTGGGAGTGTCAGAGAGGCCCATACCTGGAGTGTCAGAGGTATACCTGGGCGTATCAGGGTGTACCTGGGAGTGTCAGGGTGTACCTGGGGTGTCAGAGGTGTGCCTGGGAGTGTCAGGGGTGTGCAAATTGTCTGGTGTACCAGGGGTGTTAGTGGTGGCCTGGGAGTGTCATTGGTGTGCCTGGCAGTGTCAGAGGTGTACCTGGAAGTGTCAGGGGTGTACCTGGAAGTGTCAGAGGTGTGCCTGGTTGACTTGGGTGTACCTGGGATTGTCAGAGATGGCCTAGGTGTCAGGGGTGGCAGCACTGGGATTGTCAGGGGCCTGCACCCAGGGTGACGGTGGTGTACCTGGGGGAGTGTCAGAGGTGTGCCTGGGAGTGTCTGGAATTGTTGCCTGGGGTGACTGAGGGTGTGCCTGGGTGTCTGAGGGTGTACATGGAATGTCAGGGGTGTCTTGCAGTGTCATCGGTGCAGGGAGTGTCCCAGGGTGGCCTGGAATGTCAGAGGGTGTACCTGGGGTGTCGTGGATGTGCCTGGGAGTGTCTGAGGTGTACTCAAGGGGTGTCAGTGGTGTACCTGGGAGTGTCATTGGTGTACCTGGGAGTGTCAGGGGTGTACCTGGAAGTGTCGGGGTGTACCTGGAAGTGTCAGGGGGTGTACCTGGGAGTGTCAGAGGTGTTCCTGAGAGTGTCAGGGGTGTGCCTAAGTGTCCAGAGGTGTACCTGGGGAATTGTCAGAAGTGTACCTGGAAGTGTGAGAGGGTAAATGGGGAGTGTCATTGGTGTACTTGGGAGTGTCCAGAGGTGTTCCTGGGAGTGTCGGAGGGTACCTGGCAGCGTCAAGAGTGTACCTGGGAGTGTCAGAAGAGGTGTACCTGGTAGTGTGTCAGTGTTGGTGCCTGGGAGTGTCAGATTTGTACTTGGGAGTGTGATTGGTGTACCTTGGGTGTCAGAGTTGTATCTCTAGAGTGTCAGGGGTGTACCTGGGAGTATCAGATTTGTGCCTGGGGTGTCGGGGTGTACCTGGGAGTGTCCAGGGGTGTAACTGGAAGTGTCAGGTGTAACTGGGAGTGTCAGAGGTGTACCTGGGGAGTGTCAGAGGTGGACCTGGGGTGTCAGAAATGTACCTGGGAGTCAGAGGTGTACCTGGGGAGTGTCTGGGGTGTACCTGGGGTGTCAGGGAGAAACCATGGATTGTGAGGTGTACCTGGGATTGTCCAGAGGTGTACCAGGGAGTGTCCAGAGAGGGCAAGGGAGTGTCAGGGTGAACCAGGGAGTGTTTGAGAGTTGTTACCTGGGAGTATCAGGTGTGCCTGGGGATATCGGAGGTGTGCCTGGGAGTGTCAGAGGTGTACCTGTTAGTATCATTGGTGTACCTGGGAGTGTCAGGGAATTGTATCTGGAAGTGTCAGGGGTGTACCTCCAGGAACTCCATCAGAGTGTACCTGGGAATGTCGAAGGTGTACCGGGGAGTGTCAGAGGTACTTGGGAGTATCGGAGGGATACCTGGGTAATGCAGGGTGTACCTGGGGAGTGGCTGGGGGTGTACTATATCAGGTCTTGCAGTGTCATCCAATTGTACCTGGGAGTGTCATCGGTGTGCCTGGGGTGTCAGAGGTGTACCTGGGAGTGTCAGAGGGATACCTGGGATTACCTGGGAGTGTGGTGAGTTGTACTGGGAGTGTGATTGTGTACGTGGGAGTGTCAGAGGTGTATGTGGAAGTGTCAGAGGTGTACCTGGGAGTATCAGGAGGTGTACCTGGGAGTTAGGGGTGTACCTGGGAGGTTGGGGTGTAACTGAGAGTGTCGGAGGTAACTGGGAGTGTCAGGTGTACCTGGGAGTGTCAGAGGTGTACCTGGGAGTGTCAGAGTATACCTGGAGTGGTCAGAGGTGTACGTGGGAGTGTCTGAGGTGTACCTGTGAATGTCTGAGGTAATCCGGAAGTGTCTGATGTGCAATAGGAATGTCAGAGGTGTATCTTGCAGTGTCGATCTGGGAGTGTCAGGGGTGTACCTGGTAGTGACAGCGGTGTATCTGGGAGTGTCAGAGGTGTACCTGGGAGTGTCTGAGGTGTACCTGGGAGTGTCTGAGGTGTACCTGGAAGTGTCTGAGATGTACATGGAGTGTCAGAGGTGTATCTGGCAGTGTCAGCGGTGTACCTGGGAGTGTCCGCGGTGTACCTTCGAGTGTCAGAGGTGTACCTTGGAGTGTTAGAGGTGTGCCTGGGAGTGTCAGAGGTGCACTTGGGAGTGTCACAGGTGCACCTGGGAGTGTCTGAGGTGTACCTGTGAGTGTCTGAGCTGTACCTGGGAGTGTCTGAGATGTACCTGGCAGTGTCTGAGGTGTACCTGGCAGTGTCAGAGGTGTACCTGGGAGTGTCATTGGTGTACCTGGGAGTGTCATTGGTGTACCTGGGAGTGTCAGAGGTGTACCTGGAAGTGTCAGGGGTGTACCTGGAAGTGTTAGAGGTGTACCTGGGATTGTCTGAGGTGTACCTGGGATTGTCAGAGGTTTACCTGGGAGTGTCAGGGGTGTAACTGGGAGTGTCAGGGGTGTACCTGGGAATGACAGCGGTGTATCTGGGAGTGTCAGAGGTGTACCTGGGAGTGTCTGAGGTGTACCTGGGAGTGTCTGAGGTGTACCTGGAAGTGTCTGAGGTGTACATGGAATGTCAGAGGTGTATCTTGCAGTGTCATCGGTGTACCTGGGAGTGTCAGAGGTGTACCTGGGAGTGTCAGAGGTGTTCCTGAGAGTGTCAGAGGTGTACCTGGGAATGTCAGTGGTGTACCTGGGAGTGTCATTGGTGTACCTGGGAGTGTCAGAGGTGTACCTGGAAGTGTCAGGGGTGTACCTGGAAGTGTCAGAGGTGTACCTGGGAGTGCCCCAGGTGTACCTGGGATTGTCAGAGGTGTACCTGGCAGTGTCAGGGGTGTAACTGGGAGTGTCAGAGGGTACCTGGGAGTGTCTGAGGTGTACCTGGAAGTGTCTGAGGTATACATGGAATGTCAGAGGTGTATCTTGCAGTGTCATCGGTGTACCTGGGAGTGTCAGAGGTGTACCTGGGAGTGTCAGAGGAATACCTGGGAGTGTCAGAGGTGTACCTGGAAGTGTCAGAGGTGTTCCTGAGAGTGTCAGAAGTGTACCTGGGATTTTCAGTGGTGTACCTGGGAGTGTCATTGGTGTACCTGGGAGTGTCAGAGGTGTACCTGGAAGTGTCAGGGGTGTACCTGGAAGTGTCAGAGGTGTACCTAGGAGTGCCTCAGGTGTACCTGGGATTGTCAGAGGTGTACCTGGGAGTGTCAGGGGTGTAACTGGGAGTGTCAGGGGTGTACCTGGTAGTGACAGCGGTGTATCTGGGAGTGTCTGAGGTGTACCTGGAAGTGTCTGAGGTGTACATGGAGTGTCAGAGGTGTATCTGGCAGTGTCAGCGGTGTACCTGGGAGTGTCCGCGGTGTACCTTCGAGTGTCAGAGGTGTACCTTGGAGTGTTAGAGGTGTGCCTGGGAGTGTCAGAGGTGCACTTGGGAGTGTCACAGGTGCACCTGGGAGTGTCTGAGGTGTACCTGGGAGTGTCTGAGGTGTACCTGGGAGTATCGGAGGTGTACCTGGGAGTATTGGAGGTGTACGTGGGAGTGTCAGAGGTGTACCTGGTAGTGTCATTGGTGTACCTGGGAGTGTCAGAGGTGTATCTGGAAGTGTCAGAGGTGTACCTGGGAGTATCAGAGGTGTACCTGGAAGTGTCAGGGGTGTACCTGGAAGTGTCAGAGGTGTACCTGGGATTGTCTGAGGTGTTCCTGAGAGTGTCTGTACTTGGGAGTGTCAGAGGTGTACCTGGAAGTGTCAGGGGTGTACCTGGAAGTGTCAGGGGTGTACCTGGGAGTGTCAGGGGTGTAACTGGGAGTGTCAGGGGTGTACCTGGAGTGTTATAGGTGTATCTGGCAGTGTCAGCGGTGTAACTGGGAGTTTCAGCGGTGTACCTGGGAGTGTCAGAGGTGTGCCTGGGAGTGTCAGAGGTGCACTTGGGAGCGTCACAGGTGCACCTGAGAGTGATAGAGGTGTAACTGGGAGTGTCTGAGCTGTACCTGGGAGTGTCTGAAGTGTACCTGGCAGTGTCTGAGGTGTACCTGGCAGTGTCAGCGGTGTACCTGGGAGTGTCAGCGGTGTACCTGGGAGTGTCAGCGGTGTACCTGTGAGTGTCAGAGGTGTACGTGGGAGTGTCAGAGGTGTTCCTGGGAGTGTCCGAGGAATACCTGGCAGCGTCAAAGGAGTACCTGGGATTGTCAGAGGTGTACCTGGTAGTGTCAGTGGTGTACCTGGGAGTGTCAGAGTTGTACTTGGGAGTGTGATTGGTGTACCTGGGAGTGTCAGAGGTGTATCTGGAAGTGTCAGAGGTGT